>NC_140996.1:153460493-153635069 GCF_052327205.1 Somniosus microcephalus
AAGGAAGACCAGGGTGAAGCCGAGGAAGCAGCAGGAGAAGGAGCTCATGCTCAAATCCTTGCAGTAAGAGATGTGAAGGATGAGTTAATTGCATTATGATTTTGCTTATTCCCCTGCCCTGAAAACTTACACAAAGTTCCTCTGCATTAAGAGACTTTTGGAGAAATTCGGTTGGTAGCGCCAGCGATTAGCACCTAAAGAGGCCGAGAATTGGGGCGTTACCCAATTTTCGGGCGGGCGCAGTGAACCCAGCGCCTCTTGCCATATTGAGTGGGTTTTAGCGCCGGCGCTGGCAGATCATGACGTCATTTCAGTGTGCAACGCCTTTTTGGCGCCCCGGGCCGGAAATTCAGTGGCGCCCCCCTCCGTTCCGACCGGTGCTAATAAGGACAGCTTCCTGGAACGTTCCCCCAGTCGCTCTCGGGCTTAGGGGGGCGCACTTTAAAGGGGACTGCACTGGTATAAAAGCGGCAGCCATTTTGGGAGCGCAACTTCTTTGAGATTTACACAGAGTAGCAAAGTTGAACTCTGAGCCATATCACTAGTGACACAGCGCTGCCAGAGGACCTTCAGCCTTCATACCATCACCCTGCTGCTGGTGAGCGTTTACACCCTATTTAATTTCTGGTAACCTATTATGGGGGCTACTTTGGAGGGGAACGTCCTGCTGCTCGACCATCTGGAAAGGGCACAGGGACGGAGGGAGAGAGGGACAGGAATGGCCAGACGGAGGATGGCCAGCAGACGTCGCCACACCAGACCTTTCGCTGCCAGGGTATTCAGGCAGCAGTTCTCTTACTCTCAACATGTCGGAGGAGCAGTGTGTTAGGAGGCTGCGATTCAGAAAGGAGGTGGTGACTGAGCTGTGCCACCTGCTTCAGGCAGATCTGCAGCCGCAGATAAGGTGCAGGACCTCTCTGTCGGTGGCTGTGAAGATAACAGTGGCATTGAATTTCTATGCGACCAGCTCCTTTCAGTCAGCAACTGGGGACATTGCCAGCATCTCCCAGTTTGCGGTGCACAGCTGCATCCAGCAGGTTACAGATGCCCTGTTTAAAAGGCGGCGGCAGTACATCTCCTTCAATGTGACACCGGAGAAGCAGCAGGAGTGCGCAGAGGGCTTCGCGGCAATAGCGGACTTCCCCATGGTGCAGGGCGCCATTGACTGCATGCACGTGGCTTTGTGGCGCCTGTTTTGAATCCGGAGGAGTTCCGCAACCGCAAGGGGTTCCACTCCTTGAATGTGCAGCTGGTCTGTGACCACCGGCAGCTGATCCTGGCGGTCAATGCACAGTTCTCAGGCAGCAGCCACGACGCATTCATCCTGCGCCAGACCCAGAAGGCTGGCTTCTCGGCGACAAGGGCTATCCACTGTGCCCATGGCTGATGACCCCGCTCCGTACGCCCAGCATCCCTGCAGAAGAGCACTACAATGTCAGCCATCAGGTGACGAGGAACATTGTGGAGCACACAGTCGGCGTGCTGAAGCAGCGGTTCCGCTGTTTGGACCATTCGGGAGGCGCCTTGCAGTACTCACCAGAGCGAGTCTCCCACTTCGTCGTTGTCTGCTGCATGCTCCATAACCTCGCCACGCCCTGCGCACCCAGCCAATGCCAGCAGACATTGAAGGACCAGCAGAGGAGGAGGAGGAGGAGGAGGAGAAGGAGGAGGACCAAGATGGGAGGGTCTGAGAAACTGGAAGGGCCGTCCGTCAGAGGCTGATAAGGAGTCGGTTCTAGGCCCCTCTCACGGACTGCTTGGTGCCATTCGAAGACCAGGAATGGAACCATTCGGATAACCCAAAGCCTATGAAGGCCAGAATGATTGTAAATAGCAGACATGGCCAATGACATTAAATTTTTTTGTTTATTTTGAAAACTGTGCTTCCTTCCAACATGACAAAGCAATGGCAACAGAAAGCTTAACTAACAAACTAACGCATAAGTGACTCGCACACCCGGGAGACTATCCAAAACATGACTAACATTCAGACCAGCATCCACGGCCTTGATTTCTAGAAATAGGACGTCTCAGCAGCACCTTCTACTCTTTCCCCTTTGATGGTGATCTACTTCTCTTGCGAGAATGGCCCCTTCCCTCCTTGCAGCTCCTCTGTAATGGGACCCCAGTGGCTGCATGAAGGCTGGGGGACGCCTGCTGACTGTCCAAAAGCGCAGATGCCCCTGAGGGATGGCCTGGCCTGGACAGACCCTGGGCTTGGAGGGGCCGGATGCTGACTGCTCCAAATGGGCATGGGTGGAAGCAGTCTGTCCTGCAGGTGATGGCAGCTGCAGTGGAGACGTGCCAGCGTTGGCATCAGGAATGCTGACATCCTGAGAGCGGACACCTGCTCCGTGGTCGGCCGACACACTGGCACTCTGACGGGGCAGCACCGCAGCATGCGCACCAATCGGCTGGTCCACAGATTGCTGGCCTGCTGTGGTGCTGCAAGGGCCCCGGGTAATCCTGCCTGATCCATCGAGGGTGGCAGCAGTCAGTGCTTGTGTGGCCTCAATCAGCCTCTGCATGAGGCCAGCGAGGGACTGCGTGGCAGCACTCAGCACTTGCGTGGCAGGTGCCAGTGCTTCGGTGAAGCCCTGGACAGTCCTTTCCAGTGATGTGGCGACGCCCTGGACAGTCCTTTCCAGTGATTACCGACGCCCTGGGCAGTCTTTTCCAGGGCTGCCCCGAAGCCCTGGGCTCCTTTCCTGTGCTGCCCCGAAGACTTGCACACTCCTTGCCAGTGTCTCGATGGATTCAGGCATCCTTGCAACTGCAGCCATCAGCTCAGTGTGCCTGAGTCGAGCCTGGGCGCTCATTTCTGCGAGGGAACGCACCTCTTCTGCACTCTGTGCAGCAGTCATCGTGGCCTGACGCGCCCTCCAGGGAGACGGCTCCCGAACTTCCCTACCCCCCTTGCGTTGCTGGAGGCCGCTGGTTCCTGCAACTGGTTCCTCGTCAGAGCCATCCCCCCCCGCTCCCTTCCAGGGAAGTACTATCCCCAGTCTGCAGATGGGCTGGCTCGCCTGAGGGTGGCACGGATGGTCCGGCTTCCTCCTGGTCGTCGCCTCCGGAGTCACTGTCCCTGGCAGCTTGATGGCCTGGCTCCCAAGCTGGTGATGCAGCATCTGAAAGCAGGGAGGTTGAAGAGTGGCTTTAGCGAAAGGACAGGGTGGCAGCAAGGGATGCAAGAGTGCTGCAATGCTCTGACATGGGTCCAGACTGAAAAAGCATGCTGGTGGGGGGAACAAGTGGAAGGAGACAGTTCAAAAAGGTGATGACTTACTATCGCTGTGCACAATGGGGTCGGCAGCTCCAGTGGTGACAGGACCACTCATCCGGCCTCCAACAATCTGGTGGACTCTTTCCTCCAGGTCCATGAGTTCCTGCAGCTGAGGAGGGCCCCCTCCAGTACGAATCTGTTCTCTCCGGTTCCTGGCCAGCTTGGCCTGCAGGAGAAAGGACGGGAAGTTATGAAACATGCTGCCCTGAGTTGTCATCTCATGCCCCCCCATGGTGGATCAGCCCTTACATTATGCCCTGAGTTGTCATCTCATGCCCCCCATGGTGGATCAGCCCTTACATTATGCCCTGAGTTGAATGTGCGTGTGCGTTCCCAGAAAGGGCCATGGGTGCTAGCTGACAGATGGCCATTGGGGCATCGCGCACCCTCTGGCCATAAAGTCAGGTGCAGATGGAGGGATGAAGAAGATTGCCAATAAGCCACTCACCCTAACGACCCGAGTGAGATCGTTGAACTTCTTCCTGCATTGCACAGGAGTCCTGGGCGCCACGCTGCTGGAGTTGACTCTTTGACAAACTTCCCTCCAAGCTCTGCGGTACTCGTTCTGATGAGGCCTCCTGCCATTGTCAGGGTACAGCACTGCTCGCCGGCGCTCCACTGCACCAACCAAAGCATCCAATGCCCTTTCGGAAAAGTGCTCCGCTCTCTGCCTCACCCTCTCCATCTGGTCAAAGTTTGTAACGCCTCAGAATGCACAGCGCCGATTTTGAGGCCTACAGGGAGATAAGTGTGGCTGCTGAACCTAAATCACCCGCCCCTTTAAGAGCTGGCCGGCGCCAGCATGTCTCGTGGTCATCGATTATTGACAGTACCTGCACTGCGCCTGTCCGCCTAAATATTGAGTAGCGCTGCCAGGTTAGCGCCTTAGGAGTCCCATGCAGTGCCTGATTTTACACCGCAATCTCCTTCAGGGGCGATGCAACCCAATATCGCTGGAGGTGGCGATAAGTTGCGCATGGCGATAAAATTTGCGCACCGCCAATTCTAGCGCCCCAAGCGGGGCTATACCCAATTTCTCCCCCTTTATATCCTTCACCATTCCGTTAATCCTGCATTTAAGAACATTGAAACCATTCAGCCAACTTTTGTATCAATGACGAAAATGCAGACTCAGAAATTGCTATGAAACTACACTGCAGACCAACATGCCAAATATGAGAATGGTGATAAATCTAATGGTAAACACAGCAAAGCTGAGGCTGCTGTTGCTCATGTGGGGACCCTGAGATGCTCATGGTCAATGGCTTTTGGGTGCTCAAGACTGAGGGTCTCAGCTGTTGCTGGCCCAGCTGACTTCCTGGCATCATGATTGAAGGGGTGACAAAGGATCAAACATGCTGACACCCTGAGAGAAGACAACATGTACTATTCCCATAGCACCACTGTTATTCCTGTGAAGCTAGGGCTCACCATTTCCACTGATCTACGGGTGAGCAGTCTGCAAAATATAAGTGACTCCTTGAAAGCACCTAGCTATTCGGTCCACCAATCTGTCCAAATCCTTTCAAGCTGGAGTCCAGAGCTTGCATAGCAGCCATTTGAGCTTAAACACAAGCTGCAAAGGCTGGTAGCATTTATTTCTTTTATGAGGGCCCGGTTTCAGCAATCCTGGAGTTTGCCACACTCTCCAAGGTAGACTTCAGAGTGCTGATGCCATTACATAGGTTGGATGCAGACACCTCCGTGCTTTCAATCATGACACTGAAACTCCTTGGCAGAAATTGCCCAGGCTTCACGCTGGCGACATCAGGTGGGTTTGCACCCACCCCACCACTCCGATTTCTGTTCCGGGTTAAAGAAAATTGGGGCTTATGAGGCTGCATGCACTGACCACCAGGTGTTGCTGTGGAGCAGCTTAAGTGTCTGAACTCTCGTGGTACCAGGTAAATTAGTAAAGGTAAGTAATAGAGGTTAGGAGAATATTTTAAATGTATACAGCTTACCTGCAGATTCCCTTTTGATGCATTTTCCATCCAGGCTCCTCAGGTTAAGTTCCTGCCTCGGATCTCTGACCCTACTCCAAGCTGCCAACTCCTGCCCTTGTGTCCTGTGGAAATTCCTCCATCTCCAGTTTCCAAATAACAAGCCTTGTTGCCTCAGACTCTTTCCCACCACAAGCATATCTGCCACTATATTATGTACCCCATTTACTCTCACAATTCACCCTACGACGAAGCCTTCCCCCACCAGAAACAATGTTTTTTATCCCCCATCCAATGAAGCATCAGTTCCCTGGGCCCATGACTCAAATATTTGAAATGTTATACTTATGTGAATCACGTCCATGATTGTCTGAGCCACCCACTCCCACAGAACCAGAGGTGAGGCGTGTTGTGTATGTACCTTTAAGAGAAGAACTGATTTTATACTGCAGTTCCGGCAGTGACCACACCTGTATAAAAAGCCATAGCAGGGTTCTGTACTTCAGTCTTAAGTTTACCCTCTGTTCAGTAAATACCTGTTTTATTGTTCTCCTGCAATCCGTGTATTATTGATACTCGGACAATACACTGGCGACGAGCAGGTTCGAACTCACCTGCAGTACTGCATCACCTCATGGGGATCTTTCCCTGGGAAAAAGCTTCTTGGAGGTCGAAGTCAGAGCAACGGGCGTCGACCGCGGGCAACCGCCCAAGGATCCATCGGAGTTCGGAGAATTGCAGGAGAGGCTGTGGAGAGCTGGGCTTGGCTCCCCAGTCAAGGTGTTCCAGCAAATCGTGCTGGTAGCAGGTAGTGCGCTGATCCTTCCGGACTGCGGCGGGCTCGAGCTCGATCGAGCGGCTCTGCAAAGGGGCCGTGCAGCGTCGCCGGGAGGAAAAGAGTGAGAGAGGGTGGAGCGCACAGGGCGCGGTCGGTGCGCAAGAACCGGGCAGCGTAGAGAAAATAAAACGAGGGGAAGGAAAAGTGAGACGCGCCAAAGCCGTGGGTCGCCGCCATTACCCTGTAGAACGCTAGGAGCAGCGTGGCAGCAAGGGGAAGAAGGAAAAGCGCAGGAGGCGCCATTTTATTCCATTGGGGAAGAAGGAAAAGCGCAGGAGGCGCCATTTTATTCCATTGGGGAAGAAGAAAAAGCGCGGGAGGCGCCATTTTAAATCACCCAAGATGCCGAAAAGTGGCAGTATCACTGCTTTCGACAACGAGGTAGAAGACTGGACCACGTATGTGGAAAGAATTGAAGTGTACTGCAAGGCAAATGAGGTGGCCGATGGAAAGAAGGCGTCGGTATTATTAAATTTGATGGGCGCGAGAACGTACGGTCTATTGTGGAATTTAATTACCCCAGCTCAACCAATGGAGAAAAGTTTTGAAGAGATTATTAATATCTTACAGGAACACCTAAACCCTACACCGCTGCTGATAGCAGAAAGATTCAAGTTCCATAAAAGAAACCAGCACAAAGATGAGAGCAATGCTGACTATCTTACGGAACTACGCAAGTTATCGAAGCACTGCCAGTTTGGAGCAGGACTGGCAGACACCTTACGGGATAAGTTTGTCTGCGGGCTCCAGAGTGAAGGAACCCAGAAACGACTACTTTCGGAAAAGGACCTGACGCTAGAACAGGCTTTCAGCGTGGCAGTATCCTATGAAGCAGCAGCACGGGGAGCTGTGGAAATACAACAGAAACCACAAGAATACAGCGCTAACGAAATGGCGTATGGAGCAGAAAAGTGCTATCGCTGCGGCAGAACAACCCATGATCAGAAGGACTGCTGGTTTAAGGACAAAGTATGCAGGCAATGTGGGAAAATGGGACACATAGCAAGAGTCTGCAGGTCGGGAAAGAAAACCAACACTACAAGAACTACTGAGGAAAAGTACAACAAAGTTAAAAAAATGACAGACAGTAGTTCGGAAGATCAGGAGAGTGATAATGACTCCGGGAGCAGGAGACTAAGTTGTCTAAAGTTACACAACGTGATCGCAAAGGAGGATCACCGAACCATTTGGGTCACCCTCATGATAGCAGGGTCCCAAGTAAAGATGGAATTGGATACAGGATCAGCCCTAACTCTCATGAATCGACGAGACTATGAGCGGCTATTCTCACACATACCCTTGAAGGACACGTCCATTGTATTGAAGACATACACGGGGCAAAAAGTCTACCCCAGAGGAAAAATAAGGGTGCCAGTTAAATACAACGGTAAGGAAACACAGAAACTGTATCTATATATACTACAAGATGGAGGACCACCATTATTGGGACATGAATGGATCCGAAAAATACAATTGGATTGGCATTCCATTCAGGCGCTAACTGTGACTGACAAAAAGGATGATGACGTCACACCTGGACGACTGTCAAAAATTCTAACTGACGCGAAAGAGATGTTCCAACAAGGGCTTGGGACTCTAAAAGGAGTAACGGCAATGATAAAAATCGAAGATAACGCAAACCCAAAATTTTTTAAGGCCAGACCGGTACCGTATGCGATCCGCCCAGCCGTTGAAGCAGAACTGGAGAGTCTGGAGCGTTCGGGTGTGCTGTCCAAGGTGGACTGGAACGAATGGGCCACATCCATCGTTCCTGTAATGAAGAAATCATTGAGCAGCACGCCTGGGGAGCCGAAGAAGGTTCGTATCTGTGGGGACTTCAAGGTAACTGTGAACCCAGTCCTGCACACAGTACAATATCCACTTCCACGGATAGAAGATATTTTCGCCTCACTATCTGGAGGGAAACGCTTTACGAAGATTGATCTGGCCCAAGCGTATCTACAAATGGAGGTGGAAGAAGCATCTAGGAAATACGTCACGATAAACACTCACAAAGGCCTTTACCAGTACAATCGACTGGTATTCGTGGTAGCATCAGCCCCGGCTATTTGGCAGAGGGTGATGGAACAAGTCCTGCAAGGGTTCCCGGGGACCCAGTGTTATTTGGGCGACATCCTGGTTACGGGCGAAAATGACAGTGAACACCTTGCCAACCTGGAGCAGGTGCTCACTAGATTACAGGAATATGGGCTACGAGCCAACCGCCCCAAATGCGAGTTCTTCAGGAGGCAAATCTCGTATTGTGGCCACATGACTGATGAGGAAGTGTTGCATAAGTCGCCAGACAAGGTTGAGGCTGTAGTCAAGGCTCCAGCACCGGAAAATGTGTCGCAACTGAGGTCGTTTCTCGGGTTGGTGAACTACTACCATAAGTTCTTGCCGAATTTATCTACAATTCTGCACCCACTGAACGCCCTGCTGCAAACTGGAGTAACATGGAAATGGAGTGATGAGTGTAAGCGTGCCTTTCAGAAATGTAAATGCCTAATCACTTCAAAAGAAGTATTGGCCCACTACAACCCAACACTACCGATTCAGTTGGCATGTGATGCGTCTCCCTACGGCATTGGAGCGGTGCTGTCACACAAATTCCTTGACGGTTCAGAGAGGCCAATAGCCTTTGCATCGCGCTCGTTAACCTCAGCCGAGCGTAACTACGCCCAGGTTGACAGGGAGGCCCTCAGCCTGGTGTGGGGGGTAAAGAAGTTCAATCACTATCTGCACGGGCAGAAATTCACCCTACTGACTGATCATCAGCCCCTGGTCTCCATTTTTAACCCAAAGAAGGGCGTTCCGGTGATGACGGCGCAACGGCTGCAAAGATGGTCACTTTTTCTAGGGGCACATCAGTACGACATAGAGTACAAGGGTACAAAACAGCATGGAAACGCTGATGGGCTGTCGCGCCTACCGTTGCCTATGGTAGAGGAAGCACCTGCAGTGGACCCTGTTGAGATATTCCATGCGACCATAGTCGAATGTCTACCTGTTACAAACTCAAGTATAGAGAAGGAAACCCGAAATGACCCGACACTCTCTCGGGTCTATGATTTGACGGTGAAGGGATGGCCAGCACATGGCGACTCACAGTTGCCAGCATTCTCGCGAAGGAGAGAACAGCTGTCAGTGTGCCGGGGGACCTTGATGTGTGGATCCCGAGTGGTAATTCCACCCAAGTTGAGAGATAGAGTGCTCAATGAGCTTCATGAGGGTCATCTGGGAGGGGTAAAAATGAAAAGCCTAGCTAGGATGTTTGTGTGGTGGCCGGGAATCGATAAAGAAATCGAGGATATGACCAAGAGATGGACAGGATGCAAGAAGGTCCAAAACGCTCCACCACAGGCCCTGCTACACCCATGGGAGTGGCCCTCATCTCCATGGCAACAGGTACACATTGATTTTGCTGGTCCATTTATGGACTCAATGGCCTAGAAATTGGGTTTTGGCGCAGCGACGGCTTTAGCGCCGGAAGTTAGTGCCGGAGCTAAGTCGCGCTGGGCGGGCCAAAAATTCACTACTTCTGCGCCCAAACGGCTGCCGGTGCTGCTGAAAGCTGTTAGCGCCTGAAAACTGGCGCTATGCGCTGAATTTCGGCGCTATTCCGGCGCTGCGGCGCCCGCTGCGGTGCGGCAGGTTCGGGAAGTGCAGGCCTCCTCCTTCCCTTAAGGAGGAGCTGCCTGCACCCGGCCTCGGCCCGCGATAATCTTTTTAAAAATGAGCCCGGCACCTCGGACAAGTGCCGGGCTTGCTTCTGTTCCGGGGGGGGGGGGGGGGGGGAAGTCCGGAGAGGGAGCTGCGGCCAGGCGGGCGGCGGGAAAGCGGCCGGCCGCCGCGGGGCCTTTAATGCGCCGGCGCAACGTTCTGTAAGGCACCTCTGCCAGAACGTTGCTTGCGGCTGCCACGGGCGAGGCGGCCGCAACTCAATTTCCGAGTTCGGGCGGGTTATCATGGCAACCGGGACGCTGCGCACACCGATGACGTCATCGGTACCGGCGCAGCGCTACCGGCCTAACGCCGATTTAGGGCCCCTGTCAATTTCAAAACTGGCCATAACTTCGCCGCTAGGCCCTCTAGCGCCTCAAAAGCGGCGCTAAGGCCAGTGAATTTCTAGGCCAAGGTTTCTAATCGCCGTGGATGCCCATTCGAAATGGCCAAAGGTCATCAAAATGTCCTCCACCACCACGGAGAAAACTATTGCAGTCCTACGGACCATCTTTGCCAGGAATGGCTTGCCAGAACAGATTTGCTCCGACAATGGGCCACAGTTTGTGTCCAAGGATTTCCGGAGGTTTCTGAGGAATAATGGGGTGAAACATTACACATCCGCCCCATATCATCCAGCCACAAATGGATTGGCTGAGAGGTTTGTTCAGACCTTTAAAAAGGCAATAAAGGCGATGTATAACGACGACATACCACTACAACACAAGGTAGATAATTTCTTGTTTGCTTACCGGAATGCGACACATGCAGTCACCAACCAAGCTCCAGCCATAATGTTCTTCAACCGAAGGCTAAGATGTCGCCTGGATTTGCTCAAACCAAACATAAGACGAGATGTTGAGGATAAGCAATTCCAGCACATCAATGAGAAGCCAACCAGGAGCTTCAAGATAGGGCAACCAGTCTTGGCCCGCGACTACCGAACAGAAAAATGGCAGCCAGGAACGAAATGCACACAGCAGGGACCACCAATGTACATAGACATAGTGGACGTTGGAGAGAGCATTGTGAGATGCCATGCTGACCAGATTCTAGTCACAGGAACAAGCCAAACCCATACCACGAGCATGTGCACCTGGTAATGAACCCGAAGTACAGATTGCGTCTACCTCAGAAGCAGTGGTATTGGAAGCTGACGAACCTACCAATGACAATGAGCCAGAATCAACTCCGCCGCAAGAACAGGATACTCGAGAAAGGCGCTATCCAGTCAGGATCAGGAAGCCTCCTCTAACACTGAACTTATAAATAATTATTTCAGTTGATGTATATAGTACAGAGAAAATTGTAATTGTAATTCGTTATTATTTAGTTGTTAAATGAATGTTATGTACTGTTTATCTAAAAGGGGAGGAATTGTTGTGTATGTACCTTTAAGAGAAGAACTGATTTTATACTGCAGTACCGGCAATGACCACACCTGTATAAAAAGCCATAGCAGGCTTCTGTACTTCAGTCTTAAGTTTACCCTCTGTTCAGTAAATACCTCTTTTATTGTTCTCCTGCAGTCCGTGTATTATTGATACTCAGACACTACAAGGCAAGGAAAACCCTAATGGTGGAGAGCTTTAGGAAACATAGGTCCAAAGTCACCTGTTCCACCCAAGCATACTACACTTACCATATATCATGTCTCAAATGACTGTATCCCAAAATGTTATTTTCTGAAAGAAATCTGTCTAATTTGCATTAGAATTAATAAATACTCTCTGCTTCCACCGTCTTCCTAGGGAGCCTCTTCCATAGATTGACCACTCACTTACTGAAACAATGGGGGCAATTTTAACACCCCAAAACGGGTGGATTTTGGCCAGATGCGAAGTAAAAAAGTTAAAAATGTCAACCAGGAAGTCAAATCACCTCCAACCCGCCCACCTCTGGTTGTAATGGAGGTGGGACAAGAGGTAGGCAACCAATCCGCTTTCAGGAGGTGGGTTGGTCATTGAAACCTTTTCAGAAGGCTGCGTGATTCCATTTTAACAAGGCTTGTATTTTTCACTGCTGTTATCCGGGTTTCCTGGGCCTCGGGAAACCCAGCAGGTAAAAGGAGACAAGAAGGGCTAGATCCATAAGCACTGGTTGTGGGCCAGGAGGAGCAAGAGTGTTTCCTTCAAGCCCAACAAGCTTACCTCGTAAACAACCCCCCCTCCCACCATCTCCACGAACTCCCCCGACCTCTCTTCCCGACCCCCTCGCAATCACCCCCGATCCCCCCAACCATGCTCCACCCACGCCTCCCCGTGATCACTCTCCCCCACCACCACTACTAAACCTACCTGCTCCTCAGTTGTGGCATTTTCCACAGCTTTCCTCACCCGACAGGCGGCCAAGCTGGTCAACCAGACTGACTTTCGGGCGGGGATCCTTTTGGAAAAAAATCACACACACCATGGAGTTAAAACTCCACGGCATTCAAGGAAACTCACACTTCCAGGTTTCCCAACTATAATGCCTCCCTCCACACTCCGAACCTCCACCCCAGTAAATATCAGGGCCAATGTTTCCGCAGATTAGTTTTGAATTTTATCCACTTCAAGCGCAGGCCATATTTTCTGATTCCACTGTTCTGAACAAGATGAAATAGCTTGTCATGGTCTGCATTATCTAATCCATTTAGAATCCTAAAAACAACAATCATATCATCTCTAAACCTTCTTGTTTCCAGTGAGATCATGTCCAATTTACATAATCCCTCCTCATAATCCAATCCATCCATCCCCTCAATCATTCTGGTTGCTCTCTACTGTATCCTTTCAATAGCTGCAATATCCTTTTTGTACCATGGCAACCAGAATGGTACACTGTATTCTAAGTGCGGTGGCATCAATGATTTATAATGTGGAAGGATTACCTCACTATTTTGGCTCAATATTGACCATTTAATACATCCCTACATCTGATTTACTTTACTCACTGCCACTGAGCATTGTTGCAAGAGCTTTAATTTATTTTCAATCAGGACCCCCAGATACCTTTCATTTTTCATACACATCATTTTCTTTCCAATTAAGTAATAGTTCCTTCCTTGAATTTTTGTCCCCATGTGAAGCACTTTGCATTTCTTTACATTGAATTTCACCTGCCATCTGTCAGTCCGATTCTCAAGTATTTTCAAATCCTCCTGTAGCTTATTGTGTTCAGTTTTGGAGTTTAACACCTTCATTAACTTTGTATCATCTTCAAATTTAGCCATTGTGATTGTGACTCCTAGCTCCAGATCATTTATAAAGGTATTAAACAAAAGTGGTCCCAAAACAGACCCCTGTGGGACACCACTGGTAACACTCTCCATCCTTATCCCGCTCTCTCTTCCTCTCCCTCCTATCTATAACCTTCATCATATCCCCATTCCACCCCCTCAGACCTCCCACCTCCTCCCCTCTCCTTTTTATCCCTCTCCGCCTCTCATCCCTTGCTCTCCCTCCCATTCCCTTCTCCTCCCACGCTTCCCCCTATTCCCTCCCACTACTCCCTCATTCCATCTACCCTCCCCCTTGCCCCCACTTTGGTCCAAGTGGCTTTTTCACAGAAAGGACATATGAATATTGGTGTTGGGAGCTGATATGTAGCAATGGTAATGAAGCCTGGGGCAATTTGGGCCATTATGTTGTTCTGGATCAGTATACTATAGAAAGAACCATAGAATTGTTCTTGAAGGGGCACTAAGGATGCTTTCAAGAGAAATACCTGTCAAGGACTCCTTGATGCACCAGACTGCTTGATGGCTATGCACCAGTCTCAGCTAGTTCTCCTTCTTTCTATTCTTCTTCTTTCTCCTCCTCTGTAGGCCAGGATACAGGCTCACCTTCCAACCATTCTGGCTGCATGGGTTCCTCTTTCCAAATGGCAAAGTTGTGTAGCACACAGCAGATATAAATGATCTTTGACACTTTTTCATGATGGTTGCATAGGACCCGAGCTGATCTGTCGAGACATTGGAAGTACTGCTTTGAGATCCTGATCATGTTTTCTCATTGTATTTTTGCTCTGCCTCGATGTGGGGGTTCATGACTGGTGTTAATAGTTGGGATCCCACGGACAGACGTGTCCCCACAACTATCCATCCATTGTGCCTGCTCCCTCAAATAGTTGTGACATCATGGACTGTCTCAGGATAAAAGTATTCTGACTGTTGCCAGGTATCCTGAATCCTGCAGTGCTCTGTTGTGGTGGTCTCTGACCACCTGGACATTTATTGAAGGAAATCCCCTGCAAATCAATTATATGCCAGAGGATTGTTGTTTGCTGCCCTGATGGCTGCATAAGAGCCATCACTGACAGCCAGCAGTTTTAGGAAAACAGCCATCTGCTAAAAGTGCTGAGACTCTTCCGTTATTCTCTCCTTTCCATGAGGAAAATGACAAACATGTTGCCTTTGGCAAACAAAGCTTCAGTGATCTACTTGATGTAGTGATATAAATACATATGAATGTTCTGGTAAATGTCACCAGTGATGGCATGAAATGAACCAGTTGAATAAAGGTTCAATATGGTAGTTACTTTAACCACAGTGGGCAGGGCTGCCCTGTGTTGGATGTAGTCTAAAGATCATGTTCCAAAGATGGCACAACTTGATGATTGCCTCCCTTCTGAATTATATATGATGAAGACATGACCAAGTAGTTCATAGAATCACATAGAATCATAGAATAATACAGCACAGAAGGAGGCCATTTGGCCCATTTTGCTGGTGCTGCCTCTTTGAAACAGCTATCCAATTAGTCCCATCCCCTGCCATTTGCTCAAAGCCCTGCAACCTTTTCCCCTTCAAGTATTTATCCAATTTCCTTTTGAAAGTTATTATTGAATCTGCTTCCAACACCCTTTCAGGCGGTGCATTCCAGATCATCATGATTCACGGTGTAAAAAAAATTCTCATCTCACCTCTGGTTCTTTTGCCATTTACCTTAAATCTGTGTCCTCTGGTTCCCAACCCTTTTGCAACTGGAAGCAGTTTCTCCTTGTTTACTCTATCAAAACCCTTCCTGATTTTTAACACCTCTATTAAATCTCCCTTTAACCTTATCTGCTCTAGGAAGAACAACTCCAGCTTTTCTCCTTCCACAGCAATTTCTCTTCCTCCTCCAAATTCAGGATAGCCACTAGCAGGCCCAGTGAAATGCTAATGCTAAGCACTGTACTTATAATTGAAGGTGGCAACTAAAATGCTGCTGTTGGAGGTATGCATCATGGAATGTTAAAATGTAGAAAAAATGCATTAGCACCGATGCACGAGTTCCGTTACTCAAAAAAACCAAGTAGGCAAAATGCAACTCTCACAAATGCAGCATCTTGGCATTAGGTGTGAGAGTACTGGATTAAACAGTTTGTGGACCTTCCATCTACATTTTAGTATTCCATGATGCATACCTCCAACCTTAGCTGCACTACAGAGCATAGTGAACCAATCATAATGAATTTGAATAATTTTGTGGGATATGAGTCCAATGCATGTACATAGTGCTGCAACAAAAACTGCGAAAACTTGTCCTCCCGTGGAATCAGGAGTTCAGTACTGAGTGAGCTGATGCCTATTTTGCTGATTCTACAGACCTCATGTGCTGCCAGCGAAGGGCTGCTCCCCGAGCATGACATCAAAGAATAGGTCTATATATGCACACCAGGCATGTGAACCTCTGTGCTGTGAGCATTTAAGACAACAATTTGCCGAATGGTCTTATTTCCACATTTGCTGAAAAGGTTTTGCATATACTAAAGTAGAAAATTGTGTTGTTCTTTTTCTGTACAACTGTTCCTAATTTCAAAATGCTTCTTCACACTGCTGAGTAGTCTATATAGTGCAGTATTTGAGCATATAATAAATTCAAGTTCTGGGTACTTATTACTCAACTCTTCCTACCATAGTCACTGAGTTTGCTCAGTTCTTGGCCATGTGGTTAGATGAAGTGCTATGTAGAAATGAGGCATTTCCCCCAGGCCCCCTTTTTCCTGAGGAAAGAAAGGTTGACATAATCCAGCACACCCTATTTGAATTGAGCCTTCTGCCAGCTAAGCATAGGATGGTATTGAGAGCACTAGAAAAGAAAGTTACTGTGTAATCTATCCTGCCCTGCCTGTGTGATGGCAAGCAGACTGTTGTGTGCTTGTGTGTGTGTGTGTGTCTATGTGTGTGGAGTGGGGGGGGGGGGGGGGGGGGTAAAAGAGAGACAGAAACAAAAAAATAAAATATAATGGTGTATCTTAGAAAGTACATGAACAAAAAAGCCTTATTTTTCTTAACAGAAAATCAAAGCTGACCTCCTTGCTAGTTATTTTCAATGGTAGTAGCTCCTGTTAAACAAGAAATCAACAATTCATTGTGTTAATTGGCTTTCGAGTGAAGCAAAATTCTACTTTAAGATCATGTGAACTCTGGGAAAAGACTAAATGAAAATGTTTTTATTTGAAATCATATTCACAACTTAGGAAACAAAAATACAGACTTTTTTAAATTTCCAATTTAGAGGTGATTTATTTTAAATGTAAAACATAGGTTTCTTAAAAGCTGCAGGATCTGTTTTTAGCAGCTTCATTAATCATTTATAATTCTTTTATGTGATTCCCCCCCAAAACTAAATGTAGAACAACAGATTTGTGTGAGGACAATAAAAAAAAATCTCAGTTTAAATGAATTGTTTAGATGTATTAAGCTGAGAGAGCAAGGCAACATGAGTTCAAAAATGTCAGCTGTGACATAGTGGGTCAGACTAAACTTTAAAGTACCTGTATCTATATCGTCTCCTCATTGCAGTGGTGACCCCGAGTGCTGTAACTATCTAACCAGGTTAAATCTATTGATCCTGCCCTTTCCACTGGAACAATAGTTTCAACTATTGTCTTTTCCCATACACTGAAACTGTGGGCCTTAGCTGTAATACTTGCAGCCATATTTGGTATAGTTCTACTAGCATTATAGGGATATATTTACATCAACGTTTCTTCTCCTATTCCCCATTACTCCTTTCATAATGCCATAATTAGCATCAGTCAATTATATTGCCACCTCTGCCATGTGATGTTCAGTATTCATTGTCTGTGCTGAATACCTAAACCTCTGAAGAGGACAGACTACCGCCAGGGAGGATGTTTGACACTGGTTCCTCACACTTATGCTTGTTCTTTTGATCACTGCCAACTACTAATTATGATGGATTGTTGGGTCAGTGTATGTTACCTTCTTTACTTACTTTGCTTGCTTGTATTCAGTCTTTCACTGTTTTTCATTTGTAAATCTTAAATAAAAATCGTAAAAAAACAGCTGTTTGAAGACCATGATTACTGTTTTGAAAATATTACTATGCATCTATTATTTTCACATTGCATACTGTGAAATTCAACTTATGTTTCTGTTTTTATTTTGTTAGCACTGGTTGTTGCAGCGGATGTTGACAACTAAGAGATGGGATTGATGAATGATGATGTCATCACCAATGGAGTAACTGCTGTGACATAATTACTGTAAATTTATCATGTGATAACATCACTAATTACAAGGAAATAACAGTTCATATATGACATAATTTTCAATTTTTAAGTAAACTAAAAAAAACTGATATGTTAAAAAAACCTTTGTTTTTTATTTACTAATTGTAAATGCAAATCATCAAAAATACATGCCCTTAACATACTGGAAGCTTACATGGCATTATTATTATATGGACTGTTTTAATAAGAAATGTTGTTCAAGGTGCATAAGATGACATCTGTATCTGCAAAAGCAAAGTATTTACTTTATTCTGTAAGTTCTGCCAGTTTATACTAATGACAGAAATCATTGTTTGTCTGGTAGCTCCTGTCTATATATGTACATGGACTTGGAAACATGACAAAGCTCAGTCATTAGTAATGTTGAAAGTAATGATCTAATGCTAAACATGAGAGCAATATACCTTCATTGTTTATAAAAATGACAGCTACTAATTGATCATATTAGTTTTAACACAAATTGTAAAAACTCTATATTAAATTATTTAGTGTTCTATATTGGGACCTTGTTAGCTAAGGGAAGTTTGTGAAAGCACCTCAGGAAAAATGTGCACACATTGAGACTATTACACATAATGTTTATTAAACGAGCCTCTAAGGATGTTTTTTCTAGGATCACTCTCAAGCATTTGTAAAGAATCTTGTTTCATGTTTGAGGCCCCATATTTCTGCCTCTTAAACGATGAGCAGCTGTAGCACATAGCCTTGTTCTGTGTAACTTTGTAATGATTTCCTTCCTTCAGTTGCTACAGGACTCCCTGTTATGCCCAAAACAGAGATAAACTTTTTAATCCAAGCAAATGCAAGAGCAAATGCTGTTGGTTTCAGGGTAGAAACTCAATACACCAAATGCATTGTACTTGGACCTCAAATTAGAGCCATCTGGACTACAAGAGCTCTGCAGGCAGTTTAAGGGAAAACAGGAGAACACAGATAGATTTATGGCCTTGGGCTTCTGCTATGCACCTGCAGAAGGAGTCGAGTGTAAGATGGCAAACTGATCATATGATGGAATTCAGTACAAGCCCCCTCCCCCACACCACACTCAGCATCCCTCACTAACTTGTAAGGAGGAGAGTTACATAATATATATATCTCCGTATGCTGGAATGTAACACTACTGTCAGTTTTTCTGTGAAAATGAATCACTTACAAAGGCACTAAAACCAAAATCAACTCATATACCATAAAATCTTATTTTAGTTTATAAAATGTTATTGCTAGTTTTATTATTTTTATTCCTTATTTGAAAATCTAATATCCAGTTGTTTGAAAGTAATAAGTATAACAATTATAACAATTCTAATGATTTTTTTTTTCAAATTCCATATACAAAACACAGACCAGTATGTAATGGGGGTGATTTTCACCAGCTCATTTAGGTCTCCGAGATGGCCAAAACAGGGTCTTGTGCTGCAACGCCGGTTAGTGCAAGACGCCATCTTGGTAAAGGAGTTGAAGGAACAACCACCTGGAAGATTTTTAAGGAGTTGATTTCCACTTAAATTGTCTGCTAACACTCATTAACGAGGCTGCATGGCATTTTGGTGGATAGTGTTTGACCGAACATCCTTTCCGAACAGTGACCAGCTGATTGGAAGCAAACATGTCGTTGCTGAGGATTTTGAGGACTATTTAAAGGCATACTCACCTTTTACTGTTCACTTGCTGCTGGAGGTTTGAAGAGGAGTTTTGAAACACATTAGGGAGACTTTCTGAGACAGTTTGTTAAGACTTCACCAATACTTTATCAATATTTATTCTGGAAATTCTCTGAGGACTTCACATAAAAAGAGTAAGTGCTGTGCTACTCTACCTTATTGGACACCTTATAGGAGTCACCAAGAGAAAGGGAGTGCTTGGTCATGGGCACCTTGCTAGGGGTCCCCCTTGGTCTGCAGGAGGAATGGGAGGAGGACATGAGGCCAGGCAGAGTAGCACTGCTGCTGGAGGAGAGAGTGACAGGAGGGTGAGATGGACTCACTGCAGTTACAAGATATCCCACCTCCTCCACCAAGACCTCCAGTGCCGCATCCGAGAACCTGTGCGCCCTCTCCCTCGCTCCCTGAGCTATCTTGAAACCTGCCGCTGTGTGTCAGCCAGCGCACTTCACACCTTCAGTGGAAGTGGGTGTGTGGAGCCCACATGCAGTGCTCCACGAAAATTGTTTCTAATCAGCACTTGAGTGCTAAACCTGCAGGTGTCTGTTCTAGCACCTCCAGGCAAGTTCAAATTATGGTAATGAGCAATTAGGCCCAAATTCTATGCTAAAACCAGACTTTCAAATAGGCGTGTCTTATTAGCACAGCACTCGTTTAGCACCTGTTTTCACACTTTCACCAAAATAACCCCCTTTAAGTATGGGCTTTGAAAAACCAACACGGTTGGAAAAGCACTTGGGTATTTAAAATTGATAAGACAAAATAGTTTCAGCAGTGTGTTATCAGACAACATAATGTTCAAATCCATCAGTATTTCACAACCCCTCCAAGGACTACATGTAATTTCAGCAACAGCAATTATATTAGACAGCCTGAAAAGGACACAGAGCAACTTGCAGCTCGAGAGGTAATACAAAGAGAATTGGCAGTTGTTATTTGTACATATCATAGGTCACAAGTTTCAAACTGTATCACAGAGCTGTCGCTCAGGGACAAGTTCTGTTGGCATTATAAACTAACTCCAGTCCAAGAGAACTCACCAACACTTGCTTTCTATATTATAAAGAACTTAGCATCTTATTAACCACCAGACTGGCCTAGTCAGTCAATAAGCTAGTGTGGTTGATATAATTTTGCATATTATGCAAACGAGTTGCTTAGAAGGCGGTGTAATGATTCAGCACTCCTGTTACTAAGCACTGTCAAAAAAGCTTCCTCTTTGACTTCACTACCTTATTACATCTGAAATGTTATAATGATCAGAATATAACTAACTATAAAATCACCTTAAAGCATCCTCGTAACTGCTACTGTTAATTTCCCTGAAAAAGTAATGTTTATATCAGCAGTCATACCAATTTTCACCCATTTTGTTAATAGCTTGCCTTCAGAGTTAGTTATAGATACACATTAATGGGCTCACACATTCTAATAGTTTGATCTTACAGCCCTCACTAGGGTTGCCAGTTGATTAGTTCTTAACAATCCATTTCGGTTTTGAAATTCTTACTAGTTGCTGGATGAAAGTTTTAACCAGTTTTTTTTAATATTAAGGTTTTCAACAGATTAAACTAAATAAACTGTCACCGCATTACTGGGTAAATCCATGAAGGTGATTTTAACCCTACTCACCAGGTGGAAACCGAGCAGGTGGGTAATTAAAATCGCCCAGATTACTTACTCACCAGAAAGCTGCCTAGATCCCGTCAACCGTAACTTCACTCAGGCTTCACGATGGCAAAGTCCTTCTTTAAATATATAGATCAGGGGCCAATCATGTCATCAGGCCCCAACTGCAATTGTAATTCCAGCCTGAGTAGAGAAGGCGCCTTGGCTTTCCCACCAGGTGAAGACTGGTCAGAACCTGCCCCGAAGAAGAGGCCATAAAAGTTAAGTTTTACACTTTCCTTTGTGGGGCCAGGAGGAGCAAGGAACGTTTAGGCCTCACCTACCCCTGAGTCCTCACTTCCCGAACGCGTAACCTCCGTGAGATGTCCCGGAAACCAATCTTGCCACCTACCTGGTGTTGGCGAATGGCCCCTGGGTCGTGTGATTTTCCGCCACTTCCCACCAACCTCCTGCTCGTTCCAGGCAGGAAGTCATCTGGTAGGATTTAAATGAGGCCCGGGAGTTAAAACAGGCTGGGTCTGATTTCTGGAGCAACGGGTGAGTTTCAAACTAACTTCGCAATCCAACCATGCAAAACCTGCCCAGACTGTGTGCACTTTTATAATTATTCGTAAACACTTTTAAGGAATAACTTCTTATATAGAATAGTGTTAAGATAATGGATTAAACTGCCACTGAGTCCAGTAAACAGGCAATTGAAGCTTGCAAAAAGGAATAAAAACTGAAAATGCTGGAAATACTCACCCGAGGGACAGGTTGATGACCTTTGGTTGGAACTTTACTTTTTTTCCTTCAAAAGAGAACTTCTGATTCCATAGGGAACAGAAGAATATGAGATGGTCAGTGTAATATATCGAAAATAGTCAATTTGGATCCTAAAATAGTCACTGGGTCTGAATAACAAAATAATTTAATGGCCTGAATTTTTCTTTCAGCTCCTACATTCTTATATTTGAGAAATTGGCTTAAGCCTGTAAGTCTGAAATTACAGTACTAGAAAAGCTGTATTCCAGATTGAAAAAACCCCTCAAATTGAGCAAAGCTATATTTGCCCAATTGCTCAAAACCACTACAATAGATCATAAAGAATAAGCAGTTCAGTGAATGTTAAAACAATATCCTCCTATTTATGTACAAATTACACAAATGTGTACTATTTTAACATTAAACTGTCCTTAATTAACACATCTTAAATACATTGCTCATTTTTCTCTATGTACTAACAGACAGTGGGTGCATTATTGACCTGCTGCGATAGCTCTCCTTTCCCTGGTAAGCTATTTGCTAAGTAGTGTGGTATAGACTCTTCCATTTGTATCTGTTAGTTTGCAACAAGCAATGTAAAAAAAGTGTAACGGCAAAACTAATTTTCTTCACCCTTTCCTACTAATGTTAATGATGTCACAGGAGAAGAAAAAACATTTTGCAATTGCCAGTAGTTAAACAAAAAACTAAACACTCTGCAATTACAAACTGAAACATTTGACAATACAAAGATTCTGACCTAACTGACAGTAAGTACAGTATAAACATTGCTCAGAACTGCAGAGTATCGAATGTGGATTGGTGATTTTGAAAGTTGGTGCACAGAAGTGAGAGTCAGGACTCACATAACTATTTGACGGAATAGAGCTGCCAAAGACCTGGAAGGGAAAGAAGGGTTCTAGGGAAATGCTGTATTCCAACACTGAATTGAGAAGCATTGTGTACAGTGCCTTCCAGGCATACCTTTTTAATACTCAGCACGGTAACATTTCCTCTGTGTGTTACATTTATCCCACAGATAATGTAATAGTGGATACATGACTTTGCCTGTGGGATAAATGTAATGCACAGACTAATTTTTCCTTCATTAATAACAGAAGTGCAAAAACCATCTCTAGTGGAAGCCTTCCATGCTGCATCGACTTCCAACACAACACTTTTCAGAAAGAGAAAACTCCAGAGACAGAAAGTCAACCAGAAACCCATTCCCCACCTCTACAAAAAAAAATCACATTAATGTGCAAAACAAATTTTAGGAAAAAAGAGTGCTTCTACTCAGAACACGTGGGATTATAGCATTCATGGTGCTTGGGTGTAACAGAACCCCTACACTTCCTATACAGAACAAATAATTGCCATTTCTATCTTGACCATGGCAAACAGATACACCAACCTAAATAGGTGAGGCAGCCTGCCCACATGAGTTGTAACATAGAAACATAGAAGATAGGAGCAGGAATAGGCCATTCGGCCCCTCGAGCCTGCTCCGCCATTTAATGAGATCACGGCTGATCATCCAAATTCAGTACCCTGTCCCTGCTTTCTCCCCATATCCCTTTAGCCTTAAGAAATATATCTAACTCCTTCTTGAATATATTTAATGAATTGGCCTCAACTGCCTTCTGTGGTAGAGAATTCCACAGGTTCACCACTCTCTGGGTGAAGAAATTCCTCCTCATCTCTGTCCTAAATGGCTTACCCCTTATCTTTAGACGGTGACCCCTGGTTCTGGACTCCCCCGCCATCGGGAACATCCTTCCTGCATCTAGTCTGTCTAGTCCTGTTAGAATTTTATAAGTTTCACTGAGATCCCCTCTCATTCTTCTAAACTCCAGCGAATATAAGCCCAATCGACCCAATCTCTCCTCATACGTCATTCCTGCCATCCCAGGTATCAGCCTGGTGAATCTTCGCTGAACTCCCTCCATGGCAAGAACATCCTTCCTCAAATAAAGCGACCAAAACTGCACACAATACTCAAGGTGTGGTCTCACCAAGGCCCTGTACAACTGCAGCAAGACATCCTTGCTCCTGTACTCAAATCTTCTCGCTACAAAGGCCAACATACCATTTGCCTTCTTAACCGCCTGCTGCACCTGCATGCTTACTTAATCAGCGACTGGTGCACAAGGACACCCAGGTCTCGTTGCACTTCCCCTTCTCCCAATCTATTGTCGTTCAGATAATAATCTGCCTTCCTGTTTTTGCCACCAAAGTGGATAACCTCGCATTTATCCACATTATACTGCATCTGCCATGCATCTGCCCAATCACCCAACCTGTCCAAATCATACTGGAGTTTCTCGGCATCCTCCCCACAGCACACACGCCCACCCAGCTTTGTGTTGTCTGCAAACTTGGAGATATTACATCTAGTTCCCTCGTCTAGATCATTGATATATATATTGTAGGGTGGACAGATACAATAAAAATCAATATATTGCCCTGATTCCTCTAACTGTTCCAAATGCTACCCAGCAAGATCATGCCCCAGTAATTCCATGATCTCAATATGCACAGTTAAGTTTCTCTGGGTCAGCAAACAGTCATGAATATGCCTGGAGCAACTCTCCAAGCTCAAGGAAAAAACAAAACTTTAGATGCTACTATTACTTTAGGGAATGTGCTACAGAACTATGGCTGGGCATTAAGATTGTAGCTTCCCAACCATTCTCCTTTCATACATGCCAACAGAGCAGAAAGGTGCAGAAACACTTTGGCTAGGAAACTCCTCAGAGCTGCTCCCACATTGACGGCGTTACTTCACTGAAAGTGTGGCGGAAATCCCTTTTACACGTGTAAACAGAGTTTCTACTGCACTTCGGCGAAATAATGCCAGTGGAGCAAAAGTGAGGTATTTCTCGGCCCTTCTAATTGCATTAATACTATCAGTCTGGAAAGAGTTCTGCTCTTTGCTAAAAATTAAAAGATGCTAAAGGTCGAGGTTTATGCCTTACCCGAAAAACCACAGGAGTTTCAGACCAATGATTCCTTTTGATTGTAATGCATTTTCTGAAAGGGGGGATGGACTCCCGTCGGGATCTCCAGCACCAAGAGGGAGCCTGCCAACGCTGATGAGAGAACTGCGGGCGCCAAAGCAGCACCAGAAGAGAGGAGGCCATTTAATAGGGGCAGAGGAGCTGCGCAGGTCAGAAGTTGAATTCTTTTTTAATCCTGAGCTGAGACCGAGATGAGGTGTGGTTTTGGTACCCGAGGAGAGGGAGAGGTGTCCACTACTGGGGCCTCTCCATCCAAAATAGATTTACATCTTGGTAAATCCCTAAGTGAGGAGCCTGACTATATCTATAACCAATTCAATACAGTCAATGTTTGACACACTATACCTCAACAATTTACGCACAAATGACATAGTTAGAAAATTTCAGTTTATTCATAAAAATACCATAGTCAGGAATGTTTAACAACTTTTGTAAGTCCTGAACAATCTATTCATTTCTGCAGTAGCCAATTTTTGTTACATATCAGTAATATTTAGTTTAGATCCAGATTTAATATGAGAATTTTTTTTAAAAAACTACAGAAAGGTCAGAATAATCAATATAGTAAAGTGTCAATTTGAAACCAAGGAGACATATGTCAGTAATTTAAACCTGCGTCAACACAAAAAGAAATACAAATACTTAGTATAAATGCAGAAAAATGTCTATTTTGACTTTTTTGCAGGCTTTTTTCTATGACTATTGGATGATATTGCTTGAAAAGCCAAACTTACCATCATGGCTCATTAATCTCTGTTATGACTTTCTTATATTTGTGCCAGGAGTCTAACCGGATGTTTAAAAAAGACATTGCCTAATAATCCCATCATACTTCGTGGAAATAGACTTCTACTAGCAAAGTTTACATGAAAATGCAATTAATTGGTAGAAATATGTCAGACTTAATAATGCAACAGCACCTCCTTTGAATATTGAAACCTAACTGTTTGCAAGGTGCCCTTAAATACTGATTATATGCCATAACTAAGTGAACTACGACACCTCCCCATCACTCCATCCCTGTCACAGGCCATATCACAGTGCAAAGCTGAATGAGAGACACCACATAAGAATCCAAACTGAATAAATAAATTCATCAAAAATCAGTGAACACATATTTACAACAAAAATAATAACTATTCACCCACGCGCGAACTCACCCTCTGGGGAGCTGGCCCCTGAGCCACCCTTTCCCCCTGACCTTGCTGCAGCCCACTCGTCCCCGGTGCCTCAGCCTGTGTAGATCCCGCTACTATACTAGCCTCTAAAGAATGCTTGGTGCCAGTATCTGAGCTGGTGCCTGCAGGTGAGACATGCAGTGACGTGGTGTGTTCTTCTTCCTCCTTCTCCCGCCTCGCTCGCTACAGTGCCCGCAGGGACAGGCTGCTCAGGTGCTTGCTGATTATCTGAAAGCATAAAGGCACAAGAGTCGGGTTAAGGTGAGGGGAGGGGGCAGAAAGGGAGAAATGCATGCACACAGCATGATTAGCTGGAAAGTGCGAAACGCTTGTGGGGTGAGGGGGAAGTGGGATGTGAGAAGAAGGAGTAGGGATGAACATACCATTGTTGTCCCTAAGGGGGTCAACGTCACCAGTGGCCACGGCACCCACCACCTGGCACCCAATAATCTGCAGCACTCAATTCTCCAGCGCAGACAGAGGTTGGGTGTTGGCTTGTCCCCCGCCTGTGCGCTCCTGCTCCCCCCTGTTGTGAGCCATCTTGGCCTGCAAGAGAAAGGAAAGTGTGTGAGTGAGTGTGGAGCAATGTGTTTGGGTGATGTGCCTGCCATAGCTGAATAGCTGTCATTGTGTGCAAAGTGTGAGATGTGGGTGTGAGTGTTGGTAGGTAGAGATTGTTGGTGGGGGAGTGCTGGGGGTGTGGTGCTTTGGGCAGTGTGTGAAGATTGTGGTTCAGATGGTGGTATGTAATGTTCTCTCTAATTTTTTTTTGTACTGAGCGGGCCATGAACTCCTTTGAGCACGACCTTTTCGTCCGTGAGCAAATGTTAAAACAACAACAACTTTTACAATGATGACAGCAACAGCAACCACTTAAAAGCATATCTACAGAAATGCCATATTGCCACCCCACCGTCTCAAATCATGAGTCCATCAGATAAGGTTCTATACAAGTTTAACATAACATCTCTGCTTTTGAATTCTATTCCTCTAGAAATGATCCCCAGTGCTTTATTTGCACTTTTATGGCTTTTTTAACCTGCATTGCTACTTTTAATGATTTGTGAATTTATACCCCTAGATCACTTTGCACCGATACCCCATTTAGATACTTTGGACTAGGAATTCGGAATCGTCCCGGTTGGGGCGCTAAATTTTAAAAAGTTGGAGAATTAGCACCAGGCGCTAATCCTTCTGACCTCCTGCTAAATTGATTGTTAGCAATCCAAGAGAGAACTGGAGTGCTAAATCAAGCATTAATCACCCAACTTAGGGCGCCACACACACAGAGTGGGACGCTATCTGCAGAACCATAACCAATTTCAGGTGCACTGCAATCGGGACTCATCATTCACACTGGCTCCTTCCAGCTCTTAAAGGGGAGGTTCAATCATTCAGCACAACCTCATTCTCAACATTGCTGGCTCTGAAGGCGACCTCCAAGCAACTCAACAGCTACACCTCTTATCCTCATAGCTGATCCCAGTCCCAGGGAGAGAGCTCGCCGTTTCAGCGACCAGGCATTGGTCGCGGCAATCGAAAGAAGGCGAGCAGTGCTGTTCCCGGCCACTGGCAGGAGGCCATTGCCCAGGTCTTCAGGGCAACTTGGAGGGAAGTGGTACAGGACATCTCAGCCAACAGTGTGGTCATCAGGACCCTCACACAGTGCCGTAAAAAATTCAACGACCTCACTCGGATGGTCAGGATGAATATATGCTTCAATAAGTCCTACATACCAGCATCTGAACCTCAGTCTATACACACTGCACAAACCCCCACACCCGCACCACTCGCCCACCAAGCATCTCCACCTACTAAAACTCTCATCCACATCTCACGCCTTGCCTACAATCATAGCTATTCAACTATGGCAGGCACATCTCCCAAACACATTGCTCCACACTCAATCACACACTTTCCTTTCTCTTGCAGGCCAAGCTGGCCCACAATAGGAGGGAGCAGCAATGAACAGGCGGTGGTGAAGCGGACATCCAACAGCCTACAGATCTGGAGGAGCGAGTGTTGAGAGTCATTGGGCGCCAGGTGGTGGCCGTTGGCGACATTGACCCCTTTGGGAGCAACACCAGTATGTTCATCCCCTCTCCTTCTCTCATCCCACTTCCCCCTCACAGCACAAGCCTTTCCCACTTTCCAGCTTATTATACTGTCCGCATTCCTTGCTCCCTTCCTGCCCCCCTGCCCTCACCTTAATGTGAGTCTTGTGCCTTTATGCTTTCAGGTAATCAGTAACCAGATGACCAGCCTGTCCCTGAGCCACCCAGTGAGAGTGAGGTGGGTGAAGAGGAGGAGGAGGAAGAAAGCACCGCGTTACTGCATGTCTCACCCGCAGGCACCGCCTCAGATACTGGGACTACGCGATCTTTAGAGGCAAGTTTAGTAGAAGGGTCTGCACTGGGTGATGCACCGGGGACGAGCAGGCTGCAGCAAGACCAGGGGGAAAGGGTAGCTCTGGAGCCAGCTGCCCGGAGGGCGAGTTCTGCTGCACAGAACTCAGATGAAGACCTCGATGGGGAGGCGTTCACAAGAAGGGTGATGAGCATGCACACGGCGATCATAGGTGCAATGGCAAGGGTGCCCGAGAGCCTCTCGGCAATGGTAAGGAGCGTGGAGGAGTCCGCCTCCAAAATTGCACAGAGCTCTGCGCACACCATGGAGCCCATCCTCAGCAGACTGTAAAGGATGGTGGACTCCCTAAGAGACCGTGGGGACCCAGACCTCTAGCCGCATGTCATGGGCGATGTGGCAGCATCCATTGCAGCACAGGTGGAAGCCACACAACGTTTTAGTGCTGTAATGCAGTCAATGGTTGCTGCCATCGAGTCTCAAACTGCTCTCATGTAATCTCAGCTTGATGCCTCGCAAGCTCTGATTGCAGCCATTATGGCTGGGTCTACCAGTCCACCGGGGATCTCACAGTGTCGCAGCAAGCCAGCAATCTGTGCTCCAGCAGATTGGTAGGGATGCTGAGGTGCTGCCCCAGGGGAGTGGCAGTGTATCAGTGGAGCAGGAACCTGCTGTCCTCTCTCAGGATGACAGCATTCCTGCTCCCACCACTGCTACTCCGCCATTGCCCTTGTTGCTGCCTGTCATCCAGCCAGCCCAGCCTGAGGTGGTGCAGTTTACAGCTGGGCCTTCCAGGCTCAGAGCTGGTCGAGGGTGTCCTGCAAAGCCATCTGTAGTCTCTGGCACCGACACTCAGCAGCCTTCCACCAGCCCTGCTGCAGCCACTGGGGACAGACTACGTAGGAGCAGTGGATTAGGAAAAGGCACTGTAAAGAGGGGAAGTAAGGGTTTGCACAAGGGTGATTAGTTAATATTGTTGTTGTATATATGTGTTTACTGAACGTTGATAAATTTATTAATGGAATTTTGCTGATTTTGTGATGTCTCTCATTTCAGCTTTGCGCTGTGATATGGCAAGCGAAATGGATGGAATGATGGAGATGTGGTCAGCAACCAGGATGTGAGGCACAATTTATTGGAACCGCAGTCTGATCAGGTGATCACGGACGGCCCTTCCAGAAGGCCGATTGAGTGGCTGCCTCCTCCCTTGCTTCTGTTCCTCCTCCTGTTGCTCTTCCTCCTCCTTATCCTCCTCTCCCTCTTCCTCCTCCTGAGGTGGTGCCGCTATGCCTGGTGGTAATGGCTGGGCCCTCATGATGACCAAGTTATGCAGCATGCAGAACACCATGACGAAAAGGGACACTCGCTCAGCCAAGTACTGGAGACCTCCTCCCTAGCAGTCAAGGCAGCGGAACCATTGCTTGAGCACTCCGATGGTCTGCTCGATGATGTTCTTGGTGGCACCATGGCTCTCATTATATGAGTGCTGAGCAGCAGTGTTGGGATTGCAGAGGGGAGTCATGAGCTAGGTGGAGAGCGGATAGCCCTTGTCTCTGACCAGCCAGCCCCGAGCTTGACATGGTGGCTGGAAGAGTGCTGGAACACCGGTCTGGCGCAGGATGAAGGCACCGTAGCTGCTGCCAGGATAGCGGGCATTGACGGTGAGGATTCGTTGTCTGTGGTCGCACACCAACTGCACATTAAGTGAGTGGTATCCTTTGCAGTTACGGAATACCTCAGGATTGTTACGGGGTGCCCACAAAGCCACATGGGTGCAGTCAATGGCGCCCTGCACCATGGTGAAGCCCACTATCCTGGCAAAGCCACATGCACGTTCGTCCTGCTTCTCTCTGGTCATGGGGAAGGAAATATAGTCCCTTCTCCTTCTGTAGAGAGCCTCTGTTACCTCCCGGATGCAGCAATGGATGGCGAACTGCGAAATGTTAGATATGTCTCCTTCTGCAGACTGGAAGGATACACTGGTGTAAAAATTGAGGGCGACAGTGACCTTGACTGCCACCGAGAGAGACGTGGTGCTCCTGATGTGAGGCTCGAGGTCTGGCTGCAGGAGGTGGCCTGTTGAAGCAGAGACTTCTAAGACACTGCTCCTCAGTTAAATTTATGTAGGAGAAGAGCTCCCAGAATACCCTGGGAGGGTAAGGCCTCCTGTTGACAGCCCTATTGGCCCTCTTCCCTCTGGCCACATTTTCCAATCTTTGTCTCTGCCTCTGATGCCTGTAAGGTTCTCAAAATTCCAACATTCCCTGAAATTATTAATCAAAAGGGACCCTGGATGGATTTGATTTTAAAACCAGGGTACCCAAAATGGCTGCGGTAAACCTCGTAACCAGGCCAAATGGGATTTTACATAAGAACATAAGAAATAGGAGCAGGAGTAGGCCAATCGGCCCCTCGAGCCTGCTCCGCCATTCAATAAGATCATGGCTGATCTGATCCTAACCGCCAATCCACTATCACAGAACCATCTCCTGAATCTAACAGAATTAGACACACGAAATAGGAGCAGGATCAGGCTACACGGCCCCTGGGCCCGCTCCGCTACCCACAGGGCCATGACCGATCCGAACCTAGACTCATGTCCAAATTCCTGCCCGTTTCCCATAACCCTTTATTCCCTTTACTTCTAGGAAACTGTCTATTTCTGTTTTAAATTTATGTGATGATGTAGCTTCTACAGCTTTTTGGGGCAGCATATTCCATGGACCTACCACCCTCTGAGTGAAGTAGTTCCTCCTCATCTCAGTTTTGAAAGAGAAGCCCCTTATTCTAAGACTATGCCCCCTAGTTCTAGTTTCACCCATCATCGGGAACATCCTCCCCGCATCCACCCGATCCAACCCCTTCACAATCTTATATGTTTCAATAAGATCGCCTCTCATTCTTCTGAACTCCAATGAGTAGAGTCCCAATCTACTCAACCTCTCCTCATATGTCCATCCCCTCATCCCCGGGATTAACCGAGTGAACCTTCTTTGTACTGACTCGAGAGCAAGTATGTCTTTTCTTAAGTATGGACACCAAAACTGTATGCAGTATTCCAGGTGCGGTCTCACCAATACCTTGTACAACTGAAGCAATACCTCCCTATTTTTATATTCTATCCCCCGAGCAATGAAAGCCAACATTCCATTGGCCTTCTTAATCACTTGCTGCACCTGCATACTAACCTTTTGAGTTTTGTGCAGCAGGACCCCCAGATCCCTTTGTACTTCAGTACTTTCCAGTTTCTTGCCATTAAGATAATAACTTGCTCTATGATTTTTCCTGCCAAAGTGCATAACCTCACACTTTCCAGTATTGTATTCCATCTGCCAAATCTCTGCCCACTTACTTAGCCTGTCTATGTCCCCTTGCAGGTTTTTTATGTCCTCCTCACTCACTACTTTCCCTCCCATCTTAGTATCATCTGCAAACTTTGATATGTTACACTCGGTCCCCTCCTCCAAATCGTTAATATAGATTGTAAAGAGTTGGGGACCCAGCACTGACCCCTGTGGAACACCACTAGTTACTGATTGCCAGTCCAAGAATGAACCATTTATCCCAACTCTCTGCTTTCTGTTAGATAGCCAATCCTCTATCCATGCCAGAATATTACCCCCAATCCCGTGATTTTTTATCTTAAGCAATAATCTTTTGTGTGGCACCTTGTCAAATGCCTTTTGGAAGTCTAAATACACTACATCCACTGGTTCCCCTTTATCCACCCTATATGTTACTTCCTCAAAGAACTCCAGCAAATTTGTCAAACATGACTTCCCCTTCATAAAACCATGCTGACTTTGTCCTATTAAATTATGATTATCCAAATGTCCTGTTACTGTCTCCTTAATAATGGACTCCAATATTTTACCTACCACAGATGTTAGGCTAACCAGTCTATAGTTTCCAGCCTTCTGTCTATTGCCCTTTTTAAATAAGGGCGTTACATTAGCAGTTTTCCAGTCTGCCGGGGCCTTTGCTGATTCCAGGGAGTTTTGGAAAATTATTACCAATGCATCCACAATCCCTACCGCCACTTCCCTCAAGACCCTAGGATGTAAGCCATCAGGTCCAGGTGATTTATCTGCCTTGAGTCCCATTATTTTACCGAGTACCACTTCCTTAGTGATTTTGATTGTGTTTAGCTCCTCCCCCCCTATAGCCCCCTGTTTGTCCAGTGTTGGGATATTCTTAGTTTCTTCTACTGTAAAGACTGATACAAAATATTCATTCAGTGTTTTTGCCATCTCCATATTTCCCACCATTAATTTCCCGGTCTCATCCTCTAAGGGACCAACATTTACTTTAGCCACCCTTTTTATTTTTATATAACTATAAAAACTCTTACTGTCTGTTTTTATATTTTTTGCTAATTTACTTTCATAATCTATCTTCCCTTTCTTAATCAATCTTTTTGTTACTTTTTGCTGTCTTTTAAAGTTTCCCCAATCCTCTATCCTCCCACTAGATTTGGCTACCTTATATGCCCTTGTTTTTAGTCGAATACTATCCTTAATTTCTTTACTTAGCCACGGATGGCTGTCTTTTCTTTTACACCCTTTTCTTCTCAGTGGAATATATTTTTTTTGGAAGTTGTAAAATAACTCGGTAAATGTACACCACTGATCATGTATCGTCTTACCCTTTAATCTATTTTCCCAATCCACTCTACTCAATTCCGCTCTCATACCTTCATAGTCTCCTTTATTCAAGCTTAGCACGCTTGTTTGAGATCCAACCTTCTCACCCTCTAATTGAATATGGAATTCAACCATGTTATGGTCACTCATTCCAAGGGGATCCTTTACTAGGATATTTTTAATTAATCCTGTCTCGTTACACAGGACCAGATCTAAGGTTGCTTGCCCCCTGGTCGGTTCAGTTACATACTGCTCAAGAAACCCATCCCTAATACGCTCAATGAACTCATCCTCAAGGCAGCCCTGCCCAATTTGATTTGTCCAATTAATATGATAGTTAAAATCCCCCATAATTATAGATGTTCCCTTATTACAAGCCTCAACTATTTCCTGATTGATACTCCGTCCAACAGAGTTGCAACTGTTCGGAGGCCTATAGACTACGCCCACTAGTGTTTTTTTCCCCTTATTATTCCTTACCTCCACCCAAACTGTTTCATTATCCTGATCTTTTGACCCAATATCATTTCTCTGTATTACAGTGATTCTTTCCTTTATTAACATAGCCACCCCACCTCCCCTTCCTTCCTGCCTGTCCTTCCTGATCGTTAAATAACCTGGTATGTTTAATTCCCAGGCATTGTCACCCTGCAGCCATGTTTCTGTAATGGCCACAAGATCATACCCATATGTAGTTATTTGTGCCATTAACTCGTCTATTTTGTTACGAATGCTACGTGCATTCAGATAGAGAACTTTCAAATATGTTTTATGACACTAAGTTCCTGCTTTTGCCCTTTTTATTACTTTACCTTTTACTCCATACCTTCTGCCCCTTCCTGACACACTCTGGTTTTTAATTTCCCCACTGCTACCTAAGTCTATGACCTTCTCTGTTGTCATTTTTATTATTTGCTCTCTAGGAACCTCCCCCCCACTAGTTAGTTTAAAGCCCTCTCTACAGCCCTAGTTATATGAGCCGCCAGGACTCTAGTCCCAGCACTGGCCAAGTGAAGCCCGTCCCAACGGAACAGTTCCCTCCTGCCCCAGTACTGGTGCCAGTGTCCCAGGAAGCAAAACCCATTTCTCCCACACCAGTCTTTGAGCCACGCATTTAACTCTCTAATTTTATTTGTCCTAGCCAAATTCGCTTGTGGCTCAGGTAATAATCCAGAGATTATTACCCTTGAGGTTCTGTTTTTTAATTTGACCCCTAGCTGCTCATACTCCTTTAACAGAACCGGCTTCCTAGTCCTATCTACGTCGTTTGTACCAACATGGACCACGACAACTGGATCCACCCCCTCCCACTGCAAGTTTCTTTCCAGCCCAGAGGAGATGTCCTTAATCCTGGCACCGGGTAGGCAACACAACCTTCGGGACTCTCGCTCTCGGCTGCAGAGAACTCTATCTATCCCCCTAATAATACTATCCCCTACCACTACAACATTTCTATTTACTCCCCCCTCTTGAATGGCCCCCCGTTCCACGGTGCTGTGGCCAGGTTGCTCATCCTCCCTGCAGTCCCTGCTCCTGTCCCCACAGGGAGTAAGAACCTCGAACCTGTTGGTCAAGAGCAAGGGCTGCGGCTCCTCCAGCTCTACCTCCTGGATCCCCGTACCTGCCTCACTCGTAGTCACACCGTCCTGTCCCTGACCATGGGCTACATCTGAATTACTTAACTTCATAGGTGTGACCACCTCCTGATACACAGAGTCCAGGTACTTCTCCCCCTCCCTGATGTGTCGCAGTGTCTGAAGCTCAGACTCCAGCTCATCAACACGGAGCTGGAGTTCCTGTAGCAGCAGACACTTGTCACAGACGTAATCACCGTGAGCCTCAATGGGGTTCACCGGCTCCCACATCTTGCAACAGTAACACATCACCTGCTCCATTCTATTTAATTAATTCAATTTTTTATTGTTAGTTATGGACACCCTCTGCCCGATTTTAGATGCTAGTATCCCCTTTAATTAATTGGATTTAAATTAAATCAATCCCTCTAGTTACACCAGTTAAATGGTTTACCAACAGTCACTCTGCACCAGAAAGGCCTTGGTACACCACAGCAACCTTAAAAACTATAAACCACAGACTTAAAGTTTTAAAACGAGAGAAATACTCCAACCAATCACCTACCTGTTTTGTGGTGACGTCACACCTTGAATACTTTTTACCTCTCTCCTTGCCTGAGATTGGAGATTGGTGAGGCCTACCTGAGCCTCTGGGGCCTCTTGTAGTCGCTCTGCTGCGCTGCTCCGCCTCCACCTGCTGCCGATGCCGCACTGAGGCCTACCTGAGCCTCTGGGGCCTCTTGTAGTCGCTCTGCCGCGCTGCTCCGCCTCCACCCGCTGCCGATGCCGCACTGAGGCCTACCTGAGCCTCTGGGGCCTCTTGTAGTCACGCTGCCGCGCTGCTCCGCCTCCACCCGCTGCCAATGCCGCACGGAGGCCTACCTGAGCCTCTGGGGCCTCTTGTAGTCGTGCTGCTCCGCCTCCACCCGCTGCCGATGCCGCACTGAGGCCTACCTGAGCCTCTGGGGCCTCTTGTAGTCGCTCTGCCGCACTGCTCCGCCTCCACCCACTGCCGATGCCGCACTGAGGCCTACCTGAGCCTCTTGGGCCTCTTGTAGTCGCGCTGCTCCGCCTCCACCCGCTGCCGATGCAAAGGTTCTGCAAAACAAGCAGGTCAAGGAGTTCAAGTTTTAAACTAATCAAAGACTTTGTAAGGACTGATAAAATTAACAAAAAACTGTACATTCCAGTCATTAAGTTGGAATGGGCTCCATCAAGTCATTAGGATTTCTGCATTTTAAATCAGGGACCGCTCACCAGAGACATTAAGCCTGAATGGGAGCAATTCACAACTTGTCTTTAACAATGGCCAGGGTTTCGAGGCTACTTTAGACATAACGACTATCACTCTACAGGTCATTTTTATAAACTTTTTTAAACATTTAAACGAGCTCACTCAAATCAGACAAAGGACTGAACTGATTTGCCGCGCAGATAAGGGCTCCCGATGGGGGTATAACTATGGGCCCATTAGGAAGCCACTCTCTCGCTTGCCTCTTCTCTCCTGCCTCCTGCCTCTCAACTCGCTGCCAGATTACAACCAGGACGGGTTGTATGAAGAAGACTGCGTGGGGCTTCGACTAAACGGGCCCTCAGTCCAGCTCATTCAACCCAACAGGATCAACCAAGGAAGAACATCAACTGAAGAAGAGCCCATCCTGCGAGGTAAAATACCCAGGCAGAGACTTTAATATTGGGGTATTTTACCTGGACGGCACCCTTGCAGCGCGCTGGAACCACGTGACGTCGGCAGGCCACAGAGTGCACAAGGAGTGAATCCAAAACCTTCAACTGTTTTTTTTTAAACGTAACAAGTTCTTGGATTTGTGAGCATGAAGTTCTGGCCCCTTATAGTCTAATCTAGTTAGGTATATGGGGTGGGAATTAAGGGGATTGCTAATATAGTTGTTTTCCCTCGATTGTGCCGTGTTCCCCATTCCCTTTGAGTATAAGCATTTTATGTCTGCAGTGTGCTGTACCAGTAATTTTCTCGTGTAAGATCGTTATAATTTTTCAGTTCAATAAAATCTTGGTTCTTTTACACCAAACCACTCGTCTACTCGATTTTCTGTATTGCTGCCTGTATCTAAGTCCAGTGTCCAGAACCCAGGGGGCGAGCGATTCGAACCGCTCAAAGAAGGTAGTCAGAGGCAAAGCTGACTGACCAAACACGCCTGTGCAAACCCCCTACATGCCTCTGACGTTGATGCTGGAGGGCGAGGTCGAGTGCCACTACAGCCCCCATTAACGTATCCAAATGTAGAGTTTGAAATCTTAGCACAATGAAACTGACAAATTTTTAGCAGCCAGAACACTCCTGAAAGTAATAACCGTTTACCTCACTGAAAACGGCTGTTTCCCTATGTCAAACTGAGAAGGCAGCATTGATTGGTGACTAAAATGAAACCGGATGTTGATCCCTTTAAATATCACTCCTACAGCGGCCATCCGACTGCATCATGCCTCCTCTTCCTGCCGTTGTTCACGCCGGCGCTAAGGCAGGGGGCGGCAGTCAATTTTGCATCTGGGCCGTTAATAAGAACATAAGAATATAAGAAATAAGAGCAGGAGTAGGCCATACGGCCCCTCGAGCCTGCTCCGCCATTCAGTAAGATCATGGCTGATCTTCTACCCCATCTCCGCTTTCCTGCACTATCCCCATATCACTTGATTCCCTTAATATTCAAAAATCTATCAATCTCTGACTTGAATATACTCAATGACTGAGCCTCCACAGCACTCTGAGGTAGAGAATTCCAACGATTCACCACCCTCTGAGTGAAGAAATTTCTCCTCATCTCAGTCCTAAATGGCCAACCCCTTATTGTGAGACTGTGAACCTTAGTTCTCGACTCCCCCAGCCAGAGGAAATATCCTCCCTGCATCGACACTGTCAAGCCTTGTAAGAATTTTATATGTTTCAATGAGATCACCTCTCATTCTTCTAAACTCTAGAGAATATAGACCTAGTCTACTCAATTTCTCCTCATAGGACAATCCCCCCATCCCAGGAATCAGTCTGGTGAACCTTTGTTGCACTCCCTCTATGGCAAGTATATCCTTCCTTAGCTAAGGAGAGCAAAACTGTACACAATACTCCAGGTGTGGTTTCACCAGGACCCTATATAATTGCAGTAAGGCATCTTGGCCTAGAAATTCAGTGGGCTGCGCCTTAAGAGGGCGCTAAGTGGGTCGGAAGCCACTGGCCATGCCTCCCGCTAAATTTAGCAGGACGCTAATGGCGGCGCTAGCTGTTAGTGCTGCGCCGCTACCGATGACGTCATCGGTGTGCGCAGCGCCCCGCTACCGCCCCGATCGCAATATTTAGTTGCGCCCCCTGCTTTAACGCCAGACGCTATTTGCGAACGGTTCAGGGGGCCTACCTGCGGCGGTAGAGGCGCTATTTAAAGGAGAGGTGCAGGGCGGCCATTTTTTTTGCTGGCCGCCTGCCAGCATCTCTCCGCGCTGCCGTCCCCGGCCTCCTAAGCCCCCCAACCCCCCCCCCCCCCCACCGCGGAGTGCCGACTGTGTTCCAAGAGCCCGGCACTTCTCCTCGGTGCCGGGCTCTTTTGCCGGCACTCGCGATCCTCGATCGTGCTGCACAAGGCCCCTCCCCTTTAAGAAGGGGAGGAAGGCCTGCAGTACTGCAGCGCGCTGTGCCGCAGCATGTGGTGCTGCGGCACGTTGCGCAGCGATCTTCAGCTGCAACGCCCCAAGAGGGATGCGGGGCGCCTCCAGTAGCGCCGCGCTTCCCTCCGGGGCGCGCAAAGTGAATTTCCGGCGGGCGGCCGCGACTACTTCTGGGGCGCTACTTTTGGCGCCCTGGCGAGGCTGGTGCCCCAAACGGGGCGCTACTGAATTTCTAGGCCCTTTACTCTTATACTGAAAGCCTCTTGTAACAAAGGCCAACATACCATTTGCTTTCTTAATTGCTTGCTGTACCTGCATGTTAACTTACAGTGATTCATGTACAAGGACACCCAGGTCCCTCTGAACACCAACATTTCCCAATCTCTCACCATTTAAAAAATACTCTGCTTTTCTATTTTTCCTACCAAAGTGGATAACTTCACATTTCTCCACATTATATTCAATTTGCCATGTTCATGCCCACTCACTTAGCCTGTCTATATCCCCTTGAAGTCTCTTTGCATCCTCCTCACAACTTACATTCTCACCTAGCTTTGTATCATCAGCAAACTTGGATATATTACATTTGGTCCCCTCATCTAAACCATTGATATAGATTGTGAATAGCTGAGACCCAAGCACTGATCCTTGTGGTACCTCACTAGTTACAGCCTGCCAACCCGAAAATGACCCATTTATTCCTACTCTCTGTTTTCAATCCGCTAACCAATCCTCAATCCATGCTAGTATATTACCCCCAATCCCGTGAGCCCTAATTTTATTTAATAATGGGGCGTTCCACACACGTTGACGTCACGATCTGGCAGCCGCTAAATGCATAAGCGCTAAATGTTTTCAACAGCGCTAAATCCCGGGTGAATGTTGCGTGCGGTGTTGGATTCGCCGCAAATCCATTAGCGCCTCGTTAGCGCTGCCCCAGGCGTTAATGGGAGGCGCTAAAATGCCGAATTTCTCCCCCTTATTTTCCAAGGAGTAGGCCGCCTCCTTATACCTCCTACCAAAATGCACCACCTCACACTTACCTATATTGAAATTCATTTGTCATTTACATGCCCATTCTGCAAGTTTGTTTATGGTAGAATTAATTAAAAGCTTTTAGTTCGTCATGTACAAACTCTATTTATTAAAAAATGACTTGTCAGAAATGACTGGGATATAAAAGAACTGCATAATAATGCATTAACACTTCAGAAACGTCACTCAGTTACACGATTATGCATTGACAAACAATCCAAAAGCCCAAGGTGAGCTGAAACAGGCATATCTATTTGTGCAATTTGTATTAATTTTAAAGTTTTCAATGTATTAGCCCATCCCTCACATCACTATAGCAGTGGCTGCACAAGCAGCAGGAGCAGCGGCTTTCCTCTGGCGCTGACGTGCTGTATGGCCACATAAGTAATTAGAATATTAATTACAATGCAATCAGACAACCAACAAATATAAAGTGCTGTAGCTCTTTAGCTCACAGTATTAAAAAGAATTGAACAAAAATGGGTATCCTTATTTCCAACTTCAATCACTTCCTTTAATAAACGTTGTCTTCTTGAACCAGCACACCCCCATGTAACATATCAGAAATGCAGCACTTATTCACAAGTGCAGAAAAACACATACACAATTTGCATCATCGAAATAAAAACAAAAAGCAGGAAAAGCTATGATTTAGCAGAAATAAACATTCATCTTTCTTCCTGGACAGGAGAACTAATCAGACTGACTTGATGATGTTTACTAATATGTTGACGTAAAGATGTTAATTTACGAATTTCACTTCTAATGTTTTTCTCTCAAACACTCTCCACAATATTAATCCCTGCTCTTATCACAAAATGTGTTGAATTATTTTAGATACTTCCCAATTAAATAGTGGGAAACGAACTTCATTGTACTCTCAATTTTTAGTCTCCTATTCCAAACATTTATACCAAATCAAAATTGTATATTATCAGACTAATCGAAGTATTTTCTGTGTCTTTCTCAATAAACAAATAGTAGTTTCTTCTAAAGCAGCTTCCTGCAATTTTAATACATCATTACATACCTCGTGTTTGGAAGACTTTAATTTTAATGTCGTGGAAATGACAGATGAGACAGCAACTCTCGATGGCGGTGATATCCTGTTCACATTTGCTATTGCGATGGAGGCCACGACGACCCGCTGTAGCACGGCGGCCGGCAGCTCCTCGGCGGGAGGCTTGGAGGTCGAACCGATAGGAGGGGAGGCGGCCAGCGGACCGAGGGTGGGAAAAGCAGGCCCTGGAAGGTCGGACACCACGGGAGGCTCGGAGGTCAGACCGGGTGGAAGGAGAGCCAGGGAGAAGCAGGCCCCGGGACGTCAGTACCATGGCGGCTGAAGATTGTCGGGCAGGAGTGCGGGAAAGGCGGAGCGAGGCGAGAGCGGACCCTATTGTGATGGCGCCGGTGAAGATGGCTGCCGTCCTTGCGGGCTCCGTGCGTACCAGGCAGCTAAGTGTCCTTTGCTGCTTGGTGCGCCCGGCTCGTTAAGAAAAAAGCATTTCACTGACTGGATTTCACTTGTATTTGGTTATGTGACAAATAAAATTGAAATTGAAATTGAATTGAACACTCCACTAAATGTTTAAGAGGAAATCTATATTTACATTATTCCTGGGACTTGTTAGGACTATAGAACGACAGACAAAATAAAATGGTTTGTGTTTTCCCCTTTTTTGGTTCTCTTCCTAAACATCTTAATGAATTTTTTTTTAAAGTCAATAAAAAGTAACATGTAACTCCTACAAATCCTTCCCACCCTCCCCCTCCTCAACAGCATGGTCACGTGTTTGTGTAAAGCCACTCACTTCAGTCAATCATTGAGAAATTTAAATTTTAAAATGTTTTAAGTATTTCAGACCCTCTTTAAAAGTGTTTGGACTTCAAGACCTGGTTGAAACTTGTTTAGATGAGGGCAAAATTGATTTTTGTTTCTGTTTCTCCCAAAATCATATTCAAAACTTAGGGGGTGAAAAAGTGTTTTGAACACTCATTTTTTGTGAAAAGTTCATTAAAAATCTTTAAATTCTTTCAAGTCTCGTTGCAGCTTTGACAGAAGTTGCTCCAAGTTTCTCTTTCTTCAAAGCTGTCGTTAAACATACAACAAAAAATAATAAAATAAACTCTAATTCCAAACGGAGCTCAAATAAGAAAATGAATAGTGGTTAAACTTCCTAAGAAGGCGGTGAGGTTATCTATCCCCAGACTTGGCGATGAGTTGGGACCAGTTTTGGAGAAGTTGTTTCCTCTTTTTCTGCTGTCGTTCCTGTAGTGTCCGTGTGTTGATAAAGACACTGAAGACAGGAGTTGGTTCATAGGTGTTTACTAAGCAAAGTCTGGGGGGGTTCTAACGGATATACACAATATATAGGCTTATATAGCCCGAGTGGCCATTACCGGCATTACAGCACACCTGGGGCTCTTAAAGGCACATACACTACAATTCCTCCCCTTTTAGCTAACCAGTACATCATATTTTAAGTAATTATTAATTACATGTTATAAGAAAAATGATATACACATTGCTGTAGTTAATTAATTATAAGTCAGCCTCTCAGGAGGCTTCCTGACTCGGTCCGGATAACGCCTCGGGGGTGTAGTGGTTTCTGGTGGTGTAGTAGGTTCTTTTAGCAAGGCTGATTCGGCTTGAATGCCAGTGTCGGGTTCATCGGGTTCCAATATCACCGGATCGGAGGTAGATATGGGTATCTCTACTTCATCGTTAGACGTATAGAGTTGTGGTGTAGGTTGTCCTTTTTCGGATGACTTTATGATTTGGTCAGCATGGCGCCTTGTTATGCTTTCTCCAATGTCCACGGTATACATCAGTGGTCCTAGTCGTGTGCAGATAGTTCCAGGCTGCCATTTCTCGGTACGGTAGTCCCGGGCCAAAACTTGTTGACCTATCTGGAAGGTTCTAGTTGGCCTTTCATTCATGCCTTGAAACTGCCGGTTCTCCACGTCCCTTCTGATGTTGGGCTTGACCAAATCCAGCTGGCATCTTAGGTTTCTATTGAAGAACATCATGGCGGGAGTTTGGTTGGTAACCATATGTGTTGCATTCCTGTATGCGAATAAGAAGTTATCCACCTTGTGCTGAAGTTTTATGTCTTCATTACCCATGGCCTTTATGGCCTTCTTGAAGGTCTGGACAAACCTTTCAGCCAATCCATTGGTGGCGGGATGGTATGGGGCGGACGTGTAGTGCTTAACCCCATTGTTTTTTAAGAACTTTCTGAATTCTTCGGACACAAATTGCGGTCCATTATCAGAACATATCTGTTCCGGCAGCCCATTCCTGGCAAATATGGTCCTTAATACTGTGATGGTTTTTTCCGTGGTGGTGGAGGACATCTTTATTACCTCCGGCCACTTGGAGTGTGCATCAACCGCGATTAAGAACATTGAGTCCATAAATGGACCAGCAAAGTCGATGTGCAACCTTTGCCAGGGAGATGAGGGCCACTCCCATGGATGTAGAGGGGCTTGTGGTGGGGCGTTTTGGACCTTCTGGCATCCTAGACAGCTCTTGGTCATTTCTTCAATGTCTCCATCGATACCTGGCCACCATACAAACGCCCTAGCTAGGTTCTTCATTTTCACTCCACCCAGATGCCCCTCGTGAAGCTCCTTTAGCACTTTATCCTGGAGTTTGGGTGGAATCACCACTCTGGATCCACACATCAAGGTTCCTCGGCACACTGACAGCTGTTCTCTTCTTTGCGAGAATGCTGGCAACAGTGGTTCGCCATGTGCTGGCCATCCCTTCACTGTTAAATCGTAGACCCGTGAGAGAGTCGGGTCATTTCTCGTCTCCCTTTCAATGGCAGAATTTGTTACTGGTAGACATTCCACTATGGTAGAGTGGAACATCTCTACTGGGTCTACTGTAGGTGCCTCTTCTACCGTTGGCAACGGTAGGCGCGATAAACCGTCAGCATTCCCATGCTGTTTTGATCCTTTGTATTCTATGTTGTATTGGTGTGCCCCCAAAAAAAGGGACCACCTCTGTAGCCTTTGCGCTGCCATAATGGGAACACCCTTTTTAGGGTTGAATATGGAGATGAGGGGTTGATGGTCAGTCAACAAGGTAAATTTTTGTCCGTGTAGGTAATGGTTGAATTTCTTCACTCTCCATACCAGGCTGAGTGCTTCCCTGTCGATTTGGGCATAGTTACGCTCAGCTGAGTTTAATGAGCGTGACGCAAAAGCTATCGGCCGTTCTGAGCCATCAGGGAATTTATGGGATAATACTGCTCCTATGCCGTAAGGGGATGCATCGCACACCAGTCTGATTGGCAGTGATGGGTTGTAATGAGCCAAAACTTCTTCGGATGTGATTAAGTCTTTGCATTTATGGAAGGCACGTTTACAGTCTTCGTTCCATTTCCAAATCACTCCTGTTTGTAGAAGTTCATTAAGAGGGTGTAGAAGAGTTGATAAGTTCGGTAAAAATTTATGATAGTAATTTATTAATCCCAGGAACGACCTTAATTGTGAAACATTTTCAGGTGCTGGGGCTTTTATGACCGCTTCAATTTTTTCAGGTGACTTATGCAACCCTTCCTTATTAATTATGTGGCCACAATATCATATCTGATTTTGGAAAAATTCGCACTTGGGGCGATTTGCTCGTAGGCCCCGTTCTCTCAGCCTAGTGAGCACCTGCTCTAAATTGGCAAGGTGCTCGTTGTCATTTTCTCCTGTTACAAGGATGTCGTCTAGGTAGCATCGAGTCCCCGGAATCCCTTGCAGGACTTGCTCCATAGCTCTTTGCCAGATAGCTGGAGCTGATGCTACTCCAAAAACCAGTCGATTGTACTGGTACAGGCCTTTGTGTGTGTTTATCGTGAGATACTTTTTAGAGGCCTCCTCAACCTCCATCTGTAGATATGCCTGTGTCAAGTCAATTTTGGTGAAACGTTTCCCTCCGGATAGTGAGGTGAAAATGTCTTCTATCCTCGGAAGAGGATACTGTACTGTGTGAAGGACCGGGTTTACAGTCACCTTGAAGTCTCCACAGATGCGAATTTTTCTCTGTTCTTCAGATTTATCATTATCCAATGCTTTTTTCATGACTGGAACGATGGGTGTTGCCCACTCGCTCCAATCTATTTTGGATAATACGCCTGCCTTTTCCAAATTCTCCTGCTCTGCCTCGACTGCTGGACGAATTGCGTATGGCACCGGTCTTGCCTTAAAAAATTTGGGAATTGCTGCATCTTCCACTTTTATTGAGGCGGTGATGCCTTTCAAGGTTCCTAGTTTCTCTTGAAACACTTCTTTGGCGTTGGCCAAGATGTCTTTTAATCGTTCAGGTATGATGTCATCATTGTTTTTTTTCTTACTGGTCACCGTCAGTGCCTGAATGGAGTGCCAGTCTAAACGTATCTTTCTGATCCATTCACGTCCCAACAACGGTGGGCCACCATCTTGTAGAATGTATAAATACAACTTTTGTATTTCTTTGCCGTTGTATACAACAGGCACCCTTATTTTTCCTTTGGGGTATACTTTCTGCCCCGTATATGTTTTTAAGATAATGGATGTGTCTTTTAGAAGTATATGCGAAAATAGCCTCTCGTAATCCCGTCGATTTATTACGGTTAGAGCTGATCCTGTATCTAGCTCCATTTTAACTGGGGACCCTGCTATCGTGAGGGTAACCCAAATGGTTTGATAATCATCTTTGGCAAGTACATTATGTAATTTGAGACAGTTTAGTCTCTTGTTTTCGGAGTCGCTATCGCTCTTCTGGTCTTCGGAGCTACTGTCCGTCATCATTTGTACCTTCCTGTACTTTCCTTTATTGATTTTTCTGTCTGTGGATTTATTTTGTCCAGATCGGCATACCCGTGCAATGTGTCCAATCTTTCCACATTGCTTGCATGCTTTGTCCTTGAACCAGCAGTCCCTCTGGGTGGATCTGCCGCAGCAATAACATCTTTCGAAACCCTGTGTCATTTCATGGGTGCCGAAGTCCTGTGTCTTTTATTGTATCTCTGCAGCTCCTCTTGCTGCTGCTTCGTATGACACAGCCATACTGAAAGCTTTGTCCAATGTTAAATCTTTTTCAGAAAGCAGCCTTTTTTGTGTTCCTTCACTTAAGAGACCGCAAACGAATTTGTCTCGAAGATAGTCTGCTAGTCCTGCCCCGAATTGGCAGTACTTTGATAGCTTTCTTAATTGGGTTAGGTAATCAGCGTTACTTTCATTCTTGTGTTGATTTCTCTTGAAGAATTTGTATCGTTCCGCTATCAGCAGCGGTGTTGGGTTTAAGTGCTCCTGCAGGGTATCAACAATTTCTTTAAAATTCTTGTCCTTTGGTTTGGCTGGAGTGATTAAATTTCGTAACAGCCCGTATGCCTTTGCGCCCATTAGGTTCAGCAGTACTGAAGCTTTTTTTTCATCTTCTATTCCATTTGCAGTGCAATATACCTCTACTCTTTCCACGTATGTGGTCCAATCCTCTATTTCGCTATCAAAAGCATCAATATTGCCAGACTTAGGCATTTCAGAAAAGATATGGCGCTTCCCGCGCTTTTCTTTCTTTTCTGCAGCAAAGATATGGTGCTTCCCGCGCTTTCCCGCCGCTGCTGCCGATGACAACGCTGTTTCCCGCGGTTTCCGTTCTTTTTAAAAAAAAAATATTTACAGTTGGAGACTCGTTCCCACCGGACTTTCTCTTCAGGTCTGAACGCTGACCTGCTTGCCGCGCCGGCCGTCTCCCGAGTGCTCCCTCCCAGTCCATTATTGCTTGCCTCCAATTTCGCTGCCTGTCTCAGCTGTAGAGCCAGCCGCTGGAGCCCCAGCCTGACGCCCAGGAAGGATTAGCGCAGTACCTGCCACCAGCTTGGCCAGCTGGTGAAACCACAGCTTCTCTCACTTTATTGAGTCTTCTGGACGCCCAAGGAATCGATGTCCTTGAGGTGCTGCCGAATTGCAGGTAAGTCCGTTTCCACTTTGTCGCCACTGTAGTGTCCGTGTGTTGATAAAGACACTGAAGGCAGGAGTTGGTTCATAGGTGTTTACTAAGCAAAGTCTGGGGGGGGTTCTAACGGATATGCACAATATACAGGCTTATATAGCCCGAGTGGCCATTACCGGCATTACAGCACACCTGGGGCTCTTAAAGGCACATACACTACAGTTCCCTCCATCTCTCACAGACAAACAGGGGCACAAACTTTTTCCCTTCTCTCATAGCATGAATTAAATAACCCTGATAGACTCTTTCAAAAAGGGGACAACACCTGGCAAAATTTAATTGGAACTTACCGTGGGGCATTGAACATCACTTTCCCGTATTTTTTTACGACTTTAAACAATTTTCTGAATTAAAAAAAAAATCTCATTTTTGTTTCACCGGGGGCCTTAAACTTGTTTGCTTTCGCCTCCTTCCAGCAGCCATTGTACATGTGCTGCGCCTCCCTGTGTTGCTCCGAAGTGCGGCCGCCGCTCAGTCCCCGGGAATGGACTACACGGGTCTGGGCCCTCACCCCTTTCTCTGTCCTTCTCTCTCTGTCCCTCTCTCTCCGTCCCCCTCTCTCTCTCTCTCTCCGTCCACCTGTCTCTGTCCCCCTGTCTCTCTCCATCTCTTTCTCTCTCTCCGTCTCTCTCTCCCCCCAGACTCCCTCTCTCCCAGTCTCTCTCTCTCTCCCCAGTCTCTCTCTCCCCCAGTCTCTCTCCCCGACTCTCTCTCCCCCAGTCTCTCTCTCTCCCCCAGTCTCTCTCTCTCCCCCAGTCTCTTTCTCACTCTCCCCCAAACTCTCTCTCTCTCCCCATCTCCCTCCCCAGTCTCTCTCTCTCTCCCAGTTTCTCTCTCCCTCCCGCAGTCTCTCTCACTCTCTCTCCCCCAGTCTCTCTCTCTCTCCCAGTCTCTCACTCTCTCCCCCCCAGTCTCTCTCTCTCTCCCCCCCAGTCTTTCTCTCCCCCCCAGTCGCCCTCTCTCTTCCCCCCAGTCGCTCTCTCTCTTCCCCCCAGTCGCTCTCTCTTCCCCCCAGTCTCTCTCTCTCTCTCCACCCAGACTCTCTCTCGCTCCCCCCCAGTCTCTCTCTCCCCCCAGTCTCTCTCTCTCTCCCCCCCAGTCTTTCTCTCTCCCCCCCAGTCGCTCTTTCTCTTCCCCCAGTCGCTCTCTCTCTCCCCCCAGTCGCTCTCTCTTCCCCCGTCGCTCTCTCTCTTCCCCCCAGTCGCTCTCTCTCTTCCCCCCAGTCGCTCTCTCTCTTCCCCCCAGTCGCTCTCTCTCTTCCCCCCAGTCGCTCTCTCTCTTCCCCCCGTCGCTCTCTCTCTTCCCCCCAGTCGCTCTCTCTCTTCCCCCCAGTCGCTCTCTCTCTTCCTCCCAGTCTCTCTCTCTCCCCCCCAGTCTCTCTCTCTCCCCCCAGTCACTCTCTATCTCCCCCCAGTCTCTCTCTCTCTCCCCCAGTCTCTCTCTCTCTCCCCCCAGTCGCTCTCTCTCTTCCCCCAGTCTCCCTCTCTCCCCCCCAGTCGCTCTCTCTCCACCCCAGTCGCTCTCTCTCTTCCCCCCAGTCGCTCTCTCTCTTCCCCAGTCGCTCTCTCTTCCCCCCAGTCGCTCTCTCTCTTCCCCCCAGTCGCTCTCTCTCTTCCCCCCAGTCGCTCTCTCTCTTCCCCCCAGTCATTCTCTCTCTTCCCCCCGTCTCTCTCTCCCCCCCCAGTCTCTCTGTCTCTCCCCCCCAGTCTCTCTCTCTCTCCCCCCAGTCGCTCTCTCTCTTCCCCCCAGTCGCTCTCTCTCTTCCCCCGAGTCTCTCTCTCTCCCCCCCAGTCGCTCTCTCTCTTCCCCCCAGTCGCTCTCTCTCTTCCCCCCAGTCTCTCTCTCTCCCCCCCAGTCGCTCTCTCTCTTCCCACCAGTCGCTCTCTCTCTTCCCCCCCGGTCTCTCTCTCTGTGGTGTATGTAACCTGTTCCACCTTAAGAGAACTTAAGCCTGGTCCACCTTAAGAAAGGTACTACTTTCTTTGGCTGCTGTATACGTAATACCGGTGGTGACCACACCGGTATATAAGCACAGTGTAATAATATTGTATTCAGTATAGTCCGACCTCCAACCAGTAAAGACCTGTTGAATTTACTCTTGTGGTCTGTGTAGTAATTCTCACTATAACACACAGACTTAACAGTGGCGACGAGTCCGATTCTTACCCTGTTGCAGTAATTTCCATGGCGACTTCGTCCACAGACAGGACGTCGAAGAGAGGTTTCCACCCTCATCACCTACGGGAAGACACGTCGAGCGGCAGGCATCGAGCAACCGGAGTGCAGAAGACATCCTGACCTCGAAGCCTCCATCAGCGACTGTCAGCTCCTTCTACTACCTCGTGGTGGGTAAGCCGGGCAGCGACGCGACAGAAAGTCAACCGCGTTGGCTGTACAGACGGGGCTGGGAAGACGGAGGAATAAGGGCGGTGAGGTCGATCGCGACCAGAGATAAGGGCCGGGCCGCTTTCGAGCGAGAGGCGCAGCGCAGGACATCGATCGCGACCGGAGATAAGGGCTGCATTTGGGCTAAAGGCGCAACGTCTGGGGAAACTGAAGGCGCGAGAGCCGCGGTGAAGCGGAGACAGCGTTGGGGGACGGGTGAAGACCGCCAAGCGCGGGAAAACCGACATTTTGTGGGCGGAGGACGACGGCAAGAGCGGGAAGCCGCCATCTTAGATAACATTAAAAATACGATAAATTGCTACGATGCCTAAACATGGGAACATTAATGCCTTCGACAGTGATATAGAAGACTGGGCTATGTATGTAGAACGCATACAAAACTATTGTAAGGCAAATAAAATTCCTGAGACAGATAAAGCACTAACATTACTAAACTTAATGGGTGCGAAGACATACGGGCAATTGAAACACCTGTTATCACCAGATGAACCGGCGGATAAGACGTTCGAACAGATTGTTACTGTCCTAAAAAATCATCTTAGCCCCACGCCGCTGATGCTAGCGGAATGATTTAAATTTTACGATAGAAGACAGCTGCAAAATGAAAGCAATGCTGAATATTTGATGGAATTACGTAAGCTAGCAAAATATTGTCAGTTTGGAACGGGACTGACAGAGGCACTTCGAGATAGATTTGTGTGTGGTTTATTTAAACAGGATACACAAAGGCGACTGCTCGAGGAGAATGAGCTGTCTCTCGAGAAGGCGGTCACTATGGCAGCAGCACACGAGGCCGCAGCGAGAGGCACGGCAGTAATGCAGCTACGGCCACCGGAACTCGGTACAAACAAATTGGGTTTCAGTTCTGTCAAATGTTATCGTTGTGGAAAGACAACACACGATCAGAACCAGTGTTGGTTTAAAAACCAAGAATGCAGAACGTGTGGCAGGCGTGGCCACATAGCTAAAGTATGCCGGTCAGGAAAGAAGACCAGCAATAAAAAGTCACCGCAAGGAAAATATGCAAAGGTACACAAGGTGACAAAGAACAGTTTGACCGAACAGAAGTCAGATTCAGACGCTAGCAGTAATGAACTGGATAGCTTAAGAATACACAACGTTGGTAAGGATACAGACCTCCAGACAATTTGGGTCACTCTTAAGATAGCAGGAGTCCAAGTAAAAATGGAATTGGACACTGGATCGGCATTGACGGTCATGAATAAGAAAGATTACAGAAGGTTATTCCAACATATTCCCTTACAGGATACGGAGATTATATTGAAAACGTACACGGGGCAAAGAGTGTACCCCATCGGAAAAATAGAGGTAGAAGTGGTCCACAAGGGCGAAGGAAGCCAAGTAATGGACTTATATGTGCTACCTGAAGGAGGTCCACCACTACTAGGACGGGAGTGGATTAGGAAAATGAATATGGACTGGCACTCCTTGAAAGCACTAACGGTAGATTCCGGGGAAACAGCTGTCAAACCTAAACGATTGTCCAGAATACTGGATGAGGCTAAAGAGGTGTTCCAGCCGGGACTGGGAACACTGAGAGGAATTACGGCAAACATCAAGATTGATGAACATGCACAACCCAAATTTCTTAAAGCCAGACCGGTACCCTATGCAATACGACCTGCGGTTGAAGCGGAGCTGGAAGCACTAGAACGTTCAGGGGTACTGTCTAAAGTAGATTGGAGTGAGTGGGCTACGCCCATTGTTCCCATTATGAAACGTCCTGCGAACAATAAGCCAGGAGATCCAGGGAAGGTTCGCATCTGTGGAGATTTCAAAATCACCGTTAATCCGGTGCTTCACACGGTGCAGTATCCGCTTCCACGGATTGAGGATATTTTCGCTTCACTGTCTGGCGGGAAACACTTCACCAAGATAGACCTGGCGCAGGCGTACTTGCAGATGGAGGTTGAAGAAGAGTCATGCCAATACCTCACGATCAACACACATCGAGGGTTGTACCGGTACAATAGGCTGGTTTTTGGTGTGGCATCGGCTCCAGCAATTTGGCAGAGGGCCATGGAGCAGGTATTACAGGGAATTCCAGGCACACAATGTTACCTGGACGACATTCTGATCACAGGTGATGGTGATGAACAGCATCTCGCTAACTTGGAACTGGTGCTCAACAGACTGAAAGAGTATGGACTTAGAGTAAATCGGCAGAAATGTGAGTTCTTCCAGAAGCGGATCTCGTACTGTGGTCACGTCATTGACCGGGAGGGGCTTCATAAGTCTCCTGACAAGATAGCGGCAGTTGTAAAGGCTCCCGCTCCGGAGAATGTCTCTCAGTTGAGGTCGTTTCTAGGATTAATTAACTATTACCATAAATTTCTGCCAAATCTATCCACGGTGCTGCATCCGTTGAACGCTCTTTTACAGAAAGGGGTACCATGGGACTGGGGCGAAAACTGTAAGAAGGCATTTCGCAAAAGCAAAGAATTGATCACCTCAGAGGAAGTGTTGGCTCACTTCAACCCGACACTGCCTATTCGGTTGGCTTGTGATGCTTCTCCATATGGTATTGGGGCAGTACTCTCACATAAATTGCCAAATGGCACGGAAAGGCCAGTCGCGTTTGCATCCAGATCATTGACCTCCGCTGAGCGCAACTATGCGCAGATCGATAGGGAGGCCCTTAGCCTTGTATGGGGAGTGAAGAAGTTTAATCATTACCTACAGGGCCAAAAATTCACACTTCTGACGGACCATCAACCGTTGGTGTCCATTTTTAACCCTAAGAAGGGTGTTTCGGTGATGACAGCACAGCGTCTCCAGAGATGGTCTCTTTTCTTAGGGGCACATCAATATCAGATAGAATTCAAAGGTACGAAACAGCATGGCAATGCTCAATGCTGATGGCCTGTCGCGCCTGCCACTACCTGAAGATGAAGACACGACGGAAGTTGACCCTGTTGAGTTATTTCATTCGACCATTATCGAGTGTTTACCTGTCACCAACGCAAGTATTGAAAGAGAAACCAGGAACGACCCGACACTGTCCAGAGTCTACGAGGTGACAGTGAAAGGATGGCCAACACGGGGTGATCCTCTGTTACCGGCATTCTCGGCAAGGCGAGACCAGCTGTCCGTCTGCCATGGTACTTTGATGTACGGGACAAGAGTGATTATTCCTCCCAAGTTAAGGGAAAGAGTTTTAAAAGAACTACATGAAGGTCATCTGGGGGGAGTTAAAATGAAAAGTCTTGCTAGGGCTTACGTATGGTGGCCGGGTATTGACCAACAGATTGAGGAGTTAACGAAAAGCTGCGCTGGGTGTCAAAAAGTGCAAAATGCACCTCCGATAGCACCGCTACACCCATGGGAATGGCCTTCAGCCCCATGGCAACGCGTACACATTGACTTTGCTGGTCCATTCATGGACTCCATGTTCCTAATCGCGGTGGACGCACATTCCAAATGGCTAGAAGTCATCAAGATGAATACCACTACTTCAGAAAAGACAATTGCGGTGTTAAGAACAATATTCGCAAGGAACGGATTGCCAGAACAGATCTGTTCAGACAACGGACCACAGTTTGTATCGGAAGAATTCCAACAATTCTTAAAGAAGAATGGAGTTAAACATTATACCTCTGCCCCATATCATCCGGCGACAAACGGGTTGGCTGAAAGATTTGTCCAGACATTCAAAAAGGCTATTAAGGCCATGAATGATGATCAGATTCCGCTGCAACACAAGGTCGATAAGTTCCTGATGTCATATAGAAACGCCGATCATGCTGTGACTAACCAAAGTCCTGCTATGATGTTTTATAACAGGAGGTTGCGGTCCAAGTTGGACTTGTTAAAACCAAATGTGCGGAGGGAAGTGGAAAACAAACAGTTTCGGCATATTAACAGCAAGACCACTCGAACTTTCGACGTAGGACAACCAGTGATGGCAAGGGGCTATGGAAATGAAAAATGGCAGTCCGGAACAATCCGGGCCAGACAAGGACCTCTGATGTACACCGTAGATATTGGTCATAATGTGATAAGGCGTCATGCGGATCAACTGGTAGAGTCGAGAGCAAGGGTCGAACCCATGGTTGTGACAGAGACAGCTGTGGAAGGCGTTCATGAACCTGAAGCATCTACCTCGGCCAAGAATGTATTTGATGATGATGACACCCAATACATTGGCAACCAACTAGAGGAGGCACCTCAACAACAAGAATCAGAGACCACTGAAAGGCGTTATCCAAGCCGAATCAGAAAGCCTCCTGAGAGACTGAACCTTTGAACTGTTATACCTGAAGTTATATATGTATATATGTTATGTTTATTTGGGAATATGACTGTTAAGCTAAAAAGGGAGGATTGTGGTGTATGTAACCTGTTCCACCTTAAGAGAACTTAAGCCTGGTCCACCTTAAGAAAGGTACTACTTTCTTTGGCTGCTGTATACGTAATACCGGTGGTGACCACACCGGTATATAAGCACAGTGTAATAATATTGTATTCAGTATAGTCCGACCTCCAACCAGTAAAGACCTGTTGAATTTACTCTTGTGGTCTGTGTAGTAATTCTCACTATAACACACAGACTTAACACTCTCTTCCCCCCCAGTCTCTCTCTCTCTCCCCCCCAGTCTCTCTCTCTCTCCCCCCAGTCTCTCTCTCTCTCCCCCAGTCTCTCTCTCCCCCAGTCTCTCTCTCTCCCCCCCAGTCTCTCTCTCTCTCCCCCAGTCTCTCTCTCGCTCCCCCCGAGTCTCTCTCTCTCTCCCAGTCTCTCTCTCTCCCCCCCGTCTCTCTCTCTCTCCCCCCAGTCTCTCTCTCTCTCTCTCCCCCAGTCTCTCTCTCTCTCCCCCAGTCTCTCTCTCTCCCCCAGTCTCTCTCTCTCTCCCCCAGTCTTTCTCTCTCCCCCCAGTCTCTGTCTCTCTCCCCCAGTCTCTCTCCCCCCCAGTCTCTCTCTCTCTCCCCCAGTCTCTCTCTCTCCCCCCCAGTCTCTCTCTCTCTCCCCCCCCAGTCTCTCTCTCTCTCCCCCCAGTCTCTCTCCCTCTTCCCCAGTCTCTCTCTCTCTCCCCCGTCTCTCTCTCTCTACCCCCGTCTCTCTCTCTCCCCCCAGTCTTTCTCTCTCCCCCAGTCTCTCTCTCTCTCCCCCAGTCTCTCTCTCTCTCCACCAGTCTCTCTCTCTCTCCCTCCCAGTCTCTCTCTCTCCCCCCCAGTCTCTCTCTCTCTCCCCCAGTCTCTCTCTCTCCCCATCTCTCTCTCTCTCCCACAATCTCTCTCTCTCCCCCGTCTCTCTCTCTCACACCCCCAGTCTCTCGCTCTCTCCCCCAGTCTCTCTCTCTCTCCCTCCCAGTCTCTCTCTCTCCCCCCCAGTCTCTCTCTCTCTCCCCCAGTCTCTCTCTCTCCCCATCTCTCTCTCTCTCCCACCCAGTCTCTCTTTCTCTCCCCCAGTCTCTCTCTCTCTCCCTCCCAGTCTCTCTCTCTCCCCCCCAGTCTCTCTCTCTCTCCCCCAGTCTCTCTCTCTCCCCCAGTCTCTCTCTCTCCCCTAGTCTCTCTCTCTCCCCCCCAGTCTCTGTCTCTCCCCCCGTCTCTCTCTCTCTCTCCCCCCAAGTCTCTCTCTCTCTCCCCAGTCTCTCTCTCTCCCCCAGTCTCTCTCTCTCCCCCCGTCTCTCTCTCTCTCCCCCCAGTCTCTCTCTCTCTCCCCGTCTCTCTCTCTCCCCCAGTCTCTCTCTCTCCCCCCCAGTCTCTCTCTCTCTTCCCCCAGTCGCTCTCTCTCTTCCCCCCAGTCGCTCTCTCTCTTCCCCCCGAGTCTCTCTCTCTCTCTCCCCCCAGACTCTCTCTCGCTCCCCCCAGTCTCTCTCTCTCCCCCCAGTCTCTCTCTCTCTCCCCCCCAGTCTTTCTCTCTCCCCCCCAGTCGCTCTCTCTCTTCCCCCGTCGCTCTCTCTCTCCCCCCAAGTCGCTCTCTCTCTTCCCCCAGTCGCTCTCTCTCTTCCCCCCAGTCTCTCTCTCTCCCCCCAGTCGCTCTCTCTCTTCCCCCCAGTCTCTCTCTCTCTCCCCCAAGTCGCTCTCTCTCTTCCCCCCGTCGCTCTCTCTCTTCCCCCCAGTCGCTCTCTCTTCCCCCGAGTCTCTCTCTCTCCCCCCCAGTCGCTCTCTCTCTTCCCCCAGTCTCTCTCTCTCCCCCCAGTCGCTCTCTCTCTTCCCCCCAGTCGCTCTCTCTTCCCCCGAGTCTCTCTCTCTCCCCCCAGTCACTCTCTCTCTTCCCCCAGTCGCTCTCTCTCTTCCCCCCAGTCTCTCTCTCTCCCCCCAGTCGCTCTCTCTCTCCCCCCAGTCGCTCTCTCTCATCCCCCCGGTCTCTCTCTCTTCCCCCCCAGTCTCTCTCTCTCTCTCCCCCCAGTCTCTCTCTCTCTCCCCCAGTCTCGCTCTCTCTCCCCCAGTCTCTCTCTCTCCCCCCCCAGTCTCTCTCTCTCCGCCAGTCTCTCTCTCTCCCCCCAGTCTCTCTCTCTCTCCCCCAGTCTCTCTCTCTCTCCCCCCCCAGTCTCTCTCTCCCCCAGTCTCTCTCTCTCTCCCCCAGTCTTTCTCTCTCCCCCCGTCTCTGTCTCTCTCCCCCAGTCTCTCTCCCCGTCTCTCTCTCTCTCTCCCCCAGTCTCTCTCTCTCTCCCCCCCATGTCTCTTTCTCTCTCCCCAGTCTCTCTCTCTCTCCCCAGTCCTCTCTCTCTCCCGCAGTCTCTCTCTCTCCCCCCCCAGCCTCTCTCTCTCTCTCCCCCAATCTCTCTGTCTCCCCCCAGTCTCTCTCTCTCTCCTCCAGTCTCTCTCTCTCTCCCCCAGTCTCTCTCTCTCTCCCCCCAGTCTCTCTCTCTCCCCCCCCAGTCTCTCTCTCTCTCCCCCAGTCTCTCTCTCTCCCCCAGTCTCTCTCTCTCCCCCAGACCTCTCTCTCTCCCCCCCCAGTCTCTCTCTCTCTCCCCCAGTCTCTCTCCCCCCAGTCTCTCTCTCTCTCCCCCAGTCTCTCTCTCTCCCCCCCGAGTCTCTCTCTCTCCCCCCAGTCTCTCTCTCTCTCTCCCCCAGTCTCTCTCTCCCCCCCAGTCTCTCTTTCTCCCCCCGTCTCTGTCTCTCTCCCCCAGTCTCTCTCCCCCCCAGTCTCTCTCTCTCTCTCCCCCAGTCTCTCTCTCTCTCTCCCCCAGTCTCTCTCTCTCCCCAGTCTCTCTCTCTCCCCCCGTCTCTCTCTCTCTCCCCCCAGTCTCTCTCTCTCTCCCCCGTCTCTCTCTCCCCCAGTCTCTCTCTCTCCCCCCGTCTCTCTCTCTCTTCCCCCAGTCGCTCTCCTCTCTTCCCCCAGTCGCTCTCTCTCTTCCCCCCAGTCGCTCTCTCTCTTCCCCCAGTAGTCTCTCTCTCTCTCTCCCCCCAGACTCTCTCTCTCGCTCCCCCCCAGTCTCTCTCTCTCCCCCCAGTCTCTCTCTCTCTCCCCCCGTCTTTCTCTCTCCCCCCCAGTCGCTCTCTCTCTTCCCCCCAGTCGCTCTCTCTCTCCCCCCAAGTCGCTCTCTCTCTTCCCCCAGTCGCTCTCTCTCTTCCCCCCAGTCTCTCTCTCTCCCCCCAGTCGCTCTCTCTCTTCCCCCCAGTCTCTCTCTCTCTCCCCCAAGTCGCTCTCTCTCTTCCCCCCAGTCGCTCTCCCTCTTCCCCCCAGTCGCTCTCTCTTCCCCCGAGTCTCTCTCTCTCCCCCCCAGTCGCTCTCTCTCTTCCCCCCAGTCGCTCTCTCTCTTCCCCCCAGTCTCTCTCTCTCCCCCCAGTCGCTCTCTCTCTTCCCCCCAGTCGCTCTCTCTCATCCCCCCGGTCTCTCTCTCTTCCCCCCAGTCCTCTCTCTCTCTCCCCCCAGTCTCTCTCTCTCTCCCCCAGTCTCTCTCTCTCTCCCCCAGTCTCTCTCTCTCTCCCCCAGTCTTTCTCTCTCCCCCAGTCTCTCTCTCTCCCCCCCCCAGTCTCTCTCTCTCTCCCCCAGTCTCTCTCTCTCTCCCCCCCCAGTCTCTCTCTCTCTCCCCCCAGTCTCTTTCTCTCTCCCCAGTCTCTCTCTCTCCCCCCGCAGTCTCTCTCTCTCTCCCCCCCAGTCTCTCTCTCTCTCTCTCCCCCAGTCTCTCTCTCTCTCCCCCAGTCTTTCTCTCTCCCCCCGTCTCTGTCTCTCTCCCCCAGTCTCTCTCCCCCCCAGTCTCTTTCTCTCTCCCCCAGTCTCTCTCTCTCTCCTCCAGTCTCTCTCTCTCTCCCCCAGTCTCTCTCTCTCTCCCCCCAGTCTCTCTCTCTCCCCCCCAGTCTCTCTCTCTCTCTCCCCAGTCTCTCTCTCTCTCCCCAGTCTCTCTCTCTCCCTCCCCCAGTCTCTCTCTCTCTCTCCCCAGTCTCTCTCTCTCCCCAGTATCTCTCTCTCCCTCCCCCAGTCTCTCTCTCTCTCCCAAGTCTCTCTCTCTCTCTCCCCCCCCACTCTCTCCCCCAGTCTCTCTCTCTCTCTCCCAAGTCTCTCTCTCTCTCTCCCCCCACTCTCTCTCCCCGTCTCTCTCTCTCTCCCAAGTCTCTCTCTCTCTCTCTCCCTCCCACTCTCTCTCCCCGTCTCTCTCTCTCTCCCAAGTCTCTCTCTCTCTCTCCCCCAGTCTCTCTCTTCCCGTCTCCCTCTGTCTCTCGCCCGTCTCCCTCTTTCTCTCCCCAGTCTCCCTCTTTCTCTCCCCAGTCTCTCTCTATGCCCCAGTCTTTCTCTATCTCTCCCAAGTCTCTCTCTCTCCCCGTCTCTCTCTCCCCCAGTCTCTCTCTCCCCCAGTCTCTCTCTCTCCCCAATCTCTCTCTCCCCCCCAGTCTCTCTCTCTCCCCCCAGTCTCTCTCTCTCCCCCAATCTCTCTCTCTCCCCCAGTCTCTCTCTCTCTCTCCCCAGTATCTCTCTCTCCCTCCCCCAGTCTCTCTCTATCTTTCCCAAGTCTCTCTCTCTCTCCCCCCCACTCTCTCTCCCCGTCTCTCTCTCTCTCCCAAGTCTCTCTCTCTCTCTCCCCCACTCTCTCTCCCCGTCTCTCTCTCTCCCCCAATCTCTCTCTCCCTGTCTCCCTCTTTCTCTCCCCAGTCTCTCTCTCTCCCCCAGTCTCTCTCTATCTCTCCCAAGTCTCTCTCTCTCTCCCCGTCTCTCTCTCCTCCCCGTCTCTCTCTCTCCCCAGTCTCTCTCCCCCCCAGTCTCTCTCTCTCTCCCCAGTCTCTCTCTCTCTCCCCAGTCTCTCTCTCTCTCCCCAGTCTCTCTCTCTCTCCCCCCAGTCTCTCTCTCCCCCGTCTCTCTCTCTCTCTCTCACCAGTCTCTCTCTCTCCCCCTCTCCCCAGTCTCTCTCTCAACCCCTCTTCCCCGTCTCTCTCTCTCCCCCTCTCCCCGTCTCTCTCCCCCCTCTCCCCATCTCTCTCTCTCTCCCCCTCCCCCAGTCTCTCTTTCTCTCCCCCTCTCCCCCAGTCTCTCTTTCCTCAGTCTCCCTCTTTCTCTCCCCAGTCTCTCTCTCTCTCCCCCAGTCTCTCTCCTCCAGTCTCTCTCTCTCCCCCAGTCTTTCTCTCTATATCTCCCAAGTCTCTCTCTCTCTCTCCCCCAGTCTGTCTATCCCCAGTCTCTCTCTCTCCCCGTCACCCTCTTTCTCTCCCCCAGTCTCTCTCTCTCCCCAGTCTCTATCTCCCCAGTCTCTCTCTCTTTCTCTCCCCCAGTCTCCCTCTATCTCTCCCAAGTCTCTCTCTCCCCTTTCCATCCTCGATCTTCCCAACCACCGGTCACCAATGGATCCCCTGACCTCTGCATGGAGTGGACGAAAGCGTGCCCCAGCTGGGTACTGCTCACGTGCTGCTCCAGCATTCCGTGAGCCAGCGCTGAAGGCTGAAAGGCAAAGAATCATAGTGCGGGGGATTCTCCCGCTGTCCAGCTGAAAGGTCAAAGTTCATGGGAGAAAACCAAACCCCTCCCAGCGTTACACAGCAACCCATCAACCATCGGAACACACACATCAAGAGCTGCAATTGCGATCGGCTCTGAGCTCGCAAGACTCACAAACGAGTCTGTCTGGGTTCCCGGGGCCATTGTGTTTTGGACCTCTCCCCCACTCCAGCTACTGTCCAGCTCTCTGCGTGGCATTTCAAATCAACTGCGCGTGAGATTGGGATCACTGCGCGCATGCACCAGTGCACTTTAGAGGGAACAGTGATGGTATGTAGCATTTGTTGAAGCATTGACTCACCCTGACCATCTGAGTGAGGTCATTAAATTTCTTCCTGTACTGCGTGTGGGTCCTGCGGACCACCGTGCTGCCCAAGACATACTGCGCTACCTCCCTCCACATGGTGCGGAAGACTTATGGCAAGGGCATCCTGCCACTTGCTGTGTAGAGCACCGCCCTCCGTCTCTCCACAGCAAAAAACAATGCTTCCAATGCTTCATTGCAGAATCTGTGGGCTCTCTCCATGGGGGGTGGATCTGCCATGAGCACACTTGGTTCAGTCCTTTTCCTTGTCCTACTTCTGCTTCTGCTTGCTGCGCAGTCTGCAATGCTGAGAATGAGGTGCTGCAGGATCAATGAACCTCCCCTTTAAGAAGTGAAAAAAGCCTGTGGCAATCATGACTTGCGATTAGACTGCAACTGATATTGGTCCACCTGATATTGGAGTGTAACGCCAATGAGCTTGGGTTTTAAGACTTGAATTAGGACTCTAGTCATTTCTTTGAGCAGTGAGCACAAATTTTGCATGCAGTCTAAAGCATTGGCGCCTGGTGCTAATTCTCCAACTTTCCTACTGATGCCACCCATTCCTTGGCTATAACGAATTTCTAGCCCATTAATGAGTATTACTTTTGTGTGTCCGCCTCTATTTGTGCCTTTGTGGGATATGGTTACAAAGTGGCCTCACCTTTTTAACGGTTCTCCCAATTGGAGCTGAGGAGCCTTGCTGTCGGCAAGCCAAGTGGAAAATTGGGTCCCCAACTTCTAGTGCCTGATTGTGATGCAACCAATTTTGTGAGATGTGATTTTGGGGACAAAGGAGGCAGCACTACAGACAAAACAACACCCAATTTATAGAATTAAATAACTTAAATCAAGTTAACACTGAATTTCATGACTTCAGGTGAAGTTCTGCTCCCAGCATGCATCTTCCCCATACAAAATAGGCACAAGACAGTTCTGGGGTACTTTGCCTTAATTGTTAATGCAAGGTTGCTAGTGCTTCAGTTAGTTTTGAAGTGTGATTTTTCTGTCTGTATTTATGTCATTTTGCTAATGCATTATTTTGCGAAGCAAGACTTTCTTTAACTGTTCGAAATTTCTGCTGCTATAGTATAAATTGTAGCTAACAAAGTTGGGAGGATGGGAATCCCTTTGATGGTTCATACAGTGCTTTATGAATTGGATGAGGACCAATTCATGAGGGGGCAATGTGTTCAGAATCAAAGACACTTCAGGTGGTATATTCACTGCAGTCAATACCAAAGGATCCAAGTTTGCAGGCCATGCCTGCCTGGGTATGTCAGTGGAGACCTGGCTATGCAGAGGCAATGGGCCCAATAATAGCCTGTAGGTGGATTCTGAGCAGGTGGGGGGCGGTGCGGAGGCGGGCGGGGGTGGTGGTGGAGGGAGTCATAGCAAGCGCGAAACTCGGAAGACGTTTTGGCATATTGGAATGTCCAATTTCTCCATGGATACCTAATTATCATTTTACTTCCAGGTTTCGCGTTTCCAATGCGTGTCAGCGGACATGACGCAATCTCAACTTGGCTATTTAAAGAGCCATTTCAAAGATGGAATTTGGAGGAGTTGGAAGGTTTTGCATAGAGATGGCAATTGTGCAAGATGGACTCAGGATGCTCAAAGTCTGCGCCCTGCTTTAATGACGCCTCACTTGATGTACTGCTGGGGGAAGTAAGGAGTAGGAAGGAGATAATCTTCCCCAGCAATGGGAAGAAGAAACCTGCTGCTGTCACAAAGAAGGTGTGGTAAGAGGTGGCTGAGGAGGTCAGCAGCCAGAGTATCATGGCCGGTACCTGGATCCAGTGCAGGAAGTGCTTTAATGATGTAACCATACCAGGAATGGTGAGTACAGTTGCAGGTTCATCTACATCCTGTAGTGTACACCCCCTCTCACTCTGTCTTGTCAAGCGTACTCCATCACATCACTCCTTACACCCATTTAAGTTTGAAGAGCACCCATTGTTAACTTTCTATGCACTTCCTCACCTCTCCATTTATCCATCCACTGCTGCCACTCACCCCAATCCTTATGCCCTGTGATGCATCTGCCTGATAGTCACCCTCACCGAATGCTCTGCATCCATCGGGTGAACACATACCATTACAGACACTCCGAGGATGCTCAGAGGAAGAGGCCATAAAGATCAGTGGCATATCTGTGTCCCTGACCATCAGAGATGGAGAGACAGGGGGCTAAAAATTCGGGGGCTTAATGCCACCTGTTGCCCTCAAAAAGTTGCGTTAAGAGGGCGGCTGCCGCTCTTTCGCCAGCTGGTGGCAGGTCTTGCGACATCCGCCATTTTCCAAGGCCCAGAGCACTGCCGGTAACATCCAACGCCCTGCTAATTGAAATGAGCAAGAGGTGACATTGGCGTAACGTCACCTTGGCGAACTAGGATAATTGCGCTGAGTTCGGTGCTGGGCCCCATGCTCGCCATGTAAACCTAGCGTGCAGCAGACTGACAGAGGTGCTGTCAGTGCCTCTTAAAGGGACACACACATCTTTCAGGAAAGTTTGCATTTAAGCTTTTGGACTTTTAAAATTTTTTATTGAAGTAGTGGCTTGCAGCAATACATGTTAAAAAATTTTTTACTGTGTAGGGCATGCTGCTGGACACTTGCAAAGCTTTGGATAATAAAGGAAGGCTTCTGAGAAGACAGAAAATGCTGCAAATACTCAGCAGGTCAGGCAACAACTGTGGAGAGAGAAACAGAGCTCATGTCTCAGGTCAAGATGCTGCCTGATCTGCTGAGTATTTCCAGCATTTTATGCTATCATTTCAGATGTACAGCATCCGCTCGCAGAGAGAAGAGGAAGATGCAAAAGAGGAAGACGCAGAAGAGGAGAAAGCAGAAGAGGAGGAAGCAGAAGGAAGGAAGCAACCCAGACAGCCCCTTTCTGGCTGGGTTATCCGGGATGGAATCATCTGCTTGTGGTACCAGTGACCACAACCCCAATTCCCCTTTCAACATTAGTCCCACACCTTACCTTCCCTCTGTTACTCTTGGCCATGATGCTGAAATAAAAGCCATCACAAAGCAAACTTTCCAATCTAACTTTATACATCTATCCATCCAATATGACATCAAGAAATCAACTCATCACCCTTCTGCATTCTCTTAGTGCCTGTCTTGTGTGTGCCTTTGCCTATCCTACTGATGTCACGCAGTGCTACCCCAGTGGCTGCAGCATGGCTGGTGGAAGGCTGCTGACTTTCAGTGGGGGACACTGCAGATGGCCTTGCTGGTTGAACTTGAAGAGTTGGTGGCTGGGAGTGTTAAATTGAGTGATGGTGCTTCTTCTTCTGCTTCACTCTCCTCTCCCTCGTCTTGGTCAACCACTGGGCAGGCTGCATTTCTTGGGTGTGTGAAATGAGGAAGGTGTGATGAAATATGTCATTCATCAGACTCTGTAGTTAACTACATATATTGTATTGCCTGCTCCGGTGCTTTACCTTGTATTGTGTATAGTGGACCGCCCCCTTTGTGTGTCGGCTCCGCCCATACCTGGCCCGGAAAGCAAAAGGTGCAAACCAGAAGGAGGATAACGTATGAGGATACCAGCAACTTTTATCCTTTCTGCCCCGCCGCTGGCCAAGGACTCAGCCATGCCCTTGCCAAGAATGGCCTGCACCACCTCCTCCAAGGGGGTGAGATGAAGCTAGGAAAGGGAGGTGTGCCTCGCAATTGGTACAGATTGTTGGTAGGTGAGTGATGAGGTGGGGGGGTCGTGCATTGAGCAATGTGTAAGGTTAGTGATGCAGTTGATAGGAGACAGCCTTTGAAGATGCATTCACTGACCTTGACCAGTGGTCTGAGGACATGAAGCTTCTTTGGACACTGGAACCAGGTGGTGGGGGGTGGTGGGTTGGCGACACTTCTGACAGTGACAGCCTCGGTGATGTGGTCCCACATCGTTCTTTCTAGAGGGCCTCCTGGCCCTTGTGGGTAGAGGACCTCTCTTGCAGTGTTGACCCCCTGCACAAAGCTGGAGTGCTGCATGCGAGACTCTGGGTGCCCCTTCCCTGGCTTGCTGAGCCATTCATGTTAGTGCTGAAGAACCTTTCCCATTTTTTGAGGTTCGGAAGGGAATTCAGTCTGAAGAGCTGAAGACTCCCATTTGGGACTTCTTTTTAATGTTAATTTTCTTTTAAAAGGCAGTAAGGGCTGAAAACTGCAATTTTTAATTCATTTTTATTTTTATATTAGTTCCACTTTTAATGTCCCACAATGCCTAGTGAACTCTATTGCCTCGCTTCCAGAGGCTGCTGGAAGGCCGTTTCTGGATGGTAACTTTGCCTCTGATGCCTGCGCTAATGCCGCCAGGGCATTACATGGTAAGTTAGTGCTGGGCTAAAACTCTTTCGCCTCCAAACGAAATTTTGCTCTTGTACCACTTCGTCTATTTTCAGCGGCCGTTAACCCGAAGCCACGGTGATACTGGCAACTCTCGTGGCGGCCATGAATTTTTAGCCCGGGGACTTTGCAGCTGCCTGGTGACAGAATTAACTAACTCCGACCCAGAATTGATACAAGCCTCAGTCATGATGACTTGATTTCAGTAACAAGTGACATATGATCATCTAAATTGTGCTCAGTAACAATATTTTGCCAGTACTAACTCATATTCTCTCCTCCAAGACCTTCATGCGTACAACAGCAGTCCGTGGACCTTACGGACGACAATTCCTCAGAAGAGCTGATTCCTTCTGAGGGCGCACCGTCACAGGACACAAGCCAACCATGCATCAGCACAAGTACATGCACTTCGGTGGGTTCAGTTAGAGTTAGGTGGGATCTCACCTGGTGAATCACAGTTCACAAGTGAGCAAGAGCAGACAGTGGTGGCAGGAACAGCTGTGGAGAGTCCATGTCATAGGGTGCAGCCCTCTCCAAGTTCTGCTTAGCAGGACACAGATGCTGTACCATGGGAGCCATCGATGAAAAGGATAATCATTTAGGGGCAGCAGAAAATCTACAATGTACTGGCAGGCCTTCCACACACACTGTTCATGATTGTAGAGAGAATGGGAAGAGTCCAGCTCAAGCACGAGTGGGTTGATGTCGCAGGGCATTGCGAGGATGTCTTCTTCCATGGACAGAGTGGCCAGCTCCGTGGAATATCAATCACCGTAATCAATTGAGTCCATGCATGCCTTGACCACGGCCATGCAGACTCTGGATGCAAACATGTCTGGCACCTTAAATAGGATGACAGACACCTTAGCCTTGACCTTACAGCGTGTCACTGATCTGCACCAAGCTGCTCTCCAGCAGAGTGGTAGGAATGAAGTGTGGCTGGCCCATGAGAGTGATGATGGTGAAAACGGACATGGAAGTGGGAACTCTACTTAAAGTGCTCCCACTTCTCAACTGTTGCACCCCCTCAGCCACTACGTGACATGCTGCCTCCAGTCTTTGGCAGGGCCCTCACGGGCTCCAACACCAAGAGGTCGTCGGTCAACAAGATCTCAACAGAGAACTGAGCAGCCTGCCTCTACCTCTGTTGAAACCATAGGGGTTGAACCACGTAGGAGCAGTAGGAAAAGGAAAAGGTTTGTAGTTCAACAAGGGAATGCACATGGGTGTTTGACAAAATGTTATGTTGTTAAGTTTCCGTTGTTTCGTAGAATCACATAAAATGTCTTACTTTGCATCACTTTCCGTTTTGCCCATTCTTGGTTGCCAGGGGGGCTACCTGCCTTTTCAGTTTCTTGTTGATGAATGGAAAGACATGTATTGACAGGGATCAATGGGGGAATGTGCAATGGGTGGATGGTTGCTTACAGGGCTGCTTTGTGTCAATGGGATTGGGCGGGGCAGGGGGGCAGGTTTGGAGAGTGGCCATTGCATGTGATTGTTACATCGGTCTAGTGGTAATTAATTGAACCTAATTCACTAAGGGAATCTCTGGCATCCCGGGTAGCAATATGAGCAGCTTGTGCAATGTTGGGGTCACCATCATCCACCACCTCCTCCTCTTCTTCATTGTGTTCGTCCGCAGACGATGTGTGCTCAGTGCCTTGTTCCTCCTGTAGTTCCAATCCTTGCTGCTGTGCAATGTTGTGCAGAGCGCAGCACACCACGATCATTCTGGAGACCCTTGCTTGCACCTCCAGATCTGTCCAGACACCTGAAAGACATCTTGAACATGATGATCGTTTGCTCAATGACACATCTGGTGGCCATATGGCTGTCGTACTGCTCTTGGGCTTCATTGGTGGAGTTCCTCACATGTGTCATCAGCCACATTTGAAAAGGGTATCCTTTGTCACATAGCAGCCACTTCTTAAGTCTGCTTGCAGGTCCAAAGAGGTCGGGGAGCTTGGACTGCCGCAGGATGAAAGCATCATGGCAGCTCCCTGGGAATTGTCGGCCCTGGCAGACAATCTGTCAGTTACCAGCTTTACGCATTTATGTGCAGCCAGCTGGAAGATCCTGGATGTGTCTGCGGTAGCGTCCTGGAAGAATCTGGAGGCAAAAAAGTTGTGGACGGTGGACACTTTCACAGCCATTAGTAATGGTGGCCACCAGGTCCAGCAGGGAGCAGGTCTTCTTCTGGAAGGCTGCCGATGTCTGCCACCACCTGATGTGACAATCTCGGCCTCTGGAAGCACTACTCTTCCAAGAGGTCAAGGAAGCTGAGTCTCTGTACACCGTGTTATGCGGGTAGTGCCTCCTGCAACCTCGACCCCTCTGCTGCTCTCCTTTCTGCTGACCACCTGCAAGCCTCTCCACAGTAGGCTATTGCTACTGCCGATGGCCACCTTGCTCCTCATCCGAGGTGCAATCTACGGCAGCCATGGCTCCACCCATCTTGAGCTTGTGAGTCTCAAATCCCCCAAAGTGCACAAATTAACTTCTCAACACAAGTACTCTCAACAAACCCTTTCCCAGTGGAAGGTGAGGAAGCAGCTGTGAGCACTGAGTGTTTATTGCTGTCCGTATGCCTGACTTTTAATGAGCCCGATGAATTGCTGTTCAGTCTTCCTGCCTTTGTTTCAATGATATGTTTCAGGAAGCTCGGGAAACCCATGCATGTCATGTTAAATTTAAATCTCAGTGAAAATCTCGTTCATTTGCCTCATTTAAATATTATAATCAGGAAAATCCGGAAGTCAGCGCATTGAAGTCGGCTTCCGGGCATGCTGACATTTTTGTCGATTGTAACAACCCTCTCGAACCCAAACCCACGTGCTCTTTACTATTAAAATTCCCCTCAATGACTAAGTTATGCTATTGAAGGCTCAGTTACATATAATCTCAATGACTGGGATATCTCTTCTCATAGCTTCCCAACAATATTAAGCTTCTATGGAACTGGATCGTTCCAGGTCACTGCAGGAGACATCTGGTATATAAGCCAGTCTCCAGTTCATACCTGTATAAAGAATCATCGGCACCATAGGGATAACATTCAATCTCACCGGGGGTGCAAAATGGGGAGTAGCGGATTGGTCGCCTGGTATTCACCCTCCCCCTTCCCCGGGTGTAAGCAGCTGAAGTACCTGGTAACTTCTGTGTAGCCTTTAAAAAAGACAGTTCAGCCTCCCCTCTTCAGCAGTAGACTGGGGGACAAACAGGTAAGAGAGGAACGAATTTTGGCTCTTTCAGTTCACTCTCTAATAACTTCACTTCATGTCTAAGGAATATTTTTATTATACTTGTAGAGAATTATGACTACACAAATACCATCATCACATTAAGCCAGAGAAGAATGCAGAACATTACTGATTCAGACCTCCAGGTCCTCCTCAAAGAAACCAAAGGCACAGGGTGTAGGTGCCACCAAGCCAGCTAGAAATGTAATTCATGCTGCCTGGAGGGAAGTAACACTAACACTGAATTGCAACTCCCTCACTCCCAGGACCACTGAACAATGCTGCAAAAAGCTCTACAACTTCACCAGGGCTGCAAGGTAACACACTAGACACTCTCTCCTTCTCTTCCTTACTGATCCTGGGCACCAGCACACTCTTCATCCTTTTAAGGCAACACTTACACAACTAACCCTTCACACTGTGCCCTGGTTAAGGTTGGCTCTAACTGGGCAGCTTGTACAATTTACCTAGATTACTGAATGTTTAGCTAGCTCTCAAGACAAAGACAGACACTTAAAAAGATTCTGAGAGTTAGGACTCAGCCATGAGGTCCAAGATGCGAGTTGAAATAATCTAGGGTAAGAAAATGTAACAATAACATAGTAAAAACATAAAAAGAAGCAGTATTAAGAACAATCGCTAAACAGCCATTTCATGTTAGCAATGCATCGAAAATATTTTCTCACGCGTATCTGCCCATCTTTTAGTGAACTCTGACTTGCCTTCTTCTCTGCTTAAGGAGTTTGAATACTTAAACTGGACTTTGGGCCCCAACATTTTTTGTGACCTTTCAGGCTTCTACACAAACATGATCTCAGTGACATGCAGGTCTTCCAATGGTGAGTTCTAGCTCATTTGTTAATATAAAATTCATTCTATGATTTCACAGTGTGCCCAGCCATTCACACTTTCTAATTGCAATCTTGCTCTGACCTGCTTTAAAAGTAACAAGATATTTTGCACTTCACAATTTTGTAAAAGATTGCATGAAAAAACTTATTTTGTTCAAAGGACATGTTTTGGCATTGTCAGTAATCACACTGATTGCTAATTGATTTATTTTTTGTTTTAATTTTTTTTTAATCCAGTCCAATTATTACTACTCTGCAAACCTGGGGCTATGTGAGGGTTCACCTTTCAGACAAGTTTTCAATATTTGATATTTTATGAACAAAAATGTATCACCTAGAGGCAGTACCAACAAGGTAGACTGGTGGAGATAGTGAAATTTTGGTGAAATTCAGGCACAAGCACCAGTGCAGGGTGCTGCAGAATTCCCGCCCCCCTCCCAAAGTGTCTGCTAAGGACTCCCAGTTCCCAAGTCCCCCCCTGAGATCTCCTCCACATGCTCACAAGAAGCCTCAAACTCCAGCTCTCCCAAATCTCATTCCCAGCAAGTACTCCCACGCCCCCAACCTCACCCAACTCTCTCCAACGTCCTGACATTTCCACCAGCTACTTGCTGTGTGCCACATCTTTTCAACTGCTGCTTGCCATGTGCTAGTCTCGAACCCCACACCCACTTATTCCAGGTCCCAGAGTTCCCTGTCCCCTCCCTTCTCAACCTCAGCTCCAACTCTCCGCACTTTCTGTTTCACCCATATATTTCGAACAGCTCTTCGACAACCTTTGCTGTTTGATCCCAAAACCCATTATCTGACTCAGTAGATGTTGGTTACCACCTCCTGCATACCCTTCGTTTAAAACAGGTAAGCTATAAAAATTTAGCACATTGGTAAAGGAGCATGTGCCAGAGCAAAACAGAGAGATTGGGAGACACATATGTTCTAATATTTTATCACAGCTACCTATTACTTACAAATCAAGTACGTAGGCTTTCCATTCATGTACACAAAGAAATACAAATATCTCCATTTCCCTTGAAACGCATGGCACTCTTGATCTACCTTTCTCTTCTTCGACAAAGAAATGAGGGTCACTTGTCACTAGCAAACTTAAAACTCTGGGATCACCATTACAAGATGTTGAAACATGCTGCAAGAAGCAATCAATGTTACAAGACATTGAAACATTGGGTCAGACAAACAGTGGCAGACACAATTACCATCCCTTGGCAATAATGGCCCAGTTTTTGTGGTCCGCGCTGCAGGAATGGCACTGGCCGTTCACCTCGCTGACAGCTGCACATAAAGTTTTCTCAAGCTTTTGAGCGCAGACTTGCTCTAATTTGGCGTCTGATCCAGTGCGGCGCCCTCTACCGGGAATCTGTGGCCTCTGTGATAAGAAACATTGAGGCTCTTCAACCAATCAGATTGAAGAATCACAGAAAGTTAACATGCAGCTACAGCAGAAATAAAGATTGGGAAAGACAGAGGGGATTAAGAGAGAGAGAGATAAAAGAGACAAAATCTCCAACATTAACTTCTGAAGGAATGAGACTGCAGACTTGTAAAATTAAATTTTCAGGGCCAGAGAGGTTGTTTGGCAGGAATAATCACTTATCAAGCCGTTAAAAATTCACTTACTCCTGAATGCACAAGCTTCAACTTTTTCTGGCATCTTTCTTCTTCTTCTTCTTCTTAGGCAGTCCCTCAGAACCGAGGATGACTTGCTTCCACATTAAAAATGAGTTCGCAGGTGACTGATTAGTCCAATGCGGGACCTACAGTCTCTGTCACAGGTGGGGCAGACGGTGGTTGAAGGGGCGGGTGGGTGGGGTGCTTGGGTTGACGTGCGCTCCTTGTGCTTGGCTTCCGCTTGCTCCCGGCAAAGAGAGTCGAGGTGTTCGGCGCCTTCCCGGATGCTTCTCCTCCACCTTGTGCGGTCTTGGGCCAGGGAATCCCAGGTGTCGGTGGGGATGTTACACTTTTTCAAGGAGGCTTTGAGGGTGTCCTTGAAGCGTTTCCTCTGCCCACCTGGGGCTCTCTTGCCGTGCCGGAGCTCCGAGTAGAGTATTTGTTTTGGGAGTCTCGTATTGGGCATGCGGACAATGTGACCCGTCCATCAGAGCTGATCGAGCGTGGTCAAAGCTTCGATGCTGGGGATGTTGGCCTGAGCAAGAACACTGACATTGGTGCGCCTATCCTGCCAATGGATTTGCAGGATCTTGCGGAGGCAGCATTGGTGGTACCTTTCCAGTGCTTTGAGGTGCCTGCTGTACATGGTCCATGTCTCTGAGGCATACAGCAGGGCGGGTATCACTGCTGCTCTGTAGACCATGAGCTTGGTGCTGGGTTTGAGGTCCTGGGGGGAGAAATTCAGTTGGCTGCGCCACCCGTTAGCGCCTTAAGAGGGTGCTAAGTGGGTCATAGAAGATAGGAGCAGGAGTAGGCCATTCGGCCCTTCGAGCGTGCTCCGCCATTCAATGAGATCATGGCTGATCATCCAAATTCAGTACCCTGTCCCTGCCTTCTCCCCATATCCCTTGATCCCTTTAGCCTTAAGAAATATATCCAACTCTTTCTTGAATATATTTAATGAACTGGCCTCCACCGCCCTCTGTGGCAGAGAATTCCACAGGTTCACCACTCTCTGGGTGAAGAAATTCCTCCTCATTTCAGTCCTAAATGGCTTACCCCTTATCCTTAGATTGTACCCCCTGGTTCTGGACTCCCCGGCCATCAGAAACATCCTTCCTGCATCTAGTCTGTCCAGGCCTGACAGAATTGTATAGGTTTCGATGAGATCCCCTCTCAATCTTCTAAACTCCAGTGAGTATAAGCCCAATCGACACAATCTCTCCTCATACGTCATTCCTGCCATCCCAGGTATCAGCCTGGTGAATCTTCGCTGCACTCCTTCCATGGCAAGAATGTCCTTCCTCAGGTAAGGCGACCAAAACTGCACACAATACTCAAGGTGCGGTCTCACCAAGGCCCTGTACAACTGTAGCAAGACATCCTTGTTCCTGTACTCGAACCCTCTTGCTACGAAGGCCAACATACCATTTGCCTTCTTAACCGCCTGCTGCACCTGCATGCTTACCTTCAGCGACTGGTGCACAAGAACACCCAGGTCTCTTTGCACTTCCCCTTCTCCCAATCTATTGCCATTCAAATAATAATCTGCCTTCCTGTTTTTGCCACCAAAGTGGATAACCTCACATTTATCCACATTATAGTGCATTTGCCATGTTTCTGCCCAATCACCCAACCTGTCCAAATCGTACTGGAGTTTCACGACATCCTCCTCACAGCATACCCTCCCACACAGCTTTGTATCATCTGCAAATTTGGAGATATTACATCCAATTCCCTCGTCCAGATCATCATTAATATATATTGTGAACAGCTGAGGTCCTAGGACCGATCCTTGCGGTACCCCACTAGTCACTGCCTGCCACTCGGAAAACGACCCGTTATTCCAACTCTTTGCTTTCTGTCCGCCAACCAGTTCTCTATCCAAGTCAATACCTTGCCCCCAATCCCATGTGCCTTAATTTTGCACACTAATCTCTTATGCGGGACCTTATCGAAAGCCTTCTGAAAGTCCAAATACACCACATCCACTGGTTCCCCCTTATCTATTTTACCAGTTACATCCTCAAAAAATTCCAGTAGATTAGTCAAGCATGATTTACCTTTCACAAGCCCACTAGCGCCCGGGCGCGGCACTGTCCACGCCTCCCGCTAAATTCCGCGGGACGCTAGTGGTGTTAGCCATTAGTGCTGCGCCGCTACCGATGACGTCATAGGTGTGCGCAGCGCCCCGGCCGCGATATTTGGAAGCGCCCCCTGATTTACCGCCGGACGCTATGTCCGACCGGTTCAGGGGGGCCTATCTGCGGCCGGGGAGGCGCAAATTAAAGGAGAGGTGCGGGGCGGCCATTTTTGTTGTTGGCCGCCTGCCAACACCTGCCTGCGCTTCCGTCCCCGGCCTCCTGAACCTCCGCCGCCCCCCCCCCCCCCGCGGAGTGCCGGCTGCATTCCAAGAGCCCGGCACTTGTCCTTGGTGCTGTTTTGCCTGCACTTGCGATCCTCCGGGGCCCAGCTGGGCCCCAGATTACGCTGCACAAGGCCCCTCCCCTTTAAGAAGGGGAGGAAGGCCTGCAATACCGCAGCGCGACGTGCCGCAGCGTGTGGCGCTGTGGCATGTTGCGCCACGATATTCAGTCGCAGCGCCCCAAGAGGGATGCGGGGCGCCTCCAGTAGCGCCGCACTTCCCTTTGGGGCGCTACCACTCAATTTCCAGCAGGCGGTCACGAATGCTTCCGGGGCACTACTTTTAGCGCCCTGGCGAGGCTGGCGCCCCAAACGGGGCTATCCTCAATTTCTCCCCCCTGGTCTTCAAACACTGGCATCTTTAGTGGGGAACTAATGGGCAAGTACTCCAAGTTGATATCATTGCACATCTTTCAGTGCCAAGCCTATCGACGAGGACTGTTACCGCGCAACCTGTGAAGGAACAGGGTATCTCTGACATTAACTTCCAGATTTCTGTGTTTAGCTGCGCATGTGTGGATGCCAGGTTGCTGTCCCATTTACTCCATTATAACGGTGAATGTTGACAGCCTCACCATTATTCTTATTGCAAAATCTGGGTCATTGGCTATTAGATGTGGGGGTGGGGGTTCACATAAGTGATTTCAACTTGTTATAAAACTCATCCGGCAGGCTGAGCCAGGAGTGCCACCCCAACAAAACTAAATTAAAAAATTAAGATTCATGGGGAATCTACTGGCTGGATGAAACTGTTCTTCAAGCTGGATCTGGCCTGTAAGCCAACAAAATTTTATTGTAGGTAGGGTTACAGAGCCTACAGAGTTTGACTTGCAAATTTATGTACTGCTTTTACTATGATACTGATTTACATATTTTAATAATAAAATGTTAAAATGCAAAATAAAATCCTGAAATTGTTAGAAGGCTGCAATACACTCCCCAAATAACTGTGTACAGTTGCTGGCCACTCATCTATGCCCCTGCCTCCAATCCTTTGGTAGTAGTTTAACAAAATAATTTACCCCAGGATAGACATTTGGGTCTCATAATTTGGAAAACAGCTATGCTAGACACCACTTTAGCAAAACAAAGGTTCTTGGACTCACATTTCTCATTGCCTACAGGTTTTTGCTTAATACTGTAATCCAATATTATATTTATGTTTTGACAGCTCTTTAACCAAGTTGTCAGTCATAATTAAATGTTAAGAATGTATATGGACTGCATTCATTTCAACAATAACAACAGATGAACAATCAATAGATATAAGTGCCAACTTTCAACTCGTAGAAATATGCATAGAAAACTCCAAACAATCAATTGTTTTAGTTCTCCTGTTGATACCCGAATAATGGATAATTCAGTTTGTAATATCATCAGTATACCTTTATTTACTGCTCTGCTTGTAATGTCCAATGGAACACCCCTCAAAGAAATCATTAGAAATGAAAATCAGGCGGGTTCTATAATGAGCAGCCAATCCACAACGCCAGTTTTACACCTGGGTGGCAAGTTGAAAATCTACCCCATTATCTCTGTTTCTTGCAGACTGTCCGGACATTTTTTTTTATTCGTTCATGGAATGTGGGGCGTCGCTGGCAAGGCCAGCATTTATTGCCCATCCTTAATTACCCTTCAGAAGGTGGTGGTGAGCCGCCTTCTTCAACCGCTGCAGTCCATGTGGTGAAGGTACTCCCACAATGCTGTTAGGGAGGGGGTTCCATAATTTTGACCCAGCGACGATGAAGGATCGGTGATATACTTCCAAGTCAGGATGGTGTGTGACTTGGAGGGGAACTTGGAGGTGATGGTGTCCCCATGCAGCTGCTGTCCTTGTCCTTCTAGGTGGTAGAGGTCGCAGGTTTGGGAAGTGCTGCCGAAGAAGCCTTGGCGAGTTGTTGCAGTGCATCTTGTAGATGGTACACACTGCAGCCACGGTACGCCGGTGGTGGAGGGAGTGAATGTTTAAGGTAGTGGATGGGGTGCCAATCAAGCGGGCTGCTTTGTCCTGGATGGTGTCAAGCTTCTTGAGTGTTGTTGGAACTGCACTCATCCAGGCAAGTGGAGAGTATTCCATCACACTCCTGATTTGTGCCTTGTAGATGGTGGAAAGGCTTTGGGGAGTCAGGAGGTGAGACACTCGCCACAGAATACCCAGCCTCTGACTTGCTCTTGTTGCCACAGTATTTATGTGGCTGGTCCAGTTAAGTTTCTGGACAATGGTGACCCCCCAGGATATTGATGGTGGGGGATTCGGCGATGGTAATGCCGTTGAATGTCAAGGGGTGGTGGTTAGACGCTTGCTTGTTGGAGATAGTCATTGCCTGGCACTTGTGTGGCGCGAATGTTACCTGCCACTTATCAGCCCAAGCCTGAATGTTGTCCAGGTCTTGCTGCATGCGGGCATGGACTGCTTCATTAACAGTAACTATTTCTGCAAGATTAGGCAGCATATAGTGACACTACTATTCCCGACCAGAATGGAGATGATTGGGTAATTCCCCCATCAATCACACCTGGAGGCCGCACTGCTGTAAGTGACTGGGAATGATTCTACGCACGTAATTTGTACTATGTAACTATCCTCCACTCGCTGCATTTTGCTGGAGAAATCACTGTGCTTTTAATCAGAAAAAGTTGCTATAGTTTTGGTCATGGGTTGTGTTTTCTGCAAACTCTTTTTAAATAGACCCTGTATGCTTTGTTTGCTTTGCTGTTTGCTGAGTAAATAAACTTTGTTTGCTGTAAAATACATTGTTTGATGTAAGTTCTGCTGTAAGTCTCAACCCACCTCCAACTCATTGGCTGACACAGTGGTGTCAATAGACACTCTGGCAGGGTATCGATTGGACAATCTAGCAGCTTTCTTGCCAGCTTCAGATAAAGGGGTGGGTCCATCCTGTCATTAGGGAGAACAAGGGGACATGCATATAAGTTACATAAGCATAGAATTGGTTAGATGTCAGGAGACTATTCTTTCCACAGGGGGTCATAAAACTTTGGAATAAGGTGCCGGCTCATCCAGTGAATGCGGATACACTGCAAACGTTCAAAAGGAAGCTGGACGAGTTCCTGGAGATTGATATTGCTCCATACAAAATGTAGGTGGGATGTTGGCCGATGTTCTTTGTGGTCACTGTTACCTTCTGGAGCTCGTTTTTGATCACCTTCAGGGGATGAGGGAGAATTTCTCAGAATTCTAATTTCCCAGAATTGGCCTAGGGTTTTTTTTTATCTGGTTGTTTGCTTCTCCCAAGGATTTGGGTGGGGAGTGTTGAGGGTCATGATTCTTCCTTGCAAGTCAATGAAAAGAAAAATAGAGTGGGGCGTATAACAGGCGGGCGATCCACTACCACCCAACTTATGGCCCAGCCAAAGTTCAAATTCACTCCCCATGGGAGTAGACAATCTATCTGAGTTGGCATGGTAGACGGGGCGACTGTGAATATGGGAGGTTAAAGGAGGATGGGAGGGCAGTGAATTCTGAGGAGAGAGGGCAAGGTGAGGTTAGATGGAGATTCAAATCACCGAGGATGAGAAGTTGATCAGTGCAGAGGCTGAGAGAACATAGGAAGGACAATATCTCAGTGAGAAACTCAGGGTGGGGCTTGGGGGATAGAGAACAAGGATTTTAAAGGAGAGGCGAGTGGTTTAGAACAAAGTGTAGTGCTCGAAGGAGAAGGTACCGGAGAAATAGAGGGAGAGACCAAGATGTGATATGGTAATAAGGGCCACATTGCAGTGTTTTGGGTGGGGCAGAGGTGGAAAGTAAAGCTAAGCAAGGAGATTTCAGTCAGGGGCAAGGTGTTGTCACCCATGAGTCATGTTTATGTCAAAGCCAGGATGTCAATGCAAACATCCACAATAAGGTCATGGATGCTATCTGTGGACATGGTTTTCTATATTGTAGAGCTCAGAGAATGCGAAATTCTGAAAGATGAAAGAACCATCGCAAATTCCAGAAAATCTTGCATTAACATGTCACATACAATTTGTAAATTCAAGGAGTAGAAGCCCTTACTGTTGAAGAAATTTAGGGGGTTTAATGTGCCCAGACCTTGGGAAAGTCAGTAATCCCATGAAATCGGATGGCCTTATCTCACTGTTTCGTATGATGCCAAACTGTATGACTTCTCCAGCTCTCCTGAAGAAAGTATCAGTCACCTTTAGAGTATGGTTGTCACCTTCATAGCCATAGACAGGGGAGTGCAGGCAGAGGGCCATGGCTTTAGGTCCTCATGCAATAGGGTCCAGAGCTCCCTTGTTGTCTTATTGATGAAGCACACTCTTCTGATACACATCTCCTCGCTAAGGTTTTCAAAGGATCTGCGTTGCTTGTACATTCTTTGGAGGGTATAATATATGGTGGTGTTCATCCTGCTTAAATGCTACCTCGCTCTCCTTTCCTTCATCCTTTTCTGCTCCTCCTCCATGATAGTGGCATACAAAGGTATGCCCATAAAGTAATGCCATACCTGTGCCCGAGAAGCCTTTATTGTGGGTGTGGGGTGGGCAAATTCTCCTGGTGGCCACACACTCCCACGAGCAGTCAGAAGCAAAGTCCAAGGCTATCTATGCTTAATGGTACAAAAGATTCTCCAAAAAGTTGTTTTCAGCTGCAGTACTTACTTCTTAAACTTTCAGCAATGTTCAGGTTCAAAAACTCCTTACTTCTGCCAGTTTAAGGTGATTCTGACAGCAGCTGTGTGTTATATTTTTCATTCTAACTTACCCCTTATGCATTGCAATAGTTAAGCCAGGAACTTTAGGGCTGCAGCCACTGGCCCTCATAATAATATATGTTAATTAGGTGGCTGGGGATTCAGCAGGAAATCGCAGGAAGCGGCAAAAGGCACGGGGAAATTTGGGGAGATTGATTTTGGGGCCAAAAAACCTGACAGAAACAGCTTCCACCCTCGTTTTACTGGTCATAAAAAGTAGTCAATTCAATTTTGCACCGACGATATGCCAAAAATGGTGTGAAATGGGGAGAAGGCAGGGACAGGGTACTGAATTTGGATGATCAGCCATGATCTCATTGAATGGCGGAGCAGGCTCGAAGGGCCGAATGGCCTACTCCTGCTCCTATCTTCTATGTTTCTAAATTCCAGGGCCTTTAAATTCACCAGGACAAAATATCTGCAAGTGAGAAGTACAGTAACAGTTTTGAAAGTAGTATTTCCGTGAGATCTGAATGTTATATTTTTATGAAACCCTAATGCTAGGATTTATTTATCTGTGAATGCTGCCCCTTAGTGGTGCCCAGCCTTTTTAATGTAAATCCGTACAATAATGATATTCTGTAAGTGCTAGACTATGTGTGACAGCAAGGATGTGCAATGTTGGACCTGGGCCCAAATTCAGAATCTAGTTGTTTTTTCCCCCAGATCACCAAATATTTCAGTAAGCTGATTGAAAGAAATGTTTGGCAGACTTCATTTCAGACTTTCATTTACTGGAGTATTATGACTACACAGCTTCAAGGAGGAGGAAACCTTAAGGGCCTGGAAATTGCAGTCGGAGGCTTGCTGCCCGCGTACGCCTCCGAATCGCAAGATAACTACGTACTTACCTTGAGTCTCCGGAGCTTCAAACTCTTGGGGTTCTGGCCCTGCAGGCGTACGCCTGCGTAAAGGCCCACGCATCTCAGGGGCGCAGGCAGTTCACAAGCCTCCCTGGGATCATGTGGGCGGCCCAATCAATGACAAAGGGGATTCCTATTATAGTTATGGGAATTCCATTTACGTACATAAGCATAATAGAAATAACCTAATAAATAAAATTTCACAACACTGAAATAAAAATAAATGATTACAGGTTCATAATTAATTAAAATACCCTTTAATTAAACATTTAAAATAAAAATGTAATTTTTTGAAAAATAAATTTAAACATTTTTAAATGGGACAAAAACAACCTAAACTAATTTTAAATGTAAGTGCATGTTTAAATCATTAAAAAAAATTCATTTTAACATTTATTTTAATCCTTACGCTGGTAAAAGAAGGCCTTACACCTGCTTTTACCAGGCGTAAGAGTTTTGTGGGTATTCGCTGGGCAGAAGTAGCCCAACTCTGCGCCAGCGAAAGTGAATTTCCAGCGGATGGGTATGATCTGTCAAAGAGAAACCCGACAGATCGCAAGTTCTGGGTTTTTGCGCATGCACATCGCATGTGGAATCCCGGAACTTGCAGGGCCATTCACAGCCAATCAAGGCCCCGTAAATTCCGGGCCCTTGTGAATTGTTCCATTAATAAAATGTGATAAATCCATGTAGTGGAACAAGAACTCGAAGAGGCGATATCTTGGAACTAGTACGAGTATTTTATTAAACAGAGTAACAAACATCATGCCTGCATCCTAGCATTCCACCTTTGCTGACCTTGCTCTGACCTTAACAGGAAGCAAACCTCTGACCTTAGCAGCAGCATTGGCTACAGCACCACCTGGTGGATAACCTTAATCATAACATCCCAGATTACTATATCCCTCCCCCCTTAAGATTTCAGTATGAATTTCTTAACAGACAACCATTCCTGAGGGTCACATAAGGAGTCTCCATTCATCATGTTCCATACTTGACGAATCTAACAGTTCAGTATCAATCTCTCTGGTGGCTTGTGAGTCCTTTGTGAACGTCTAACAGTAAAGTCCCTGCTTTTTTGTGGTGAAGCCACCAGCTGCTCCTGAGCAGTGCTCAGAGTATCTGACTCTGCAACAATGGTTTCCTCTTGACGAATAGGTTCCTGTGGAATTGTCTCTGTCCCTGGGGGTGGCACCACAGATGCACTTGGAAAGCTGGGGGCAACCCTGTCTTCAGTCATTGCATCTGGAACCTTCATTTCAATTTCCCCTTGTCTGGGAAGTATCTGATCTACATGTCTGCGTACTACCCTACCATCTCCCAACATGACCTTGTATGATACTGGACCTGTCATTGAGTCTATGAAGCCAGGAATCCACTTTGGTCCATAACTGAAATTCCTGGTAAGGACCGCATCTCCTTCTCCAAAACTTCGGCTCTTTGTTCTTTTGTCATGGTTCTCTTTTTGTTTGTTTTGTCTGTTTTCCATTTTCCTTTTTAGGCCTGGGTGGACAAGGTCAAGAGTGGAGCGTAGTCTACGACCTAATAACATCTCAGCAGGAGAGAGTCCTGTGGTGGATTGAGGTGTTATTCTGTAGCTGAACAGAACCCGTGACACTTTGGCTGCTAAACTCCCTTCTGCACTTTTTTTCATCATCTCCTTAAATGTTTGTACGGCTCTCTCCGCATGTCCATTCGAGGACGGATGATATGGAGCCGAGGTCACCTGCACTATGCCATGTTTTCTCAAGAACTCTTCTGTCTCTGTACTCACAAAACAAGTAAACAAGTGGCATTGTCACTCACCACGATCTCTGGTAGCCCTTGAATACTGAAGCTCCGGCGCAAGCAGTCTATAGTAGTAATGGCGGAAGCAGAATTTACAGGATAAACATCCATCCATTTGGAATGTGCATCAATGATTATGAGGAACATCTTCCCCATGAATGGACCCGCATAATCTAAGTGCAATCTTCTCCATGGTTTATCCGGCCACTCCCAGGGGTGGAGAGGAGCTGCTGCTGGTGCCTTCCGGTGCTCCTGACAAGTTCCGCATGTCTTGACTAGATTTTCTATCTCCTCATCTAGCTTTGGCCACCACAAGTAACTCCTAGCCAAGGCTTTCATATGCGAGACCCCAGGATGACACTGATGTAGTTGCTCTAGGATAGACTGTCGTGCTGGCTGTGGAATAATCACTCGTGCTCCCCACAACACGCAGCCATCCTGCACACTCAGCTCTGTTTTCCTGACACTGTAGGGTGTGAAGTCAGCCCCTTCCGGATGCTGTGGCCATCCCCTCACCACATATTCTCGAACTCTAGACAGTACTGGATCTTTACCTGTCCATGTTCTTACTTGCTCTGCAGTCACAAGTGCCGTGTCAGTGTCCTCCAACATCAACACTCTGTCCTCTGGAGCTGCACGGATAGGTGTGCCTGGCAGTGGAAGACGGCTCAAGGCATCTGCGTTCCCATGGTACTTGCCCGCCTTGTAGATGATGACATACTCATATGCCCTCAACGTCACTGCCCACCTCTGGATCCGGGGTGACACCATCTGTGGAACTGCTTTCATTTCATTGAAAAGAGAGAAGAGGTTTATGATCAGTGCATATGGTGAACTTCCAGCCATATATGTACTTGTGGAACCTCTGTAACCCAAACATTACTGCTAACCCCTCTTTGTCTAACTGGGAATAGTTTTTTTCCGCTGGTGTTAGAGTTCGGGACATAAACCCTATTGGTCTTTCCATTCCATCTTCCATGCAGTGTGAAAGAACTGCCCCCACCCCGTAAGGTGAAGCGTCACAAGAGAGAATGATGTCTTTCTCTGCATTGTAGTGAACCAGCACATCCGACAACAGCATCAGTTTCTTGGACTGTTCAAATGAAACCCCCTGCTCCTCTCCCCACTGCCACTGTGTCTCCTTGCGCAGTAGTTTGTGAAGAGGTGCTAACACAGTTGACAAGTTTGGTAAAAACCTGTTATAATAGTTCAGCAGTCCCAGGTAAGCTTTTAACTCAGCCACATTTGTAGGAGCAGGGGCGTCCTGCAGTGCTTGTACCTTCTCCTTGAGTGGATGGAGCCCGGTGGCATCCACTCTGTGTCCCAGGAACACTGCCTCATTCCCCAGGAAAGTGCACTTATTCCTCTTGAGCTGGAACCCTGCCCTCTCCAATCTCTGTAGTCCCTCTCTCAGAGTGCTCAGATGCTCCTGGTCGGTTCTTCCCGTCACCAGAATGTCATCCAGATAGATGGAAACATGTGGAATCCCTTGCAGTACACCTTCGATTGTCCTCTGGAAGATAGCTGGACTAGATGAGATACCAAACGGTAAGCGGTTGTATGTAAACAAGCCCTTGTGTGTATTTATGGTGACATACTTCTTTGATTCGTCATCCAGTGTAATCTGCAAGTAGGCATGACTCATATCCAACTTTGTGAATTTCTTTCCTCCAGCCAGGTTTGCAAAGAGATCCTCTGTTTTGGGAATCGGATACTGCTCTAGTTTGGACACCCGATTGACTGTCAATTTATAATCTCCACAGAGTCTTACCGAATTGTCCGGTTTCAAAACAGGTACTATGGGAGCTGTCCAATCCGAATATTTCACTGGCTCCAGTATGTTCTCTCTCAATAGACGGTCAAGCTCAGCCTCTACCTTTGGCTTCATGGCATAAGGCACAGGTCGTTGTTTAAAAAACCTTGGCGGTGCCTCCTTGTCTACATAAATCTTAGCTGGGGGGCCATTAAATATGCCAAGTTCCTCCTTGAACACATTCTCATGTTCACTCAACACTTCTTGCAAAGTCAACTGTTTGCCCGCATCTATTTGATTTACTGCTCCCCAGTCTAATTTAAGTTCTTTTATCCAGCCCCGACCTAACAGGTTTGGTCCGGTACCAGATACTATAACTAAAGGTAGCTGTTCCACTGTGTCTCTGTGTTGCACAGTTACATTAGCTGTACCTAATGTCGCTACTCGTTCACCTGTATATGTTTTAAGATGCAGGGTGCAAGGCTTTAACTCTGGAACTTTTGCACGGTTCCACAATTTTGAGTACTCTGCCTTGTTCATTATGGTCATGCCGCACCCTGTATCCACTTCAAAGTTCACCTTAGAGTCATTTACTGTCAGTTGCAATGTGATAGGAGCCACTTTTGGAATGTTCCCTAACATGCTATACATTATGAACATGTCCCCTTCTTCCTCGGCTTCCCCGCTGATGTGGTGTGCTCCATGTTTTTTCACTTCTCTCCCTTGGTTTTGCTGTCCTCCGCCTTTTGGTTTGGATTCCTCCACAGATGATTTCGCCCTGCAAGCTCATTTTATGTGTCCTTGTTTCCCACACTTGTAGCACTTTTCCTCCAGAAACCGGCATTCACTCGCCAGGTGATCGCCCTTGCATCTATAACATGCCTTCACATGCTCATGTTGTGGTTTCTGACGCATGTTCAACTTGTGCACAACAACCTGACCTGCAACTTGCATAGCATTAGCCCTGTCTGAACCCTGTATTTCTTTTACATCTCGGTTCGCTGTCTCTATGGCTTGAGCAAGTTCCAATGCTTTTTCATAAGTAAGCCCAGTCTCGGATAATAATCTACGCTGCATTCGGTCGTCCATAATTCCGCAAACTAGCCTATCTCGCAGCATTTCCTTCAGGTTGTTCCCATAATTTCAATCTTGTGCTAATTTACGCAACACCGCTACATAGTCCATTACGCTCTCTTCCTCTTTCCTGTTCCTTGAATTAAACTTGAACCGCTGTACAATCTCACTAGGCTTAGGGTTGAAATGTTCTTTTAGCAAAGCCACTAATTCAACAAATGATTTGTCTCCAGGCTTTTCAGGACTGAGCAGATTCCTCATCAAACTGTAGGTCTGGCTTCCCACTGAACTAAGCAGAATGGCTTTCCTTTTTCTGGCATCATTTATTTCATTTGCTTACAAAAAATAACCCAACACTTCACAGTATTCCTCCCAGGTTTGTGCTTGACTATCAAAAGCGGAAACCGTTCCTACCATAGAAACATAGAAGATAGGAGCAGGAGTAGGCCATTCGGCCCTTCGAGCCTGCTCTGCCATTCAATGTGATCATGGCTGATCATCCAAACTCAGTACCCTGTCCCCGCCTTTTCCCCATATCCCTTGATCCCTTCAGCCTCAAGAAACATATCCAACTCTTTCTTGAATATATTTAATGAACTGGCCTCCACCGCCCTCTGTGGCAGAGAATTCCACAGGTTCACCACTCTCTGGGTGAAGAAATCCCTCCTCATTTCAGTCCTAAATGGCTTACCCCTTATCCTTAGACTATGACCCCTGGTTCTGGACTCCCCGGCCATCAGAAACATCCTTCCTGCATCTAGTCTGTCCAGACCTGACAGAATTTTATAGGTCTCGATGAGATCCCCTCTCAATCTTCGAAACTCCAGTGAGTATAAGCCCAATCGACACAATCTCTCCTCATACGTCATTCCTGCCATCCCAGGTATCAGCCTGGTGAATCTTCGCTGCACTCCCTCCATGGCAAGAACGTCCTTCCTCGGGTATGGTGACCAAAACTGCACACAATACTCAAGGTGCGGTCTCACCAAGGCCCTGTACAACTGTAGCAAGACATCCTTGTTCCTGTACTCGAACCCTCTTGCTACGAAGGCCAACATACCATTTGCCTTCTTAACCGCCTGCTGCACCTGCATGCTTACCTTCAGCGACTGGTGCACAAGGACACCCAGGTCTCTTTGCACTTCCCCTTCTCCCAATCTATTGCCATTCAAATAATAATCTGCCTTCCTGTTTTTGCCACCAAAGTGGATAACCTCACATTTATCCACATTATAGTGCATTTGCCATGTTTCTGCCCAATCACCCAACCTGTCCAAATCGTACTGGGTTTTCCCGACATCCTCCTCGCAGCTTACCCTCCCGCCCAGCTTTGTGTCGTCTGCAAATTTGGAGATATTACATCCAATTCCCTCATCCAGATCATTAATATATATTGTGAACAGCTGGGGTCCTAGGACCGATCCTTGCGGTACCCCACTAGTCACTGCCTGCCACTCGGAAAACGACCCGTTTATTCCAACTCTTTGCTTTCTGTCCGCCAACCAGTTCTCTATCCAAGCTAATACCTTGACCCCAATCCCATGTGCCTTAATTTTGCACGCTAATCTCTTGTGTGGGACCTTATCGAAAGCCTTCTGAAAGTCCAAATACACATCCACTGGTTCTCCCTTATCTATTTTACCAGTTACATCCTCAAAAAATTCCAGTAGATTAGTCAAGCACGATTTACCTTTTGTAAATCCATGTTGACTTTGCCCGATCCTGTCACTGCTTTCCAAGTGCTCTGCTATTACATCTTTTATAATAGACTCTAGCATTTTCCCCACTACCGATGTCAGGCTTACCGGTCTATAATTCCCCGCTTTTTCTCTACCACCTTTTTTGAATAGTGGGGTAACATTAGCTACCCTCCAATCCATGGGTACCGTTCCAGAGTCTATCGAGTTCTGGAAGATGATCAGTAGTGCATCTACTATCTCTAGGGCCACTTCCTTAAGTGCCCTGGGATGTAGACCATCAGGCCCTGGGGATTTATCGGCCTTCAGTCCCATCAATTTTCCTAACACCATTTTCCTACAAATACTGATTTCTTTCAGTTCCTCGCTTTCATCAGACCCTATGTTCCCCGGCATCTCTGGGAGGTTATTTGTGTCCTCCTTTGTGAAGACAGAACCAAAGTATGCATTTAGTTGGTCTGCCAGTTCCTTGTTTCCCATTATAAATTCCCCCGATTCTGACTGCAAGGGACCTACGCTTGACTTCACTAATCTTTTTCTCTTCACATATCTATAAAAGTTTTTAAAGTCAGTTTTTATGTTCCCTGCTAGCTTACTCTCATATTCTATTTTCCCTTTCTTAATTAATCCCTTTGTCCTCCTTTGTTGACTCCTAAACTGCTCCCAATCCTCAGGATTATTGCTTTTTCTAGCCAATTTATATGTCCTCTCCTTGGATCTTATGCTATCCCTAATTTCCCTTGTTAGCCACGGTTGAGTCACCTTTTTTGTTTTATTTTTGCGCCAAACTGGGATGAACAAATTCTGTAGCTCATCCATTCGGTCTTTGAATGTTTGCCATTGCCTATCCACCGTCAACCCTTTGAGCGCCATTCCCCACTCAATCCTGCCCAACTCGCTCCTCAGACCATTGTAGTTTCCTTTATTTAAATTGAGGACCCTTGTCTCTGAGTCAACTACTTCATTCTCCATCTTAATGAAGAATTCGATCATATTATGATCGCTCCGACCCAAGGGGCCTCGTACAACAAGATTGCTAATTAATCCTTTCTCGTTGCATAATACCCAGTCTAAGATGGCCTGATCTCTGGTTGGTTCCTCAACATATTGGTCCAGGAAACCATCCCGTAAACACTCCAGGAATTCCTCCTCCACAGTATTGTTACTAATTTGGTTGGCCCAATCTATATATAGGTTAAAGTCACCCATGGTGACTGCTGTGCCCTTATTGCACGCTTCTTTAATTTCCCTTTTAATGCCATCCCAACCTCCACCTTACTGTTTGGAGGTCTATATACCACTCCCATTAATGTTTTTTTCCCCTTAGTATTTCTCAATTCTACCCATACAGATTCCACATCATCAGAGCTAATATCCGTGGCAGCCATGCTCTCTTCCAGCTGGTAGCTAACTTCAGCTCGTGATTTTGTTGTTTAAAAGTCCTGGCAGACTTCTCTTCTTTATCCAGGGTCCTTTTTACCTCGTCGCCAAATGTGATAAATCCATGTAGTGGAACAAGAACTCGAAGAGGCGATATCTTGGAACTAGTACGAGTATTTTATTAAACAAACAGAGTAACAAACATCATGCCTGCATCCTGGCATTCCACCTTTGCTGACCTTGACAGGAAGCAAACCTCTGACCTTAGCAGCAGCATTGGCTACAGCACCACCTGGTAGATAACCTTAATCATAACATAAAATATACATTTCCACCACTGATCTGGGCATTGCATGGATGTCATTAACAGATGCCACTGCAACAATGACGTACTGTAAAACAGTTGTGGAGCTCAGATCAACTCTGGAAGTCTCAGCATGCTTGGGGGAGTTGCATATTACGGGCATGAGAGTCCAATCTATATATACAATAATTCAAAAATGTGCAGTTATTGGCACAAAATTATTTCTCTAAACATTTATAAATCACTGGTTCGGCCCCAGCTGGAATAATGTGTCCAATTCTGGACACCACACTTTAGGAAGGATGTCAAGGTCTTCGAGATGGTGCAGAGGAGATTTACTAAAATAGTACCGGGGATGCAGGACTTCAGTTACATGGAGAGACTGGAGAAGCTGGGGTTGTTCTCCTTAGAGCAGAGAAGATTAAGGAGTGATTTAATAGAGGTGTTCAAAATCATGAAGTGTTTTGATAGAGTAAATAAGGAGAAACTGCTTTCAGTGGCAGAAGGGTCGACACAGGCAGAAGGTAACTGGCAAAAGAACCAGAGGCGAGATGAAGAGGATTTTTTTTACAGCGAGTTGTTATGATCTGGAATGCTCTGTCTGAAAGGATGGTGGAAGTAGATTCAATAATAACTTTCAAAAGGGAATTGGATAAATACTTTAAGGGGAAGAAATTGCAGGGTTATGAGGAAAGGGCAGGGGAATGGGACTAATTGGATAGCTCTTTCAAAGAGGGGGCACAGGCACAATGGGCTGATTGGCCTCCTTCTGAGCTGTTTCATTCTATGATTCTATGAAGTGGCCTCACCACACTGCAGTCTCCAATATATGTACCTCAGACCACTAATGTCGAGATAACTTGTTGTCACACACCTATTTGTTTCGACTGCCAATAGATTATCTTTTGAGACACTTTGCACTTCCTGTGTTAGCCCAATAAACATTTTGAAAGTTTGGCCTGGTTAAACTTCAATTATTGGTATTCCAATTGGCTGATCATTGGGAACAGCAAATTGACTTCAAAATATTCACTCTCATTTTCCATGGCTTGCCCATCCTATTTGGGAAACCTTTTCCAGCATCCTCTGTTCCTCTGACTCCAGATTAGTACTTGTCCCCTGACCCCTCTTTGTCACTATTAGATGTCAATCTTTTAACCAGTATGCCCCTCCCCTCTGGAACAAGCTTCCAAAACTACTTTGCCTGGCCATCTCTCTTACTCCCTTCAAAAACAACTAAAAGCCTAACATTTTTTTTATCTTCCTTTGGTTCCTGCCCCTCCCCAATTACTTTACTTCCTGCTTGGAATCCATCTCTCTCCCTTGTAATGGGGACATTCTTTTACATGAGGAACATTATATAAATCTTTTAAAATTCTGTTTTTTGGACACAAAGACATAAAGCTGTTGTGAGAAATTAGCTGACTGTGATTCTATCATCATAAACTCTACTTGCTATTTCAGTTGCAGGGAATCATCACATTTTGTTCCTTATCACATTAAGTACATTACGAGTGATATCTCCACACTTTCATTAGAACATTTCATGACAGCAACGAATTTGCTGTGATTTTAGCACATTATCCAGGAGATAATGTTTGGGCAGGGGTTTCATTACATTTGTAAAAGAACATTTTTTACTCCAATTTTTAAAAATATCTTTTTGCCTTTTTCACCATTTTCTCCCCGCTCATCCTTCTTCTTTCCTGAAGGCAATAACTCCTGGGCTGGGGTATGATTGCCCAGGTGCCAATGTCCTCCGGTACCTCATCTAAATAGCTACTGCTCTTGTGTGAGGCAAGGCAAGGAGCTTCATCAGGCTGTTCAATGTGAAGCATCACAACCGGGCTTAATTCTGTCCTCACCGGAAGTCCACAAATAGGTTGGATCCCAATTGTTAATTAATGTCTCGCCTCACATTGAAGTGCACCTGTAATGTCTTGTCTCCCCTGTATTTTAAGGCAGTAGTTTTCAAAAATGGATCTATGGAAAACGATCATAAGGAAGAACTTGGGTACATTTTTACCCACCTTAACACAGAAGTGGTGAGTCCAATTGTAATAAACCTTCTGTGGCCCTGCTGAGATCAGCCAATTCGGCACATTCTGGGTAGAAAATCTGGGACCTTCCTGGTCTGCATGTCTCAGCTATTCACCACTTTAACCTGTTAAGCCACCAGACACGCTGGTCCCATTTTCTTTCTCTCTCTAATTTATGCACCATTTCCCATCAACAGGACTGACAGGGCAACTTGTACCAGGCCTCTACCATTATCAGTCTGTAACTAGCTGCTAACAGCAAGAGTGGCCTGCTGATTTTTTCCTTCCTCATAAGGGATCAACTGCCGTCCACACAGCATCTGGCTGTGATTTTCAACTCAGCATGTTGGGGATCAGGGACCTAACCCATGCCCTACCACTTTGTTGTGCAGTGGATTGGAGCATCAACATGCAGCACCATCACCGCGTTATTTTTAAATTAGGAGATTTGAGAAGTTAACATGAAAAACAGCCGAAAGCACCATATGGAAGATCCATAAATGACACATTTTTCTGAAATCTGGGGCTAATTCATTAAAATTTCCTAGTGAGTTACTGGTGATTTGTGTGAGAACAGACAGTGAAATTCTGCTGTTGCCTGCATCTAATGAAATCCTTATGTTCAACAAGATTTAGATTCAAATGTGTTGAATAGCAATGAATGTGGCACCAAAGAATATTGTATATTATAAACTTTGCAACTGGTGTAAAATAGCGATTTCATGAAATATATATTTAATACAAATAAAGTTTAGAAACTGTTGTTGGGCTTAATTTTTATACGTGAGCGGAGAAATACGACTCAATAGAACTTCAGTTGTAAACAAATACCATAAGATCAGGGGAGATATGATTGACCAAGTCTAACTTGCATAATAGGTTTTCAAACTGGGATTCTAGACCCTAGAAGTTCACGAGGGGATGCTAGGGGTACCTGAGATCACCTGATTTGTGATTGTTTGTCATCGAGTTTCTTAATTTCTGTACGTTTGCGTCTGTCATTGAAGTTCAGTATTTTTCTGTATTTGCTGACTTTCTGTTATTGTATACCAATAAAAAATGTTTTTAAATGCTAGTACTGTTTTGCTGTTTTATTCTGAGTTGCTGATACTGCTTTTTGAAAGTTAGGATAGGGAGTCTCTGGGAGTATGCCAATATTTGCAGGGGGATCCCCCACACAGAAAATTCTGAAAACTACTGCCTTAAAATACAGGGGAGGCAAGACATTACAGATGCACTTCAATGTGAGTAGGGACATTAATTAATAACACACAAAGAATAGTAACTACGGGGACCAATAGGCTGAATGGTAACTGAATCTTTAGAAAAATCTTATCTATAAATGTAACAATTTATATATAAAAATAGCTAGAGGAAAAGCTAATTAACATTGAATAGGAAAGGAAGAGGGGACAGAAGTTGATTGTATGGGTCCTGAAGTCCTTGAATGTGTAGTGAGGGTTGCAATAAGTGAGCTGCAGAATGGAAAGACCGCAGGCATTGATGAGGTTCCAGCAGAATTATTAAATAACAATATGGGACAGGGGGCAAGATAAGACATTGTTTAATTAGTCCAAAACCATGTACTTAGAATCATAGAATGATACGTCACAGAAGGAGGCCATTCGGCCCATCGTGCCTGTACTTGAAAGGGGATTGGCTAGATGATTTCATGAAAATAATCATGATACCGCTGGAAAAATAACCAAATGCTAGCAAATGTGATGAGTTTCATACAATTGGTTTGAGTCCACATGCCTCAAAAATTATGCTCAGATCAGTTACAAGAAGGTTAAGAGAAAAAGCAGAGCAATATCTTGGCAAAGATAAATTTGGGCTTCAAGAAAAGTGGAACAAGAGAGACAATCGGGATAATAAGATTTCCATCATCCGCAATATTTTGCTTTAGGAATAATAAGAATTCTACATCGTATTACATAGTATTTACAGCACAGAAACAGGCCATTGGCTCAAAAGTCCATGCCGGTGTTTATGCTCTACTTGTGTCTCCTCCCACCCTTCCTCATCTAACCCCGTCAAGATATCCTTCTATTCCTTTCTCCCTCATGTGTTTATCGAGCTTCCCCTTAAATGTATCTATGCTAATCGCCTCAACTACTCCTTTGTGGTAGCGAGTTCCATATTCTAACCACTCTCTGGGTAAAGAAGTTTCTCCTGAATTCCCTATTGGGTTTATTAGTAACTATTTTATATTTATGGCCTTTAGTTCTGGTCTCCCTCGCAAGTGGAAACATCTTCTCTATATAAACCCTATCAAACCCTTTCATAATCTTAAAGACCTCTATCAGGTCACCTCTCAGTCTTCTCTTTTCTCGAGAAAAGAGCCCCAGCCTGTTCAATCTTTCCTGATAGGTATAACCTCTCAGTTCTGGTATCATTCTAGTAAAACTTTTTTTCACCTTCTCTAGTGCCTCTATATCCTTTTTATAATATGGAGACCAGAACTGTTCACAGTACTCTAAGTGTGGTCTAACCAAAGTTCTATACAAGTTTAACATAACTTCTCTGCTTTTCAATTCTATCTCTCGAGAAATGAACCCCAGTGCTTTGTTTGCCTTTTTTTAATGGCCTGATTAACCTGCGCCACCACTTTTAGTGATTTGTGTATCTGTATCCCCAGGTCCCTTGTTCCTCTACCCCATTTAGACACTCGGGGTGATTTTGCCAATGGGGGCGTGTTGGAGGCGGGAGTGCTGCTTGGTGGGTCGATGTCCCGTCTCCATCGATTTGTGGCCAACCCACACTATGTTCCCTTGATTCACCTTGTTAAGCCCGCCTTAGCAGGCCAATTAAGGGAAAGCCGGTTATGGAGAAGATCAGCGTATGACGTTTCATCTGTCAAAAATTGTCATCGTTTGACAGCTCTGTGATGCTGTCAAACACTGACATTCTCTGTAGTTTGACGAGTTCTTAAATTCAAAACCTCATCAAACCTCTTTCTTTCGCAGAAATTAGTTGTTGCATTGTAGAATGCAACGGCCATCTGTCATCTCTGCCGCGGAGGTGCGAGACTCTCCGCATACCCAGCGATTGAAGCCTGCAGGAAGAAACAAAGGTAAGTACACTTTTTCTTAACACTTTCCACTAACCTCAGATACTCACCTCTCCACACTTGCACCCATCACTTACCTCCACAGGACCCCTCCGATCCCCGCAGACCCACTACTCGCCTCGGTGACCCTGGCGGAGTTCGGAGCCTTCAGGAAGCCGGCACTTTTATGAGTAAAATAGGGATAATCCTCTTATCTGCCTGTTAACTACCTGTTAACAGGCAGATAAGTGGCACTAATCCCCTTCCCGCCTCCAAGGAGACGGGACCCGGCGCGGGACGGCTACCCACCTCCTGGCAAGATGGCATGGAGGCGGGTTGGGGGCGGGTTGGGCACCCAGCCCCAAATTCTGCCATTTTCCTGGCAGTCCCGCCTCCATACCCGCCTCCCAGGGCTGGCATGATTGCGCCCTCATTTTCCAAGGGGTATGTGGCCTCCTTATTCTTCTTACCAAAATGTACCACCTCACACTTATCTATATCAAAGTTAATTTGCCAATTACACATACATTCTGCAAGTTCATTAATGCTTTCGTAATTTGTCGCAGTACTCCTCTGTATTAACTATACCCTCCACAAATATTAAAATTGTACTTCCGATTCCCGAGTCCAAATCATTTACGTAAATGGTGAACAACAGTGGTTCCAGTGCCGATCCTTGTGGAACACCACTTCCCACCTTTTACCGGTCTGAGAACTACCTTTAACCCACTACTCTGTTTTCTGTTTTGTAACCAGCTTGCTATTCATTCTGCTACTTTTCCCCTGACTCCTCATGTTCTGACCTTAGTCATGAGTCTACTACTTATCGAAGGCCTTTTGAAAATCCAAATATATTACATCTACTACAATACCCTTTTCTACTCTTTCTGTTACTTCTTCAAAGAATTCAATAAGGTTGGTCAAGCATGACCTTCCCTTTTAAAATCCATGCTGACTATTCTTTATTATCTTTTCAGTTTCTAGATGTTCTTCTACTACATCATTGAGTAAGGAATCCATTATCTTTCCTACCACCGACATTAAGCTAATTGGTCTATAGTTCCCTGGACTTGGTCTATCTCCCTTTTTAAATATAGGAATCACAGTAGCTGTCCACCAGTTCACTGGCACTATTCCCTTTCCAAATGATTTTTTATATATATGTAATAGTGTCTCTGCAATCGCTTTCCTAATTTCTTTGAATATGTGCAGAGACAATCCATCCAGACAAGCGGTTTTATCCTCTCTAAATTTGATTAGTTTATCAAATATCTCCTCCTTTTCTATCTTTAATGTCTTTATATCCTTTTTAATCTTCTTCTAATGTTTTGTGAGAGGAGTGTAGAACACAATCAAGAGGTGTACATTTGTTTTGTAGATTTTTTTAAAAGCCTTTGATAGAGAAAACTGGATGAAACTAATGGTGGTACTAAAGAAAATTGGTGTGGATTGGAGAGATAAACGCCTGATAAAGGCTTTGTGTCTGGGACAAACTGTAAGTGCTAGGGTAGCAGATGGACAGCCAGAACCAGGAGTGATCAGAAGAGGGGTACAACAAAGATGCTGCCTGTCACCTGTGTTGTTCAATGTGTCATCGCAACAACGCTCTTCTCGATCTTCCTTGCTGCAATGCTCCATCTCACCCTCAGTAAGTTCCCCGCTGGAGTGGAGCTAATTTACAGAACAAATGGGAAATTGTTCAACCTCCGTCGTCTCCAGTCCAGATCCAAGGTCGTCCCATCCTCTGTCGTCAAATTACAGTATGCAGACGACACTTGCGTCTGCGCTCACTCGGAGGTCGAACTCCAAACCATTGTCAACACCTTCACCGAAGCGTACGAGAGCATAGGCCTTACACTAAACATCCGTAAGACAAAGGTCCTCTACCAACCTGCCCCCGCCACAGTACTGCTCCCCAATTATCAAAATCCACAATAAGGCCTTGGACAACATGGACCACTTTCCATACCTCGGGAGCCTACTGTCAACAAGGGCAGACGTCGATGACGAAGTCCAACACCGCCTTCAGTGTGCCAGTGCAGCCTTCGGTCGCCTGAGGAAGAGAGTATTTGAAGACCAGGACCTCAAACCCGGCACTAAGCTCATGGTCTACAGAGCAGCAGTGATACCCGCCCTGCTGTATGCCTCAGAGATATAGACCATGTACAGCAGGTACCTCAAAGCACTGGAGAGGTACCACCAACACTGCCTCCACAAGATCCTGCAAATCCATTGGCAGGATAGGCGCACCAACGTCAGTGTTCTCGCCCAGGCCAACATCCCCAGCGTCGAAGCTCTGACCACGCTCGATCAGCTCCGATGGACGGGTCACATCGTCCGCATGCCCAATACGAGACTTCCAAAACAAGCGCTCTACTCGGAGCTCCGACACGGCAAGAGAGCCCCAGGTGGGCAGAGGAAACGCTTCAAGGACACCCTCAAAGCCGCCTTGAAAAAATGGAACATCCCCACTGACACCTGGGAATCCCTGGCCCAAGACCGCACAAAGTGGAGGAGAAGCATCTGGGAAGGCGGCGAACACCTCGAGTCTCTTCACCGGGAGCAAGCAGAAGCCAAGCGCAGGCAGCGCAAGGAGCGCACGTCAACCCAAGCACCCCACTTACCCGTCCCTTCAACCACCATCTGCCCCACCTGTGACAGAGACTGTAGGTCCCACATTGGACTCATCAGTCACCTGCGAACTCATTTTTAGTGTGGAAGCAAGGCATCCTCGGTTCCGAGGGACTGCCTAAGAAGAAGAAGAAGATCAATGTGTATGCAGACGCATTGGTAATAGAAGTACTTAATCAGGTAGCGGAAAGAGTGAAAGTTGCAGGTCAGCTAGTGCAAGCTGTCAGATTTGCTGATGACATGACCTTGGTAGAAAGTACCATGATGGACGACAGTTGTTGTAGATACCTGAATGCTGCAACAACGAATTATGGAATGAAGATCAATGTGGGCAAGACCAAGGATATGAAAATTTCTAGGAATGCTGGTGCAAGAGTGAACATTTGAATAAATGAGGAAAAGTTGGATCAGGTGAGACAATGTAAATATTCGGGGAAAAAGTATAATGACTGAAGATGGCAGATGTGCCAAGATGGTAAGAGCTAGTATTATAATTTAAAATTGCATTTAATACAAGGAAGAGGCTACTGACTGGACAACTGAATAGAGAACTGAAGAAAAGTTTAGTGAAGAGTTTGTTATGGAATGGTGGTTGTTATAAATCTCATCATCAAGAAACTACTTATGAAATAATGCTGGACGGCCAGCTGGTGGCGCCGTCCAAGGAGTATAAATACTCGGGAGTGGGCCCAGCTTGCCAGGGACATTTTGTAAGACGAGGAGCTAGTGAAAAACAACTAGACTTCCATGTTCTGAAACAAGTTGATTAAAGCCTTGCTTTATGCTCAAACCAAGTGTGTTGTGAGTTTTCTTACATCAATGGTACTGTATGGTGCTGAAACATGGACAGTGAGGAAAAAGGTGAAGCTTCTAAAGAGCTTTGAGAAGTGGGTTTTGGAGACGCATGGAAAAAGTAAAGACAAGAAAAGTAATGAGGAAGTGTTGGCAATGATACAAGGAGAATGTCGTTTGATTGATTTAATCAGAAAAAAACAAATAAATTAGATTGGGCGTGTGCTAAGAGGGGATGGAATGTTGAAAGAGGTGTTAGAAGGAAGAGAAAGGAAGAGAAGGATGCTACTAGACCACCTAAAGAATGGAGATGAAATGGATAATTGAAGTGAGAAGCACAAGACAGAGTGATTTGGAGAAGGGAGAATTAAGCCAGAACCTGCCTTAGGCAGGCCACTGATGATGATATATAAACATCTGCTCTCTGCTCAGGTATTATTCCCTCTGTTTTCTGAAAAAAACAATTAACCTCCTATTTGCATCTTCCAGCATCACAATGTACATATTTTTTGGTACATTACCATCTCTAATACCACGTCTTTTTTCTATTTTTGCACTTCCAGTGTTGTGTGTCCATTATTAATTACCAGCAGCATGTTCATATGTGCAATGCCAGATATTTTTTTAAGCAAGTAGGTGAATAAAAAATAACAGATGGTGTTGGAATGAATTAGAAAAGTGTAAGAGAACCTGTGTTAGTTCTGAACTTGTCCCATCATACGTGTGCTACCAAAGAACATCTCAGAACCATATATACCATTGCAATGCACCATTAACTATTAATACCTTTTTATTAGCCTTGTTGTTTATATTTTCATAACAATCAAAATAAAATTTAGGTTTCAAATAGAGTACAAACTATTTCAGTTATGATTATTAAGTTCAGGAGTATACAAGCTGAATATTCCTCCTGTTTATTTACAGTTTTGTGGCAGATGTGGGCAAATGGCAGAGGGAAATGGGTCAGGGAGACCTGGGGCTAAACCCCAGACCATAAATGCTGTGTTGAAAATTTCCTCGTGGCTGACTTGAAGCTCCAGATGAAATGCAGCCCACGTCATGCAAATCACTTTTAAATGTCTCTTTAATGAACAAAGTGCCAAGTCCATCCTATGCTGCTTGTGGCCTCTCCTGAAATTAACGTGTGTACAATGGTAGCATTATTGCTTGTTAGGCAATGGCAGATTGGTGGAAGTGCAGTTAAAGGCCACCTTCTCACGATTATGTACTAGGTAACACTTTTGAGGTGGTTTTACCATCTCAAGCTTGCTGGCACATTGCTGTTAGTTCTGTGTTCTTTCATTTTTTCCACTTCAGCACCGGGCACAATGATGTTCCCATTAGGAATTCCACTTTACCTGTGTTTTAGAAAAAACTGAGGATGAGGAGGCTATTCAAGCACCATAAATGGTGTCTGGCACCAACTTGCAGGTACCCACACTTCCATATTTACAGACCCTGGCGGTCGTATCTCAACTTCTCTAATCAACAATGTCTAAGAAGGCTGCGATTCCATCATGAGGTGATAGAGGAGTTGTGCTACCTGGAGTCCGCCTCTAACAGAAGCACCGCATTACCAGTCAAAAGAATCACGTCACTCAACTTCTATGCTATGGCTCCTTTCAAGCTGCATCAGGGGATATATGCAACATCAGCCAGTCGGCTGTCTGCCAATATATAAAGCAGGTAATGGATGTATTGCTTGCGTGAGCTGCACAGTTCATCACTTTTCCAATGGACCTAGCATGAGAGGGTGATGAACCTTTACCGAATGGCAGAATTTCCCCAGGTGCAAGATGCAATCAACTGCACCCATGTTGCCATTCGTGCCACTTCTGGGGACACTAGCACCCAGCTGAACAGAATTAAAAAAAATTAGGATATGGGTGACATGGGAAAGATTTTATTTACTGCCCATCCCTAGTCGCCTGAGAAGGTGGTGGTAGGCATTCTCCCATAACCACTACAGTTCTTATGCTGATGGTGCTACCACAATGGTGTTAGGTAGGAGTGGTGAGTATTCCATGACACTCCTGACCGGAGTCTTGTAGTATAATTACCTTGTGATCTTAGAATTCATAATTTGAGATCAAATTCATAAACATTTAGAAATACATGGGCTAATCAAGGACAAGCAGCACAGATTTGTTAAAAGCAAGTCCTGTTTGACAAATTTAATGGAGCTTTTTTGAAGATGTGGGAAATTGTATAGATACAGGGAATGTAGTACATGTGGTGAATAAGGATTTTCAGAAGTCATTTGATAAGGTGCCTCACAGGATGCTTGTTAGAGAAATTCAAGAATATGGTATAAGAGGAAGTGTAGCACTATGCATAGAAAGTTGGTTGACTGATAGGAAACAGAGCTAGTGAAAAGGGCATTGCTTGGGATGGAGAAGACTTGGCAGAGTCAGGGCTGGGTGCACATTTGCTCTTGGTACAACTGTTTCCACTAGCAGGAGGGTTGGTAATCAGAGGACACAGATATAAGATAATTGGCAAAAAAGACAGGGAGGAGATGAGGAGAAATGTATTACTCAACGAGTAATGATCTAGGATGCATTACCTGAAAGGATGGTGGAAGCAGATTCAACAGTAACTTCCAAAGTGGAAGTAGATATATATTTAAAAAGGAAAAAGAATTGCAGGGCTATGAGGTGGGACTAATTGGATAGTCCTTTCAAGGAGACGGCACGGACATGGTGGGCTGAACTGTATGATTCTATATAGATGATTTGAACTTGGGCATATGGAACACAAACTTGAAATTAGCTGACAAGATAAAAGTATGAGGTTTGATAAACTGCAAGAACTGTTAAAGACTTCAGGAAATCATAGACAGGTTAGCCAGATGGGCAGATAAGTTACATGTGCAATGTAATATGGATAAGGTTGAGGTAAAGGGTATGGATGAACAATGACGTCAGGGTTCAAATAAATAATTCACTGAAAGTATGAACGCAGGTAGATAAAGCCATAAAAATGGCCAGTAGAATTTTGGATGTTATAAATATGGGCATACAGTATAAGAATTAATGATGAATTTATACAAACAATTTGTTAGGTGACAGTTAAAATATAGTCTGCAGTTTGGGTACACCATTATAGAAAGGACATTAAAGCCGTAGAGAGCCTACAATGCAGATTCATCAGGGAATATATAGTTATGGTGAGATATTTGAGATATTAGGACTATTTCCACTGGATCAGTGAAGGTTAAGAAGAAACTTAATAGAGGTCTTTAAAATTGTGATGAATTATGATAGACTAAATAGGGAAAGACTATGGGCTAAAAATTCGATAAGGCCCGAAAACGAGTACGGGGATCGCAATGTGTGATCTGCCCACACCCGGTGAAAGTAATCCAGGCAGCACACGACATTCGGCTGCCTGCTAATTAACATGGTTGATGCACTGAGCGCTCGGCTGATTGTCTGAGCGCTCAATAAGGGGCTGAAGTTTGTGGGACGTGATCTCTATTTAAAGCTAGGCTCTAGTTTGAAACACAGTCTGCACTTCTTAAAGGGAAGGTGCCTTCTGAAATAAGCACCTCATTGTCATTGTTGTCAAGGCAACTGTAAGGTAGCTATGGTTCAGCAGGGCACCTAGGTTCTCAGAGGCAGCACTGGAGGCCTTAGTGCAGGGGTTCAAAAGGAAGAGACAGGTCCTCTACCCGCAGGGGACCAGGAGGCCTTCCAGACTCATTGTAAGAAGGCAGTGAGAGCAGATAGCTGAAACAGTCACGGCCATCAGTCTTGCCCCCAGGAACTGGATTCAGTGCCAAAAGAAGTTTAATGATCTCACATGAGTGGTCAAGGTCAATGATTGCATCTTCTAAAGCCATCTCCCACCAACTGCACCACTAGCCTCATACGCTGCTCAATGCACCACACCCACATCACTCACCTACCAACACTCTCTATCAATCACGACTCATACCTCACCCTTACAAACTTACCAATGCTGCAAGACTCACACCCACATCTCACAGCTTGCATATACTGCCAGCTATTTAACCACGACAGGCCAGTGCCCAACACATTGCACCACACTCACTGACACACTTCCATTTCTCTTGCAGGGCAAAGTGGCTCACAACCTCAGGCAGCAGCAGCGAACCAGCAGGGGACAGGCACGGCTGCATGACCTCACCCAGCTGGAGAAGACTGTGCTAGACATCATTGGAGGAACCGTCACTGAGGCCGTGGCGATCGGCAAGTCTGAAACCATTGATGTTAATGGCACATTCATACCTAATCCTCCTTCTCACATCCCACTTCCCCCTCATCCCACAATCTCTTCTCACTTACAAGCTGCTGATGGTCTAAGCATGCACATCTTGCTTTCCCCCACTCCCCTCACCACAACCCTACCCTTGTGCCTTTCTCCTTTCAGATACCCCAGAATGTTAAGCTTCCCAGCCAGTTTAGGAGGAAAGAGAGGAGAGTGATGGAGAAGAAACACCATCACTCAATTTGACACTCGCAGGCACCAGCTCAGAAATTGGCAATGTGCGTACTTTAGAGGGTAGTATAGAGACGGGATCTGCACGTGGTGAATCACCAGGCACAAGTGACCTGCAGCAAAGGCAGGGGGAAAGGATAACACAGGTGCCAGCTTCTCCGGAGGGTGAGGTTGCACACGAGTTCTGCTGCAGAGAACTCATATGAGGACTTTGATGGGGCAGCCTTCAGAAGAAGGGTGGTGGGCATGCACACAGAAATGCCTGGTGCATTGGCAGGCCTGCCAGAGAGCCTGTTGTCACCGTCAAGGAGCAGGGAGTCTGGCTTCAAACTTGCACAGGACTTTGTGCAGAGTTTGGAGCCCATGATTTCCAGGATGGAAGTGATGGGCAACTCCAATAGAGCACTTGTGGACCCAACCATGATGCAGAGTCTGATGAGTGATGTCTCAGCTTCCAATGCAGCACAAGCGGAGGCGACCCAATATCTGAGTGCTGCAGTGGAAGCTCAGACTTCTGTCATGCAAGCTCAGCTGCCATGCAAGCTCCTACTGCTGCCATCGTGGCTGCATTTACCAGTGTGAAAAGGGGCTTGCAGGGTGTCACAGCAGTCCAGCAATCTGTCCTCCAACAGATTACTAGGATTGCTGCAGCACCGCCCCGGGGGAGTGCCCCTCCTGTCCTCTCTCAGGATGACAGCATTCATACTTCCACCACTGCCACTCCGCCAGTGCCCTTGCTGTTGCCTGTCAGCCAGCCAGCCCAGTCTGCTGCCACCCATGCCAAGGTAGCGCAGTCTACAGCCGTACTTTCAGGTGTATAAAATTATGAGGGGCCTAGATAGAGTAGAAAGGACCCATTTTCCTTAGCAGGGAGGTCAATAACCAGGGGGGCATAGATTTAAAGTAATTGGCAGAAGGATTAGAGGGGAGTTGAGGAAAATTTTATTCACCCAGAGGGTGGTGGGGATCTGAAACTCACTGCTTGAAAGAGTGGTTGAGGCAGAAACCCTCATCACATTTAAAAAGCACTTGGATGTGCACATGAAGTGCCGTAACCTACAGGGCTACGGATCAAGAGCTGGGAAGTGGGATTAGGCTGGATAACTCTCTTTCGGCCAGCACAGACACAATGGCCTCCTTCTGTGCCATAAATTTCTATGATTCTATGATACAGCCGGGCCTTCTAGGCCCAGCGCTGCTCGAGAACATCCTGCAAGGCCATCTACAGTCTGCCCCGCTGAAAGTCAGGGCAGCGGAACCGTTGCTTGAGCACACCAATGGTTTGCTCAATGAGGTTCCTCGTGACAGCATGACTCACATTATATGAGTGCTGGCCAAGAGTGGTGGAGTTGCAGCGGGGAGTCATCAGCCAGATGTACAGCGGATAGCCGTTGTGTTTAGGAGAGGGCGTTGAATGGAGCGGCGACGTCCAAAATTGCAGGTCGTGCATCAAATCAGCATTACAGGCTGACTGACATCACATAGAAGATAGGAGCAGGAGTAGGTCATTCGGCCCCTCGAGCCTGTTCCGCCATTTAATGAGATCATGGCTGATCATCCAAATTTAGTACCCTCTCCCTGCTTTCTCCCCATATCCCTTGATCCCTTTAGCCTCAAGAAATATATCTAACTCCTTCTTGAATATATTTAATGAATTGGCCTCCACTGCTTTCTGTGGTAGAGAATTCCACAGGTTCACCACTCTCTGGGTGAAGAAATTCCTCCTCCTCTCAGTCCTAAATGGCTTACCCCTTATCCTTAAGGCTGTGACCCCTGGTTCTGGACTCCCCCGCCATCGGGAACATCCTTCCTGCATCTAGTCTGTCTAGTCCTGTTAGAATTTTATAAGTTTCAATGAGATCCCCTCTCATTCTTCTAAACTCTAGCGAATATAAGCTTAATCGACCCAATCTCTCTTCATACGTCATTCCTGCCATCCCAGGTATCAGTCTGGTGAATCTTCGCTGCACTCCCTCTGTCATGAATCTTATCATGACTCATGAAGTAACACAGGGCGGCCAGCTGGTGGCGCCGTCCAAGGAGTATAAATACTTGGGTGTGGGCCCAGCTTGCTCAGGATGTTTCTGTAACCAGGAACTAGTGATGTAACTAGAAATCTCATGGTTGTGAAACAGTTGATTAAAGCCTTGTTTTATACTCAAACCAAGCGCTCAGTAGTCTTTTTACATCAATTTAATCAACTGAACCTGCTCCACACTCCGAGTGGCCTTGGGAACAGACGGCTACAACTCAAACCGTAGCAGGGAACTCGGACGAAGTAATCGATCTATCATGGAGAAACTACTCAGATCCGCCCGTCTCGACCTGGACCCGAATTCACTTACAGCTGCTAAGGTATGGAAACACTGGTATCGTACATTCAGCAACTTCCTTGCGGAGTGTGGTGAGAATGTTCCTAATAAGTTACAAATGCTTGCTAATTATGTATCCCCTCATGTGTTTGACTATATTGAAGACTGTGTAGACTATGCTGCCACTATCCAAATACTACAGCAACTATATGTTAAGTCCCCAAACAAAATTTTTGCTCGGCATCTACAGGCCACAACTCGACAACAACCCGGGGAATCACTTGACGAATTCCTTCAGAAACTTTGCAGGCTCAGCAAGGATTGTAATCTTAAAGCTGTCACAGCTGAGCAGTACCAGGAGGAGTTAATTCGTGATTCCTTTATTAATGGGATTGCGTCTCCCTTCATACGTCAACGTCTGTTGGAGAATAAAACCCTCGAGTTCCAGGCTGCCTATGACCAGGCATGCTTTCTGGACTTAGCAAAGAGGAATGCAGATACCTATCTTTCACCATGTGTACAGGCTGCTGCTATCACTTTTAGTGACTCCTTCAACAGGCCTCGGGCGGAAGCCCTCACTGATGATGACTCCCACCTGGCTGAGGACAACCCTGCCCTAGAAGCCTTCATTGATGACGACCTTGCCCTAGCGGCATCTTGGCAATCTGGAAGGAAGTGTTTCTTCTGTGAAGGTGCATTCCACGATAGGAAATTTTGTCCTGCTCGTAACACAGTCTGCAATCATTGCAGTAAGAAAGGTCACTTTTCTAAGGTATGCCAGTCAAGAGCCTCTGTTAGTAAGAAAGGCCATTTTTCTAAGGTATACCGGTCGAGTGCCCCTGTTAGTTTTGCAGCTACTATCTATAAAACTGCTCCTCCCCCAAGAGCCACGACTAAGGTTACAGCTGTCAAGGATAAAACTGCCCCTCCTCCCATCACAGCTGTTTTTCCCCAAAGTCTGTCCCATGCAGCCACGAAGGTTTCGGTAAATGGACACATTTTGAGTGCACTAATCGACTCATGCAGCTCTGACAGCTTCATTAGTGAGCGGGCTGTCAGTAAGTTAAAACTGCGTATTTACCCCTTGGACAGGGAAATTGCAATGGCTCTGACGACACTGACCACCAACTCTTCGGACTTTTGTCTTGTCAACCTTATTCTCAATGGCCGCATTTATTTCTCCACCCGGCTCGGGGTGCTCAAAAACCTATGCAGTGATGTGCTCCTGGGACAGGATTTCCAGAAACAACACAAAAGACTCACTTTCGAGTTTGGAGGGTCAAAGCCGGAGCTTACTATTTCCAAAGTACCGTTTTGTGCACTTTCGGCGGCTTCGCTCGACGAGCCCTCCTTGTTTTCCAATCTTTCCCCCCGATGTAAGCCCATAGTCACTAAATCACGACGTTTCAGCCAAGATGATCGATCCTTTATCGAGGCAGAAATCTCTCGCCTTCTAGCTGATGGTATCATTGAGCCATGTTCATCTTCCTGGCGGGCTCAAGTCGTCGTTGTTAAAAATCCTCTGAAGCAAGAAACATCGTTGCATCGATTACTCGCAAACTATTAACCAGTATACCGACCTGGATGCCTACCCACTACCATGCATCGATGACATGGTCAATAACCTTGCCAACTACAAGGTATTTTCAACTTTTGATTTAAAGAGCGCATACCATCAAGTACCGTTAAAGGACTCTGACAAAAAGTATACGGCCTTTGAGGCCAGTGGTCGGCTTTATCAGTTTTGTTGCCTTCCATTTGGGGTCACCAATGGGGTGGCCGTCTTTCAACGGGCAATGGATAGCCTAGTCAAATAGGAGAACTTAACGGACACTTTTCCATATCTGGATAATATCACCATTGCTGGTCATGACCAGAAGGAACATGATGCCAACCTCCAGAAATTTTTTGACGTTCTCCGTCGTCGCAACTTAACCTTAAATGAGTCCAAATCTGTGAAATCAGTACCATCAGTCAACATCCTTGGCAATTGGGTGGGCAACGGTGTCATCAAACCGGATCCGGAGTGATCAGGAGCTCCCTCCCCCTACGAATCTCGGCTCTCTTCGTCGGGCACTCGGCATGTTCACCTATTATGCGAAGTGGATATCCCACTTCTCCGACAAGATCTAGCCCCTGCTTCACGCGAAGTCATTTCCGTTGGAGGCAACGGCTATTTCAGCTTTCAACCTCCTCAAGCGACAACTGGAAAAAGCCACGCTTCATTCCATTGATGAAAATCTTCCTTTCGTGGTCGAGTGTGATGCATCGGAGATTGCGATCTCAGCTACCTTAAATCAAGGTGGTCGACCCGTGGCATTTCTGTCCAGAACTTTGCAGGGTAGCAAGCTCCATTATCCTCCTATCGAGAAGGAGGCTACGGCTATCATCGAAGCAGTACGTAAATGGAGTCATTTTCTCGCTTGTCGCCATTTCACGCTTATAACTGATCAGCTCTCCGTGGCCTTTATGCTGGATAACCAGAAACGCACTAAGATCAAGAATAACAAAATACAGCTCTGGAGGATGGAATTGGTCGCCTTTGGCTACACCATATATTATCGACCCGGCAAAGAGAATGTAGTCCCAGATACCCTCACGCGTGCATTCTGCTCTTCTATGTCAACTTCGAATCTTGCGGATCTTCATACTGACTTATGCCATCCTGGCGTTAACCGTATGTTGCACTTTGTGCGATCTAAAAATCTCCCATTTTCAACGGAAGATGTGAAAAGAACATGATCCACCTGTAGAATTTGTGCGGAATTAAAACCGCAATTCTTCTGTCCGTCGGATGGCTCGCTCATACACGCTATGCAGCGACTCAGCATTGACTTTAAAGGGCCATTGCCTTCCTCAACGCGAAACACCTACTTGCTTACCATGGTGGATGAATATTCACGCTTTCCTCTGTCCCAATATGCTTACTTCCACAGTGATCAAATGCCTCGATCAAGTCTTTTCCCTTTGCGGTACGGCCAATTTCATCCACTCTGATCGGGGTCCCTCCTTCATGTCAAGCAAACTCAAAAGTTATCTTTCCCAATGGGGAATCGCCACAAGTAAAACGACACCGTATCATCCCATCGGTAACGGACAGGTTGAGAGATACAACGCTATCATTTGGAACGCTGTTTGTCTTGCACTGAGGTCATGCAACCTACTAGACCAGCAGTGGGAAACTAGGCTCCCTGACGTGTTGCATTCCATCAGGTCGCTTCTTTCTATGTCTACCAATGTCACTCCTCACGAGCGATTACATAGAAATATAGAAGATAGGAGCAGGAGTAGGCCATTCGGCCCCTCGAGCCTGCTCCGCCATTCAATGCGATCATGGCTGATCATCCAAATTCAGTACCCGGTCCCTGCTTTCTCCAGGTTCCAGCGTCAATCCATTCATGGGACGTCCCTACCGTCATGGTTGGCAGCTCCTGGCCCCGTGCTGCTCCGACGACTCGTCCGATCTTCCAAAAATGATCCCCACGTCGATGAGGTGGAACTAACGGACGTTAATCCCACTTACGCGCACGTGCGGTACCCTGATGGCCGGGAGTCCACTGTTTCACTCCGAGATCTGGCTCCCTGTCCAACCAGTCCCACGGACCCAACTGGTAGAGGAATCCGTGGTAATGATGCCGATGCTCTGTGCTCCTTTGAGAATGATGCCCTACCTGGGACATCAAGGGATCTGCCGGCTACTCCTCCAGATCAACTCGGGGAGCTGAGCGCTTCCCATGGGATGGCCACCCGAAGCCAGGACGCCAGTCAATCCCCGGCTACCAACCAAGATGACGCCAGCTCTGCGCCTGTGGGGACCTGCAACCGGAGTCACGATCTCCCCAGTCTTCCGCAGGTCGATCAAAGCGACACAGGCCCCGTCGATCTACCAGTACGGACCAAGCGACCCAGGGACCAAGACATGGTCCGAGGAGCCGTGCCTTCCAGCCACAAGCGAAGATCTAAAAGACTGCGCCTATTTGTGGTCCGCCTAATCCACCAGAAGGAAGTCGTCGGACTTCCAAAACTTTCAGGCGGGAAGGATGTCATGAATCTTATCATGACTCATGAAGTAACACTGGGCGGCCAGCTGGTGGCGCCGTCCAAGGTGTATAAATACTCGGGCATGGGCCCAGCTTGCTCAGGATGTTTCTGTAACCAGGAACTGGTGATGTAACTAGAAATCTCATGGTTTTGAAAGTTGATTAAAGCCTTGTCTTATACTCAAACCAAGCGCTCAGTAGTCTTTTTACATCACCCTCCATGGCAAGAACATCCTTCCTCAGATAAGCGAACAAAACTGCACACAATACTCAAGGTGTGGTCTCACCAAGGCCCTGTACAACTGCAGCAAGACATCCTTGTTCCTGTACTCAAACCCTCTCGCTATGAAGGCCAACATACCAATTGCCTTCTTAACCGCCTGCTGTACCTGCGGGCTTACCTTCAGCGACTGGTGCACAAGGACACCCAGGTCTCGTTGTACTTCCCCTTTTCCCAATCTATTGCCGTTCAGATAATAATCTGTCTTCCTGTTTTTGCCACCAAAGTGGATAACCTCGCATTTATCCACATTATACTGCATCTGCCCAATCACCCAACCTGTCCAAATCATACTGGAGTTTCTCGGCATCCTCCTCACAGCACACACGCCCACCCAGCTTTGTGTCATCTGCAAACTTGGAGATATTACATCTAGTTCCCTCGTCTAGATCATTAATATATATGGTGAATAACTGGGGTCCTAGCGGTACCCCACTAGTCACTGCCTGCCACTCGGAAAAAGACCCGTTTATTCCAACTCTTTGCTTCCTGTCTGCCAACCAGTTCTCTATCCAAGTCAGTACCTTACCCCCAATCCCATGTGCTTTAACTTTGCATGCCAATCTCTTATGCAGGACCTTATCGAAAGCCTTCTGAAAGTCCCAATACACCACATCCACTGGTTCTCCCTTGTCTCATATTCCAGGGGGTAATGAACCAAATTTTGCAAGGGATTGAAGGGGTTGTGTTTTAATTGGATGACATACTCATTTCAGCACCAAACAGCAACTAACCAGCAGGGGACAGGCACGGCTGTCTATATCTATTCTACCAATTACATACTCAAACAATTCCAGTAGATTAGTCAAGCATGATTTTTTGTAAATCCATGTTGACTTTGTCTGATCCTGTCACTGTTTTCCAAGTGCTCTTTTATTACATCTTTTATAATGGACTCGAGCATTTTCCTCACTACCGATGTCAGGCTTACCGGTCTATAATTCCCCGTTTTCTCTCTACCACCTTTTTAAATAGTGGGGTTAGATTAGCTACCCTCCAATCCATGGGAACTATTCCAGAGTCTATAGAATTTTGGAAGATGACCAGCAATGCAGCTACTATTTCTAGGGCCACTTCCTTAAATACCCTAGGATGTAGATTATCAGATCCTGGGGATTTATTGGCCTTCAATGCCGTTAATTTCCCTAACACCATTTCCCTACAAATACTGATTTCATTCAATTCCTCCCTCTCGTTAGACCCTATGTTCCCTGACAACTCTGGAAGGTTATTTGTGTCCTCCTTTGTGAAGACAGAACCAAAGTACGTATTTAATTGGCCTGCCATTTCTTTGTTCCCCATTATAAATTCCCCTAATTCTGACTGCAAGGGACCTACGCTTGACTGCACCAATCTTTTTCTCTTCACATATCTGTAGAAGCTTTTACAGTCAGTTTTTATGTTCCCTGAAAGCTTAATCTCATATTCTATTTCCCCCCTCTTAATTAATCCCTTTGTCCTCCTTTGCTGAACCCTAAACTGCTCCCAATCCTCAGGTTTGCTGCTTTTTCTGGCCAATTTATATGTCCTTTCCTTGGATCTTATGCTATCCCTAAATTCCCTTGTTAGCCACGGTTGAGTCACCTTTTTTGTTTTATTTTTATGCCAAACAGAGATGAACAAATTATGTAGTTCATCCTTGCGATTTTTGAATGTTTGCCATTGCCTATCCACCGTCAACCCTTTAAGTAACGTTCCCCAATCCATCCTAGCCAACTCGCACCACATACCATCGTAGTTTCCTTCATTTAAATTCAGGACCCTAGTCTCTGAGTCAACTACTTCACTCTCCATCTTAATGAAGAATTCTATCATAGTATGATCACGCTTCCCCAAGGGGACTCTCACAACAACATTGCTAATTAATCCTTTGTCATTACATACTCCCAGTCTAAGATGGCCTGATCTCTAGTTGGTTCCTCGACATATTGGTCCAGGAAACCATCCCGTATACACTCTAGGAATTCCTCCTCCACAGTATTGTTACTAATTTGGTTAGCCCAATGTAGATTAAAGTCACCCATGATAACTGCAGTGCCCTTATTGCACGCGTCTCTAATTTCCCGTTTAATGCCACCCCCAACCTCAGCATTACTGTTTGGGGGTCTATATACAACTCCCACTAATGTTTTCTGCCCCTTGGTATTTCTCAGCTCTACCCATACAGATTCCACATCATCAGAGCTAGTATCCTTCCTTACTATTGTGGTAATCTCCTCTTTAACCAGCAATGCTACCCCACCTCCTTTTCCTTTTTGCCTGTCCTTCCTGAATATTGAATACCCCTGGATGTTGAATTCCCAGCCTTGGTCACCCTGGAGCCATGTCTCCGTAATTCCAATTACATCATATCTGTTTACATCTATTTGCGCAGCTAATTCATCCACCTTATTACGAATGCTCCTCGCATTAAGACACAAAGCCTTCAGGCTTGTTTTTTTAAACACTCTTAGTCCTTTTAGAATTATTTACTGTAGCCCTGTTTGATTTACACCCTTGATTTCTCTGCCTTCCACTTTTGCTTTTCTCCTTCCTGTCTTTTGTTTCTATCCTTGCTTCCCTTTCCTCTGTCTCCCTGCACAGGTTCCCAACCCCCTGCCATTTTAGTTTAAACCCTCCCCAACAGCACTAGCAAACACTCCCCCTAGGACATCAGTCCCGGTCCCGCCCAGGTGCAAACTGTCCAGTTTGTACTGGTCCCACTTCCCCCAGAACTGGTTCCAATGTCCCAGGAATTTGGAATCCCTCCCCCTTGCACCATTCCTCTAGCCACGTATTCATCTGAAATATCCTTCTATTTCTACTCTGACTAGCACGTGGCACTGGTAGCAATCCTGAGATTACTACCTTTGAGGTCCTATTTTTTAATTTACCTCCTAACTCCCTGTATTCAGCTTTTAGGACCTCATCCCGTTTTTTACCTATATCATTGGAACCTATATGCACCACGACAACTGGTTGTTCACCCTTCCCCTCCAGAATGCCCTGCATCTGTTCCCAGACATCATTGACCCTTGCACCAGGGAGGCAACATACCATCCTGGAGTCTCGTTTGCGGCCGCAGTAACACCTATCTATTCCCCTTACAATAGAATCCCCTATCACTATAGCTCTCCCACTTTTTTTCCTTCCGTCCTGTGCAGCATAACCACCACCCATGGTGCCAGGGAGTTGGCTGCTGCTGCCTTCCCCCAATAAGCCATCTCCTTCAACAATATCCAAAGCTTTCTGTAGAAGGATGAGCTTGATGGGCTGAATTGCCTTCCGTCCTCTAATACACACGTGCCACAGAACCCTGATTTTGGCCCTAGGTTTGTGCATTAAAAATTACTCGGGTTTCCATGGTTAGCAATTACTCGGGTTTCCATGGTTAGCAAACTTTAGTTATCAGTAACCAGTGATTAACTTATTATTTTATGCTTCATTGGCTCCCTGAATTCAATTTGGATTCCAGCCTGACTGAATACTGGGATTAGCCTGCCTCCGTATCTATCTCTTGCTTTCTCTCAATTGCAAAACTAAACACTTGCAAATCTCACAGCCAGATGGGCTGTGAAGAAAGAAACAGAAATACAGAAGATGGAGACAGAGGAAGGAAACAGCTGCCACCTTCTGCTCAGTTCAAAACTGGGCAGGATGAAGCTCTGGGCACAGAGCCACAGGCCAACCTGTTAATGCATCCATGGAGAATATTTAAATGCCTTACCTGTCAATCAGATCACTCTTTCAGGACATTAGAAAATAGCACTAGTGAGTGTTGTCACTGTGATGTTTGCCACAAAAGCACAAATTTAAACTATTTAATTTTTTTCACTCTGTGCACGTGCATAGCAATTTTTGTCCTTGTCCTTATACTGGAAAACCAGATATTTAGGGACAATTTTAAGAGTCCAGCTGATGGTGGGAAGCTGGCATTACATATGGATGCACACTAATAATTTTGGAAAAGCATAGGCATTGTGCATGTACATTTTGATATGTGCTGCTGGTGGTTAAGGCTCCCCCTCCTCCTCATCAGAGCAGACTGGTAAAATTACCTCTTCAATGACTAGTATTAAAAAGCTGATTAGCTGGTAGTCCATCTGAAAACTGGACAGGTGGCCACTCTATGCAAGTGGAATCCTCAAGTATAGTTTGCAACTGCACACATAAGATTTATATAATGTTGAGTGACTGTGTGTGTGTGTGTGGCAGGGGGTGGGGAGGCAATGAGTAACTGAGCCATACAGACTAAGAAGGGCACAGGTTCAATGCCTGACATGCATTGAGTTAGCTGATTTCAGTTTTGGGGTGGTAGGGTGCTACAATTTGCACCATGCCTCCTGAGTTGGGGGCAGAAAAATTATACACAATTCCTTATCTCTATCCAGTGACCCCTGCTGAAGTGCACATATGGGGATGTTGAAAAGGATTAGCTGTGACATCCTCCACAGTGAAATAGCCTGGATTCAAACTTGAATAAAAGCCACTGGGTGAGGTCGCAAAGGGTGGCTGATACCTGTAAATCTGTACCCTAGCATGGAATTAATGGCTTCAGGAGAGAGGAGGAGAGAAGACCGATGAGAACAATAGTATCTATTTTAATTTTAATGTATATATAAATCAGTCTTAAAAAAAACACAGCTCAATACATTTTAATGGGTTTGCAATCTACCTGGTGATTGTAAACATTCCATTTATTATGAGGAAAAAGCAGGTAAATTGGATTAGATAGCTCCAATTGAAGAGTGAGCAGCAGCAACGGCATTGACATGGTGGCCCAAATGGACTCATTCTGTGATACTTCCCTGATATTAATGACTGCAGCCTTTGGAGCAAACTACTTTGTGCATTTTACATCATTCATTTGCATTGCCCAATCATACACACACACTGTGGGTAAATGGGGTTGAGGTAAAGAAAGAACTTGCATTAATATAGTGCTTTTCACAACCTCAGTACATCTCAAGGTGCTTTATAGCCAATGAAGTATTTTTGAAGTGTAATCACTCTTCTAATGTAGGAAACACAGTATCAAATTTGCATACAGCAAGGTACCACAAGAAGAAACAACAATGAAATAAATGGCCAGATTATCTGTTTTAGGTGTAAGTTACTAGGTAATTGTTGGCCAGGACATCAAGAGACCTTCCCTGCTCTTCGAATAGTGTCATGGGATCTTTTGCATCCATTTGAGAGGGCAGATTGGGCCTCGATTTAACATCATATCCAAAAGACGGCACCTCTAACAATGCAACACTCCCTCAGTACTGCACTGAAGAGCCTGGCTCGATTATGTTTTCAAGTAATACAAACAGAAAATGCTGGAAACACTCAGCAAGTGAGGCAGCATCTGTGGAGAGAGAAACAGAGTCAATGTTTCAGGTCAATGACCTTTCATCAGACCTCCACGGTCTCTAAATTGTCAGACTGCTTGTTCGACATTCAGTTCTGAATGAGCAGAAATCTTCCCTAATTAAATATTGGGAAGACCGAAGCCATTGTTTTCGGTCCCCGCCACAAACTCCGTTCCCTAGCCACTGACTCTATCCCTCTCCCTAACATCTGTCTGAGGCTGAACCACACTGTTCGCAACCTTGGTGTCATATTTGACCCTGAAATGAGCTTCTGACCACATATCCACAGCATAACAAAGACCGCCTACTTCCACCTTCGTAACATCACCCATCTTCGCCCTTGCCTCAGCTCATCCGCTGCTGAAACCCTCATCCATGCCTTTGTTACCCCTAGACTTGACTATTCCAACGCACTCCTGGCTGGCCTCCCACATTTTACCCTATGTAAACTTGGTGATCCAAAACTCGGCTGCCCGTGTCCTAATTTGCATCAAGTCATGTTCACCCATCACCATTGTGCTCGCTGACCTACATTGACTCCCGGTTAAGCATTTTAAAATTCTCATCTTTGTTTTCAAATCTGTCCATGGCCTCGCCCCTCCCTATCTCTGTAATTTCCTTCGGCCCCATAACCGCCTCCCCCCCCCACCAGATATCTGCACTCCTCTAATTCTGCCCTCTTGAAAATCCCTGATTATAATCGTTGAACCTTTGGTGGCTATGCCTTCTGTTGCCTAGGCCCTAAGCTCTGGAATCCTCTGCCTAAACCTCTCCGTCTCGCTACTTCTCTTTCCTCCTTTAAGACTCTCCTTAAAACCTACCTCTTTGACCAAGCTTTTGGTCACCTGCCCTAATTTCTCCTTATGTGGCTCGTGTCAATTTTTTTTGTCTTTTAATACTCCTGTGAAGCGCCTTGGGACGTTTTACTACGTTAAAGGCGCTATATAAATACAAGTTGTTGTTGTTGTCATCAATCTGAACTGTTTCTCTCTCCACAGATGCTGCCTGACCTGCAGAGTGTTTCCAGCATTTTCTGTTTTTATTTCAGAGTTCCAGCAACCGCAGTATCGTGCTTTTGTATTTATGTTTTCAAATCTCTGGAGCGGGGCTTGAGGTACAGGTGAGGTGAATGGCGAAGCAGACTGGTGAGGCTGAAAGGCCTGTTTCTCCTGTGTACCAGTGACAGCCTCCGCCTCTCCACCTCGGAGCAAGATGTGTCAGTTCTCACTCTGGGACTGTCAGATTTCGGTACTCTTAAGCTTAGCTCCCAAAGCGAGAATATCAATGCTAATTTGATCCTGTGAGAGACAACATCATTCAAGTCCGAGGCCGGGACCCAGGAACGAGGATGAGCCCAGCAGCGAGGTCAAGGCGCAGGAGTGGTGCAGCGTGGACCAGCAGCGGGGTCGGGGCCCAGGGAAGGTGCGGCACGGGCCAACACCGAGGCTGGGAGGATCACAATGCATCCTACGAAACCCAAGCAGAGAGGACCTGCGGGAAGGAGGGAGGAGGACAGTAGCAGTATGTTTGTGTGTGTGTGCTAGGCCATTGTAGCAGAGCCTGGTCTCCAATCGTCTTGGATCCCCTTGCCATTGGACCAAGACCTTGCTCTGTCAAGCCCGTGTGGTAGCTGGTGTGCAACGGCCACCCCACGTTAAAAGAATTCACGCACAGGCATCTTCCACCCTTGTAGGCAGCGCAAAGAGCGCACGTCAACCCAAGCGCCCCACCAACCCGCCCCTTCAACCACCGTCTGCCCACCTGTGACAGACTGTAGGTCCCGCATTGGTCTAATCAGTCACCTGGGAGCTCATTTTTAATGTGGAAGCAAGTCATCCTCGGTTCCAAGGGACTGCCTAAGAAGAAGACTCTTAAAAAGAAATGGCGTTGCAAACTGTACTGTTACTATTACTATAACCGTCAAGCCCATCACGCCACGGTTGGTTTACAGACCTCAGGTGTGAAGCCGCGGAGCGCGCACAACAAAGCTTTCCTCTCGGGGCCGGAGAGCGCGTTCAGGCGCCGCGCATGCGCACCGCGTACAGTTCAGCAACTTTCCGTTACCGTTCCGTGCGCATGCGCACCGCTCTTCCCAAATTAGATTCGACAATGGTTCACTTTTCTAAAAAAAAACACATAAACCCGAGGTATATGGTTAGATTTTATTCTATTTATCGTCTTCAATGTATTTTTTCATAAAACAAGTTGGGGGTGAAAGGTTACCTGGCACGCATGCGCAGTGCCGTTCTCTATTGACCCAACAATGGCGGCCTGCAGTGGCAGATGTGCTGCGTTGCTGCGGAGATGTTGCGGGTGCACGGCGGCGCTGACTTTTCCCCCTGCTGTCAGGATGTCATCTGTGAGTGCTGCGTTTTAGTTTTGTTTCGGTCCCTTCTTATCGTGGATGTGTAGTTCCAGATCAGATGCTGTCGGTCCCAGGGGAGAGAAACATTTTAAAGCCCGGCTTTGGAGGCTCGGGTGCTGCTGACCTGCTCCCCCGCCTCATTCCCACCAAGTCACTCACCAACTCCAACAACAACAACCTCGTATGGTTTCACAGCCCTGGCTCAGTTGCAACACTTTCACCTCTTGAGTCAGAAAGTCGTGCATTCAAGCCCCAATTCAGAGATTTGAGCACATAAGCCAGGCTGACACGTCAGTGCAATATGGAGGGAGTGCTGCACTGTTGGAGATGCGGTCTTTCGGATGAAATGTTAAATCCAGGCCCCATCTGTCGTCTCCTCAAAGATCACATGCACTATTTTGAAGAAGAGCAGGGGAATTTTCCTGTTGTCCTGACCAGCATCACTAAAATAGTTTAATGGTCATTTATTTCATTGTTGTTTGTGAGATCATGCTATGTGCAAGTTAGCTGTTGTGTTTCCCTACATAAGAAAGAAAGACTTGCATTTATATAGTGCCTTTCACATCCACCAGATGTCCAAAGCGCTTTACGGCCAGTGAAGTACTTTTTGAAATGTAGCCGCTGTTGTAATGTAGAAAACGCAGCAGCCAATTTATGCACAGCGAGCTCTCTCAAACAGCAATGTGATAATGACCAGATAATCTGTTTTTGTGATATTGATTGAGGGATAAATATTAGCTAGGACATGGGGATAACTCCACTTGAGAGCGGATGGGGCCTTGTTTTAACATCTCATCTGAAAGACGGCACCTCCAACAGTGTAGCACTCCCAGTGTCCTAAAGTAGTAAAAGGTGCTATATAAATCTAAGTTCTTTCACTCCTATCTGTTCCAAACCAGCCAGTGTATCTTCAGCACCCCTGCACTGTCACCTTGTGTTTCGCAAGGATCTATTCTGTGTTATTTACATGCTTTATTTTGGTGATATCTGCAAGGGGAGTCTGCTTCCAGATGTATGATGGCACCTTGCTCTACCTCTGAAACCAATCTCCGATTCCCTTTTCCTCTCTTCCATTAATATTTGTAAGCAGTCACACAACACCAGGTTATAGTCCAACAGCTTTATTTGAAATCACAAGCTTTCGGAGCGCTGCTCCTTCGTCAGGTGAAGTGGAGAAATACATATAGACACAGCTTATATAGTCAGAGAATCATGTCCGATGTTTACAGGTAATGTTTCCAACTGCCATTTATCACACCTCGGCAGAGAGATAATCACAGCAATCAAAGGTGTGAATGGTGTCAGTCAGGAAAACATTACATCAAAGAACAATGAGGTGGGGTCACAAGGGGTCAAATATTGCAGATGCTGGGGTCTGTATGAAAAACAAAAAAACAGACAAAAAACATTTTTTTTGCTGGAAATCACAGCAGGTCCGGCCGCATCTGTGTAGAGAGAACAAGCCAATGTCGACTCGAGTCTGGATGACCCTGCGTCAGGTGGGGTTACATGTAGCGTGACATGAACACAAGATCTCGGTTGAGGCCGTCCTCATGGGTGCGGAACTTGGCTATCAGTTTCTGCTCGATGATTTTGCATTGTCGTGTGTCTCGAAGGCCGCCTTGGAGAATGCTTACCCGAAGATCGGAGGCTGAATGTCCTTGACTGCTGAAGTGTTCCCCGACTGGGAGGGAACACTCCTGCCTGGTGATTATTGTTTTTGTTTTTCATACAGACCCCAGCATCTGCAATATTTGACCCCCTGTGACCCCACCTCATTGTTCTTTGATGTAATGTTTTCCTGACTGACACCATTCACACCTTTGATTGCTGTGATTATCTCTCTGCCGAGGTGTGATAAATGGCAGTTGGAAACATTACCTGTAAACATCTGACATGATTCTCTGACTAAGCTGTGTCTATATGCATTTCTCCATTTCACCTGACGAAGGAGCAGCGCTCCGAAAGCTTGTGATTTCAAATAAAGCTGTTGGACTATAACCTGGTGTTGTGACTTCTTACATTTGTCCACCCCAGTCCAACTCCGGCATCTCCACACCATTAATATTTGTGTACAAGGTTCTTGTTGCCAGTAAGTACCCCAGTGTATTAATGTTCTCTTCCCCCTCCCCATAATGTGTTCTAGGAATATGGGTGCCACCCTTAGTTGGCATTAAGACCCTGTCAGGTAGTGTGGGACTGGAATCACATGTGGGCCAAACTGCAGGGAATGGAAGGTGCTTTCCTGAAGGATGTTAGTGGACCAGTTGGCATTTTAATGAGAGCCCAGCAGTCATTTTATGTGGTGCCAGCGCACAAATTACCAGATTTATTGAACTCAATATCCCATCTTGCCATGCTGTGATTTGAACCATTGGGTTGCTCGTCCAGTACGGCACTGGTTTGAGATGGTGAAATCAGGCTTGTTAACCTGGCAGGGCAGATGGTAATTGGAAGGACAAACATTCAGTACTGCTAGGACTCGGGTATGTATCAGAAATTTGTGTAAAAGGACATAAATTCCTTAATTCAAGAGTTCAAAATATTGGATGTATGAACATAAAATATGCGCAGTAAGAAAAGTAAACTGGAGTAAGAAAAATCTAAATAAAAGGAGGAGGAATAAATTGTAAGTTTCTGGAAGTTACAGGATGAGTGGCCACTTTTAAAATTTGTATGGATCTGATTATTTACCAGCTATGAGTGCAGGTAGACATTCTGTTCCCATTCTGTAACTGGCCACAAGCTAGTTCATGAAAGCAACAGGAAGTATAAGGGAAAGGGAACTATAATTCACTCTTTTTGGTTATGCTTACTTACTAAGTAGCTGTGTTAGTAAATCAGTTCAAAAGCTCGAATGCCTAAACCTTTTGGATATTGAGAGCATGCTGCTGTGATCTGGTATGCTGAATGCCAATCCCACTCCTTTTTTAAAAAAAAACACTACCTTCACCTCTGTTGTTGCCACCAACTGCTCGAGCCCCAACCTACCTTTTCTCTAAAGTTCTGGAATGTCTCATCATCACCCAACTCTATGCCCATCACCCAAACAACCCCTTTTCAAATAATTTCAGTTTTGTTTATGTCCCACCTACAACACACCACCTTGGTCAAAGAGACCCTTATCCTTTATTCTCCTTGACCTCTCCTTCATTCAATGTGGTTAACCATCCTCTTCTCTGTGTCCACCTCTGTGGTACTGCTTCACATGGTTCCACTGCTATGTCCCACCAGAATCAGTATATCTCCTTCTGCGTAAGACAGTGGCTTCGGTCTGCCTAATATTTAGTTGGAGGAAATTTCTGCTTGTCGGACAAGCAGCGGGACAAACCAGAGGTAATGGAGGGGTTGAGAGAAGTGGTGGTGAGGTAGAGCTGGGTGTCGTCAACGTACACGTGGAACCTAACGTCGTGTTATCAGATGATGTCGCCGAGGGGTAGCATGTAGATGAGAAATAGGAGGGGGCCAAGGATAAATCCTTTGGGACTCCAGAGGTAACACGGGAGCAGAAGGAGAAGTGATTGCAGGTGATTCTCTGTTTACGACTGGATAGATAGGAATGGAATCAGGCAAAGACAGTTCCACCCAGCTGAACGGCAGAGGTGAGGTGTTGGAGGAGGATGGTGTGGTTAACTGTCAAAGGCTGCAGACAGGTCGAGAAGGATGAGGAGGGTAGTTTACCATGGTCACAGTCACGTAGGACGGTTTCAGTGCTGGAGCGAGGGTGGAAACCCGATTGATGGGGTACAACCATGGAGTTGCCAGAAAGGTGGCACAGATTTGGGAGGCAACAACACGTTCAAGGACTTTGCAGAAGAAAGGTAGGTTGAAGATGGGGTGTAGTTTACAAGGACAGGGGTCAAGGGTGGGTTTTTGAGGAGTGGAGTGATGACGGTAGATTTGAAGGGGAAGGGACAGTACCCGAGGAGAGGAAACAGCTAACATGGGGTGTAAATTTAAGATCATCACCAAAAGAACGAAGGGAAAGGTTAGGAATGCCCTACCAGACACAATGGTTGGAACAGAATCTATAGCTTTTAAAAGAAAAGTGGATAAATATTTTTTTTAAATATTACATTCTGCAGTTCCTATGTTTTGGGTAAACATAGCAGCTTTTTTGCATACAGCAAGATCAAACAGCAGTGAGATGAATGACCAGTTCATTTTTTTCCCACAATGTTGGTTGAGGAAACTAGGATACCAGGAAAATCCTGAGCTCCTCTGGATATTGCCATAGGATCTTTAGGGCCCACAGGAACAGGCACATGAGGTCTTGATTAAAGTCTGGTCAGATAGACACCTCTGACTATGCAGCGTTCTCTCACTACTGCACAGGGGTGTCATTCTAGATTATGTACTCAAGTCCTGGGCTTGAATCACAACCTGCTGACACCGAAGAAACAGTACTGCCTGCTAAGCCAAGCTGACAGTTGTGTACTTTTTACTTAATTGAAAAGTTTTAAAATATATGTAGTGTATGGTGTAATTTTCTATTTTGAGCAGAAGTTTGTGATGTAAATAAACCAGTTGCTCTTCAACTTATTTAGCGGCTTCCACTGTTACTCTGTCACTTAAAATTGGCATGTAGCATGACCTACCTATAGGTCTCTATGCTCATGCAGCACTGTAACAGCTGATAAAACAATGAAACCCGGGATGAGGCACTTCAGTTATGTGGAGAGACGAGAGAAGCTAGGATTGTTCTCTTTGGGGCAGCGAAGGTTAAGGGGAGATTTAATAGAGGTGTTCAAAATTATTAGGGGATTTCATAGAGTAAATAAGGAGGGTAGGTAGCCAGAGGACACAGATTTAAGATAATTGGCAAAAGAACCAGAGGGAAAATGCGGCGAATTTTTTTTTTTTTTACACAGTGAGTTATGATCTGGAATACACTACCTGAAAGGGTGGTGGAAGCGGATTCAACAGTAACTTTCAAAAGGGAATTGGCCAAATACTTGAAAGGAAAAAAATTGCAGTGCTATGTGGAAAGAATGGGGGAGTGGGACTAATTGGATAGCTCTACCAAAGAGCCGGGACAGGCACAAAGGGCCGAATGGCCTCCTCCTGTGCTGTAAAATTCTCTGCTCTCTCTTGGACACCTCGCTGTGGAGAATCGTAAGCAGCAACTTGTGTGTTATCATTTTATGGCACTGCACTTTCCTGCACCATACACTGTTCCATTGGTTCAGTTTTCCTTTTATATTTGAAAAGAAAGTTACAATCCCGTTATATCATGAAGGTGGTACTGCTTTATTTCTTTCAAAAAATGTACTTTTAAAAAGATTAGGCGTGACCCATTGTTTGTCACCACATTAATACTGCTTTTGCTATTTTTAATTTAAGTTTTTGCCATAAACAGTCACCATCCCAGCAGGATGATAAAGCCTCTTTAATTCACTATCTGTATTAATATTTAGGAGTTTCACTGTTTTGTGTGTGGCTGCATGATACTAAATGTATTGAGGCTTTTATATTGTAAAATTGAAGAAAGTTACAGTATGATTGAAATGGCTTTCAACTATATTTTATTAGTGTGATTTTCTGTGATATTAACCTTAAGAAAATTAAATATCAGGACCTTATTAAGATTGTGGAATAATGGTGGGGTGTGCAATTACACGTTTATATCCATTTTCACTGGGCAGTGGTACTGCAAATAGCCCTGGGCCTAGAAAAGAAGTCCAGTTAGCATCTGAGCAACTACCACGTGGACGTGTAGCAGGATGAAACTAACAAAATGTTTACCGTTTCACTCAAAATCACAAAATTGCTGGAGAACCAGTAAAATAACTTGTGGGTCATGTCTTTTATCTAAAACACCCATAAACTGAAAGAGAAAATTAAACTACATGGTTTAAGGCAGCAAATTAAATTTGTTTTGGGTTGTTACAATTGTAGGTTTTTCTACAAAAAATTCTCATTTCATAACATTTCCCATATTTATCTCTGTAACCCAGAAGCTGTACCTTTACAGAATTGCTTAATTTGTAGGATTAACAGATTAATTGATTTGAAGCAATTTGCATACTGGATTAAGCCTGGTTTTATGAACATATGAAAGGTCAGCTGACCTATCCTATAGACATGGTATAACCTATATCTACTATCAATCTTATCCGAACTCACTCCCACCCCCCATACACACACACACACACACACACACACACACACACACACACACACACACACACACATAACAACCCTAGGCCAATTTAGGAAAAACTCTGAAATTCTTCTCTAACCCCTGAAAGCAAACTCCAGGAGACCACTGTGACGGGTCCCACTATCCCCATTCCCCACCTACTTTCTATAACTCAAGTGTCTTCCACTTGCAGGAACTCGTCCAGCTCCCTTTTGAACTCTTGCAGCAAATCACACTCACTGCTTGCACTAGTAACTTAATCCAGAGATCGATGAATCACTGCGAAACGAAGAAATTGTTGGCATCTAATCTAACTCTATGCTTTCATAACAAGTACTGATGCACCCTAGTTCTTTGCCTAATTAGCTCAAATAACCTGTTCACTTGGACAGAATCTGACCCCATCATTATTTTAAAGACCTCAGACATATCCCCTCCAATTCTATGCTCTTCTAAAATAAAAAGCCCAAGTTCTGTGAGCCTGTCTTGATAACGAAGAGCCCTTAAACTAGGTATCAAATAAATGGCCCTCCTCTGCACCTTTCTCAAGGCCTCTATCACCCACCATGTGAGGGGTCCAAAACTAGACTCCGCACGCTAGATGCTGCCAGACCAAGGTCTTGGGAAATTTGCGTCAAAAATGGCAAAGTTTGCATTGACTACAATAACTAGCATATGTATTTACAAATAAAATATAGATGTGCAACATAGTATTAGAGAATACAAATGTAAAACATCAATATAACCAGAGGAGTTTTTGATGGGTTAATTATCCTTTGTAAGAACTGTTTGTGTGTGTATATATTGTCTCAACCTTTGGTGGCCATGCCTTCTGTTGCCTAAAGCTCTGGAATTCCCTGCCTAAACCTGTCCGCCTCGCTACCTCTCTTTCCTCCTTTAAGACGCTCCTTAAAACCTACCTCTTTGGCCAAGCTTTTGGTCACCTGCCCTAATTTATCCTTATGTGGCTCGGTGTCAAAATTTTTGTCTTAAGATACTCCTGTGCAGCGCCTTGGGTCGTTTACTACGTTAAAGGCGCTATATAAATACAAATTGTTGATTTGTCTCTGGGTGGCAAATTCCACCGCTTTTATCTCCTGCCAATTTTAGAAATGGTACTGATTTGAATTGAAAATTTATCTATATAGCGTATGTTTATTTTATGGCATCCTCTTTCAGTCCACATGTCTGAGCCCAGAAGAAAGTGGTAAGATGAAACATGCTCCAGTTTTTAGCCTGTTAGCTTCCTTTTGGGGAAATCTCAGTTGCAAATAATGATTCATGCTTTTTGATTAGTATGTAGGAAATTTTCATAAATGGTTGTCTCACCATACAGACAATATTTAATAGTAGAATTCAACAATACTTAACACTAAAAAGCAAATTTACATACATATCTGCAAGTGGATTACAAGATACAGTTCACACCTTCCCATGACTGGAACATTCCTTTTGGTCTGAAATTCAATTATGCAAACAAACATCCACAATAGGTAAACTATTAGCTCATTCAGAACATACTCAATCTTGCTATCTATTACAATGCAAGCATCAACAGTTTAAAGCTGATCTTGAATCACAGATTTATTTTATTCTCTTGAACAGTTGCCGGCATCTGAACTTTATTTTAAACTGACAAGCATATTCTATACGATAGCAAAATACTGCAGATGCTGGAAATCTGAAATAACAACAGAAAATGCTGGAAAAACTCAGCAGGCCAGGCAACATCTGTGGAGAGAGAAATAGAGTCAACGTTTCAGGTCTTGACAAAGGGTTTCGACCTGAAACGTTGACTCTATTTCTCCACGGATGTTGCCTGGCCTGCTGAGTTTTTCCAGCATTTTCTGTTGTTATTGAGCATATTCTCTATGTTTGTCTTTCTCATCTACATGCTGCCCTTTGGCAACATTATCCGCAGCCATGTCGTCAGCTCCTACATTTACACTGATGACACCTACGTAAGATCGCAGAGGGACCCTGGTTCTAAATGATTCGAGGTTGACCTGTATTGGGGACAGTGATTTAACTTTATTCAGCATAAGCAAGGCTTAATACATTACAGTATTCGAGCAGCAGTTTACAGAGAATAATTGAGACTTGTATTACCCCGTTATCCTCTGGGTAGAAGTGCAACTGTGAGCAGGCTGCACCCTGTGTCTCTTGTCTGTGTGCCTCTCTCCATCTCCCGGGTGTCTCCTTGATCCTTCCTGAAATCATCATCTCCTGAAAGCTTCAACACTTTGTGGCTGTTAAATCCCCTTTCTTATACCCTTACTCTCATTCAAAGCCTGTGGAATCCTCCTGAACCAATCGCTGGCTGACACCCAAACCCAAAATGCAATCATAAAGATGCCACGTTCGCAACACCTTGGCTTGGGCAGATTCGAGTCTGATGACATTCTTACATCATCTGTTTTTGACCATCAAGACTCATATCTGGGGTAGTTATGGCAACACAAAAGGAATATATCTCCATAGGTTGAGATATGGCCCTTGCTGCTGGCCTTTGTTTTTGATTCACTGCAGATGTTATAACATTCCAACACCGTGCCAACCACACCTGACCTTGCTTCCCAGGCTAACGGCAGTCTATTCGACCATGGCAATCTCTTTCTCACCCCAGGTTGTCTGGTTACAGCTTACTCTCAGACTTTTAAGCATAAGAAAAAGGGTTACATGTAATATATAATTCAAGTCATCATTGCATACAGTTGATGATTACAAACTTCTGCATTTAATTCTTACACACGATTATAAATCTATTACTGATGATTATAAGATATCAAAACAAGTATTCCAAAAACCAACTAATATGATTCATAACAATCTTATGCTCCCTTACTCTTATCTCAGTCTCTGGAATTCCAGTAATTCTTTCCGCTGTTCCCACAGACAGGCTGTCGGCTTTGCTAACCAGGCTTGTGGTCTGCCTTTTTAATTTGGTCAAGCAAGGCCCCAAGCCTTGCTTTTTTCCATTTTAAATCTAATTGGGTCTACCCACGCATATTACACGCATTTAAAAGCATGATTATTCAAGAATTGCTGTGCATTGCATAACAGTTACATAGTACAAACTTAAATCTATAACTAATGATGCTTATTTCATTTAATCCATGTTAGTTAGTAGGAATCTGAAATGGAGATTTCTCAGGATTCTTGCACCTAGCTCTACCACTCTCAATCTCTCCACTGTCTCTGTGTTGTAAGACGACTTGTCTGAAATCAAGTCTTGGGTGAGCCCAATTTCTTCCTGTTAAACATTGAAAAAACTGAAGCCAATATCCGTATAATCTTCATACCCTTGCCACCGATTGCACTCCGTTTTCAGCCACTATATCAGGCTAAACCAGCGATGTCCTATTTAATCGCACGCTGAGCTTCCAACCCCATATCCTCTTAATGACAGAGACCATCTACTTCAACCTCCATAACATCACTCATTTCTGTCCCTACCTAAACCTATATGCAGCTGAAATGCTCATTCATGCCTATGTCATCTTCAGACTTGACTATTCCAGTGATCTGGCTGGCCTCCTATCCTCCGCCCTCTGTAAACTTCAGCTGACCCAAAATTCTGCTTCCCATGTACTGTCCTGCACCAAGTCCCACTCGCCCATCAATTCTGTCCTCACTTGCCCACCTTGACTCCTGTCTCCAAGTCCCTCCAATTTAAAATTCTTATCCTTGTGTTTAAATCCATTCATGACCCTATCATTACCTATCTCTGTAACCTCCTCCAGCCCTGCAATTCCCCCCCCCCCCCCCCCATACTTTCTGTCATTGCTGTAAGGGCCGAAGTAAAGCCTGTAGTTCTGGGGATGTTTGGCTTAGTGAGGGGTTCTTCTAGCTGAAGTTGCATGAAGAACAGTCTTAGTGAGAAAGGCAATATATGTGTGTGTTCATAGTCATACCAAGGTCCCACAAACAACAGTGAAATTAATGACCAGTTAATCAGTTTTAGTGATGTTGGTTGAGGGATAAATATCGGCCAGGACACTGGGAGAACTCCCCTGCTATTCCTTTAATAGTGCCATGGAATCTTTTCTGTCCACCTGACAGGGCAGACAGGACCTCGGTTTAACGTCTCTGAAAGACACCAATTCCCAACAGTGCAGCACTCCCTCAGTACTGCACTGAATTGTCAGCCTCGATTATATGCTCAAGTCTCGAGTGTGGCTTGAACCCACATCCTGCTGAGTCAGAGGCAAGAGTGTTACCACTGAGCCATGGCTGCATACCTAACAGAAAAACAATCCCTTATACACCTCTTCTATTTGAAATATATTAACTAAAAGGAAAATCCCCATTATAAATTAAGGTTTAAATATTATATGAAATACATAAATTGCAGAAATCTGAAAACTTGATACATAGCACTAACATGGGAGTTGCTCAGCAATAAACTGTGTGGTGTGTATGCAGTATTTATTGAGAGAAAATGGCAACAGGAGTAAGAATCTTTTGTTCCAAAGAATACTGGAGATTTGGTATGAGGTACAGGTAGACTATCCTTTATCCGAACTTCCGAAAACCTCTAAAAACCGAAAGTTTTTTCGTTCAGCGTAAGTCGTGCGCACGACATGACCAGAGTGGCGCACGACTTACGCTGAGCAGGGCAGAGGGTCACAGAGTTCCCTCCTGGGTAGGAGATTGCAGGCCGAGCCGGGCAGTGTGAAGGAGATACCGGGAGAATGAACCCAACAATACAGCGGCCCGTCTGATATTCTTTTCTCCCCCCGACCCGACCCGACCCGACCCCCGACCCGTCCGATATTCTTTCCTCCCCTCCCCTCCCCACCCCACCCGACCCGACCGATATTCTTTCCTCCCCTCCCCTCCCCACCCGACCCGACCCCCGACCCGTCCGATATTCTTTTCTCCACCCCCCCATCCGACCCGTCCGATATTCTTTTCTCCACCCCCCACCCGACCCGACCCGACCCCCGACCCGTCCGATATTCTTTTCAACCCCCTCCCACCCGCCGACCCCGACCCCCCCGCCGACCCCCCGGCCGACCCTGACCCCCGACAAATTTCCCAGTGGCATAGTGGTTAGCACTGTTGCCTCACAGCGCCAGGGACCCGGGTTCGAATCCGGCCTCGGGCGACTGTCTGTGTGGAGTTTGCACATTCTCCCCGTGTTTGCGTGGGTTTTCTCCGGGTGCTCCGGTTTCCTCCCACAGTCCAAAGATGTGCGGGTTAGGTTGATTGGCTATGATAAATTGACCCTTAGTGTTAGGGGGATTAAATGCGTGGGGTTACAGGGATAGGGTGGGATATGTGTTGGTGTAGGGGTTATGGGGATCGGGTGGGATATGCGTCGGTGCAGGCTCGATGGGCCGAAATGGCCTCTATCTGCACTGTGGGGTTTCTGTGATTCTGTGATTCTTATAATAATACCTTCTGAAATCCGAAAACCGAAACTCAGCTGGTCCCAATGCTTTCGGATAAGGGATAGTGTACCTGTACTGGTAGATGGCACTATCTGCATCCAAAAAGACTCAATGCTATCCGATAGTTTTTCCCTTTAATCGATTGTCGTACTCTTGTAGAGCTCTCTTAAGCCGTGTCCATTTTTTAAGCCAGTGACATTTCCATATTTTGAAAGTGTAAAAGACGTGTATCCCAACTTAATAGTGTTTTTATTTTTGATGAATTTTTATGCTCATCAAAATAAGGAATATCAGTGGAGGGAATACAACATTTATTTTGCACCTTAGCACCTGCCGTTATCAAGCACAACCACCTACAGAGTAAAGATCTCTCTGCTTACTCATCAGTGTTTCCTCAGACCCAGAAGAGCATACCCTACGACTGTACTTTAATGTGAAATCTCCAGTTCCCACACCCATCATCCTTGGGCTTTGTAATGAAATCTGTTTGTCTTGATCCTGTATTCATTTTGCACTCATGTATATTACCCTCCCCCACTGTGTATAGTTTCACTTCCTCTTTCCCGACTAACCTGGGAGGTTCCAGGTCTTGGCTCTTGGCTCCGCCCCTGACTTCTCTTACATAAAGATCCCAGGATCTGTATGACTCATTCCTGTGAACCAGTCGGCGTGTTGAGATGTTAGCTCTGATCTTAGTGATTAAAAGCCAACTTGTTTAAGTCTATAACTTCTAGTTTTGTGGTTATTGAAGGCCCATCAATTTTAATCACTAAAGAATACTAGGATGGATCGACTCCTAAAACCAGAGCGTCTGGACTTGGATCCACATTCTGCTGAAGCATCAAATCAATTTGGACACTGGCTCAAATGCTTCGAACTCTTCGCGGGGGCCTCATCCGCTAGCGAGGTAGATAAACTGAGTCTACTGACTACTCGCGTAAGTCATCGGATTTATTCGTTCATCCGGGACGCCACCTCTTACACGGAGGCCATCACTATCCTGAAGGCCCAATACCAGAGGCCGGTAAACGAAGTGTACGCCAGACATCTGCTGGCTACACGCAGGCAGCGACCAGAGGAATCAATGGACGATTTCTTACAGGGCCTAAAGGACCTGGTCCGGGACTGTAACTGCAAGGCCGTGATGGCCAACGCGTACTCTGACGAATTGGTCCGCGATTCCTTCATCACGGGCCTCAAATTGAATTATATCCGGCAGAGACTGCTGGAGAAGGAGGCCCTGGACTTAAAAAAGGCAGTGGCCACTGCACGATCGCTGGACGTGGCCCAGAAAAACTCTGACTCTTATTCTTCCGGCCATGCGGCCCTCACCGCCTCGTGCGCGCCGAGGGGGCCGCCATCTTGGAATCAGCCATCTTCCCCATCCAGGTCTCACACCAGCTCTACGCCGCCGGAGTCCCCACACAGAAGTTCACCCAGGAGTCCTACTACAGCGGCAATGTCTCGAGGCCCGAAATGCTACTTCTGCGGCCAGGCCAAGCACCCCAGACAACGATGCCCAGCGAAGGACGCTACATGCTTCAAATGTAAGAAAAAGGGGCATTTTAGCAAAGTCTGCAGGGGGAATCCGATTTCCAACTCCGTCACCGCCTCGTGCGTGCCGTGCGGGCCGCCATCTTGGGATCCGCCATCTTTTCCCGACTCAACGGCCGCCCAGGGCCCAACAGTGGCTTCGATCACGGTGGATCAATCCAGGCCACACCCGTTGACAAAATCCATGATGGACATACAGGTAAACGGGAATTTAACGAAATGTTTAATTGACTGTGGGAGTAACGAGAGTTTTATCCACCCTAGCCTGGTACGGCGGCACTCATTAACGGTAACCCCTACACGGAGCAGAATTGCTATGGCTGCTAAGCCCCACACTTCGGACATTTTGGGCTACTGTGTGGTAACACTGACTGTAAAAGGCACGGACTACAAGGATTTTAAACTCCTCGTGATGCCAGAACTCTGTGTTAACGTAATCTTGGGCCTGGACTTCCAGTGCCACCACGAAAGTGTCACGCTAGCATATGGCGGGTCCCAGCCGCCACTCACAGTCTGTGGCCTATCAACCTTAAAAATCAGCCCGCCCTCTTTATTCGCTAATCTCGCTCCGAACTGTAGGCCCATAGCGACCAAAAGTAGACGGTACAGTCTGGAAGACAGACACTTTATCAAGGCGGAAGTGGACAGACTCCTGCGGGAAGGCATTATTGAATGCAGTACCAGCTCGTGGCGTGCCCAAATAGTCATAGTTAAAAATAGCGAAAAGAAACGGATGGTAATTGACTACAGCCAGACTGTTAATATTTATACCCAGCTGGACGCCTACCCTTTACCCCGCATATCAGAAATGGTCAACCAGATTGCGCAATAGCGAGTCTTCTCGACTATCGACTTCAGATCCGCATATCACCAGCTCCCCATTAGAACGGAGGACCGCCCATACACCGCCTTCGAGGCGAACGGGCGCCTCTACCATTTTCTCAGAGTGCCCTTCGGAGTAACAAATGGGGTCTCGGTCTTCCAACGTGAGATGGACCGCATGGTTGACGAGAATAAACTACAAGCTACCTACCCCTATCTGGACAATGTCACCATCTGCGAGCACAACCAGCAAGACCACGATCTAAATCTTGCGAGATTTTTAAAAACTGCCCTAAAGCTGAATCTCACCTACAACGAAGACAAATGTGTCTTCAACACAACCCGTCTCTGTATCCTCGGCTGTGTGGTGGAAGATGGGGTATTTGGACCGGGCCCTGACCGATTACGCCCCCTAAAGGAACTGCCCCTGCCACACAATCCCAAAGCTTTAAAAAGGTGCCTGGGATTTTTTTCGTATTATGCCCAATGGGTGCCCAATTACTCTGATAAGGCCCAACCCCTCATTAAATCGATGTCCTTCCCACTATCAGCTGAAGCTCGGGAGGCTTTCACCAGTATTAAACAGGACATTGAAAGGGCTGCAGTGTGTGCAGTGGACGAATGCATTCCCTTTCAAGTCGAAAGCGATGCGTCAGACTTTGCCTTAGCTGCGACCCTCAATCAGGCTGGGAGACCTGTGGCCTTCTTCTCCCGAACCCTTCAGGGACCTGAAATCAGGCACTCTTCTGTCGAGAAGGAGGCACAGGCTATAGTGGAGGCAGTGCGGCACTGGCGACACTACCTAGCCGGCAAACGTTTCACCCTGCTCACCGACCAGCGGTCGGTGGCTTTCATGTTTAATAACAAACGAAGGGGGAAAATCAAGAATGACAAAATACTCAGGTGGAGGATCGAACTATCCACGTTCGACTATGATATTATGTACAGGCCGGGAGCCCTTAATGAACCCCCAGACGCCCTATCGCAGGGAATGTGTGCCAGCATTCATACGGACAAATTACAGGGTCTCTACAACGACCTCTGTCATCCAGGGGTCACCCGACTATACCATTTTATAAAGTCCCGCAATCTGCCCCACTCCATCGAGGAGGTCAGGGCAATGACCAGAGCCTGCCGCATCTGTGCGGAATGCAAGCCTCGTTTCTACAGGCCTGACCGTGCACACCTTATCAAAGCCACACGGCCATTCGAGCGCCTAAGTCTGGACTTCAAGGGACCCCTTCCCTCTGCCGACCATAACGTATACTTCCTCAATATCATTGATGAATATTCCCGCTTCCCCTTCGCCATTCCCTGCCCAGACATGACCAGTGCCACGGTCATCAAGTGTCTCTGTAATCTATTCTGCATGTTTGGCATGCCGAACTACATACACAGCGATAGGGGGACGTCATTCATGAGTGACGAGCTGCGCCAGTTCTTGCTCTCGAAGGGGATAGCCACTAGCAGAACCACTAGCTACAACCCCCGGGGTAATGGGCAAGTGGAAAGGGAGAATGCTACTGTTTGGAAGGCTGTCACGTTAGCCTTAAAGTCAAAAGGCCTTCCGACCTCCCGCTGGCAGGAAGTCCTCCCAGACGTGCTTCACTCCATAAGGTCTCTGTTATGTACTGCCACTAACGCTACCCCTCATGAAAAGATGTTCGTTTTCCCCCGGAAATCCACCTCGGGCATATCTCTACCCGCGTGGCTGACGTCTCCGGGGACAGTACTATTGCGGAAGCACGTGAGAGGCCATAAAACGGACCCCCTTGTGGAAAAGGTACAGCTCCTCCATGCAAACCCTCAGTACGCCTATATTGAATACTCTGACGGGCGAGAGGACACTGTTTCCATAAAAGACCTCGCTCCCTCAGGGAGCGGAGAGAACAATGGGAGACTACCCGATGAAGACCTACACTACAAAGAGACAGGACGCCCAGAGGTATCAATACCCAACTTTAACCTGGAGGACACTGCAGATAACCTGGAAGACACTGCGGAGGCCCGGACAGCGGAGGAACCAGAATCCACTCCCCTAGAGGCACCCCAACCGGCTTTGCGCCGATCACTGAGAACTGCAAAACCTCCTGACAGACTCACTTATACCAACTTTTAAGAAACATCACCCCGATGGACTAAATCTATAGAAGGGGTGAATGTAATGAAATCTGTTTGTCTTGATCCTGTATTCGTTTTGCACTCATGTATATTACCCTCCCCCACTGTGTATAGTTTCACTTCCTCTTTCCCAACTAACCTGGGAGGTTCCAGGTCTTGGCTCTTGGCTCCGCCCCTGACTTCTCTTACATAAAGATCCCAGGATCTGTATGACTCATTCCTGTGAACCAGTCGGCGTGTTGAGATGTTAGCTCTGATCTTAGTGATTAAAAGCCAACTTGTTTAAGTCTATAACTTCTAGTTTTGTGGTTATTGAAGGCCCATCAGGCTTCAAGTCTAGATTTTTAGTTTTTACTGAATTGTGGAAACTTTGTGTGCTAAATAAGAAATAGGAGCAGGAGTAGGCCAATCGGCCCCTCGAGCCTGCTCCACCATTCAATAAGATTGATTGGGTTGAGAATGTTCAAACTCATTTTATGTGGGACCCTCACAATTTGCCAATGCATCATGAGAGGAAAGCTAGAAAGACAATTCTTGCTTGAGTTGGGTGGCATAGGTGCTTTTAGATGGAAATCTGAATCAATTGCATGAAAAGGCAATGTACCACTCTAGATCAGTAAGTGAAAAGATAATGCTTTTTTTTGTTTCATTCCAGATAATGAGATTCATCTGCACCAGCTCCTCTTTGCAGAAGAAGAGTATGGCTGCTACGTTCCATTCAAAGTATACTGAAGAATTCATTAAGCAGCAGATTGAAGAGTTCAATATTGGGAAGAGACATCTGGCTAACATGATGGGTGAGGATCCAGAAATAATTAATCAGGAGGATATTGATGTAAGTTGATCTCTTATACGCTGATGTTATATATTACACATGTTCACCCTTTCCCACCCGGGTGTATTTAACTCTACCACTTTCAGCTAGTGATCAAGTTTAAGCCTTACTTAGTGCTATTGTTGAGGTGTCTCTACACTGAAACTGCAGGAAGGCAGGAACATACACTATTCCATACCAGAGACATTTAAAAAAACACAAAGCATAGATGAGGTAAGTCATTACATGGAATTTTTCAGCACAGAAACAGGCCATTCGGCCCAACAGGTCTATGCCAGTGTTTGTGCTCCACGCGAGCCTCCTCCCACCTTACTTCTGGGATGGTTCGTCTGTTGCATTATGGAGAGAAAGTTTTCTGAGACTGGCATTATTTTGCCTCGGCTGCTCTTTTTTTACAAATTTACCCCAAACATCAAGAAACTAGAATAAAAGTGGGTTCAGGGTGGGGCAAGATGGAGCATTGGAGGACATATGGCTTGGTGGGCAAGGAGAAGGGAGGAAAGAAGTGGAGGCAGCTGAATGGATGGTCACAAGCTTAGTGACAAAGAAGTCCATGAACTCCTCGCCCATGGTGCATCTGAGGGTGAAGGGGGCAGGAGAGAGGGCTTTAAGAAGACAGTTGGTGGGGGTTGTTATGTTTGCTCTCCAAGATGCTCCCAGACTATTTTGGCAGAGGAGAATGAGGTCTAATGGCACTTGATGTAGTCCAGCCAGATGCGGTGATGGACAACCAATTGTACACGAGATACCTTCGTGTCTGTGCCCCTTTGATCTGGAGGAGCAAAGTTGGGGGCCATAAAAAGGGGACTGACAGGAATGGGAGAGTGTAAAGATTTTGTTGGAGACGAGGGCACCAAAGGTTGAGGTGAAGAAGTAAAATGATGGCTGCAAAAGCAATGTGTCAAATAGAGGGCCATGGGCTAGGCAATTTGGAATTGGAAAGTGCAGTTGTAATTGATTTGGGGGAGAGTGTTTTCCAAGGGTGGATGCAGAAGAAAGTGGAGTTGTAAGGAGGTAGGGGACATGCTTGGTGAGGGATACAAGGTAGTGGTTGGAGCTGGCCTTGTCTGTGATTGAGACCATGGAATATGGAATGGTCAAAGGGTTGGCTGTCTATATGGGTAGGAGAGTTTATATGGAGGGAGATATTTAGGGAGGACAGGAGGGCAGTGAATTCAGCAGACCGAGGGCAAGAGGAGCTGAGCTGAAGATTGAAATCACCAAGGATGAGGAGTCACTCGATGCTGAAGGAGGTAAAGAGGGAAGCTATCTCGTGGGGGGAGGGAGGGACAACTTATTTGAAGAACTAGCACCAGCACAGACACTGGGCTAAATGGCTTCATTGTGTGCTATAGATTCTGTGATTATATGAGTAAAATTAAATGTTACGAGTGTTTCCTCTCTATACATGAGTCTGTATATATCTAGCTAACATTTGTTCAGTAATCGGCACCTACAGCAATCTGTTGAAAAATATATTGTGCTGCATATAGCTGGTAATAGCAACTGATAAATTGTTGAATTTTCAGTTCCATTCCTGTTGATGATGTAGACCTGTAGCTTCCAAAGTATCTGAGGAATTATCAAAGTGTATTTTGGAGTGAATCAAGTAATACATATGTTCATATACAGGATTTAAAGTGGGGGAGATCAACTTGTATGCCGTTATAAAAGCTAAGGATTGTAGGTTGGGCGGTACTTTCTCGGGTAGCTTTTTCTCCTGTTCAGTTATGCTTGCTTAAAACAATAGGAAATATGTAAGAAGTACGATTAAAAAAATTATTTCTCGAACTGTACTTGCCAATTGTAAAAATGCTGGAAAATCTCTGCTCTGACAAAGAGCTGTGCCTGGCACGTTAACTTGTCCTTTCTGTCCACAGATGCTGTGATGTGACTTGCTGAGTGTTTCCAGCATTTTCTGTTTTTGTTTGATTCCCAGCATCTGCAGTATTTTTTTTGTCTCACCAATTGTAGTTGTGCTGTAGCTGAGCCTTGGTCCATATACTTGCAATGTTTGTTGAGTAGAGTGAGCCCTGTTTAGTCACAGCATCGCAAGTCCAGTAGCAAGAGCTGAACCCAAGCGATAGGGAGATTCACCCCACAGCATGAGGACAGTTGGCAAGTACAATGCAAATAATTTATAATCCTGCATGTTTCCCTTCATTCTAAAGCAAGCATATCTGAATGAACTAAGCTAAATTTAACTTTTTAAGTCCAATTTATAAATGAACACAAAATTGGGTTAGTGTTGGGCTATAATGGATTATTATGAATTTATTTGTTCTGATGTCAACAAAGATAGAATTGGTAAATTGTTTAAATTTGTTTTGAAGTAGTCGGTCCGCTGGTCGGTCCGCTGGCAGTGGTTTATCATTGATAATTGCTTACAAAGTCAGTAACGACCATGTGGACTGACATTTACAAAATAGATTCTTTACTCCAAGAAAACAGATTTTAAAGAGAAGGAAAGGGTATTTGACAAGTACTTTGCAAGTTTAATGTTTTACTGCACTCTGCCGCACTCATAGAAGATAGGAGCAGGAGTAGGCCATTCGGCCCTTCGAGCCTGCTCCGCCATTCAATGAGATCATGGCTGATTATCCAAATTCAGTACCCTGTCCCTGTCTTCTCCCCATATCCCTTGATCCCTTTAGCCTTAAGAAATATATCCAACTCTTTCTTGAATATACTTAATAAACTGGCCTCCACTGCCCTCTGGCAGAGAATTCCACAGGTTCACCACTCTCTGGGTGAAGAAATTCCTCCTCATTTCAGTCCTAAATGGCTTACCCCTTATCCTTAGACTATGACCCCTGGTTCTGGACTCCCCGGCCATCAGAAACATCCTTCCTGCATCTAGTCTGTCCAGGCCTAGTCTCCAGCTTCACTTTCTACAACACTGGTGTGCTGTTCCACGCTGTAATACATTACAGCAACTCAAATTTCCTACACTGGGGGGAACATAGTGACTGATGGGGCAGCTCCTTGGAGCATAGAAATTCCCTGCTGTTTGAAGTAAGGGTACTTCGATCAGTAAAAGCAGTCTCTTTAATTTGCATTACTTGGCTGTAAATTAGGGAGTTTGCTTTAACATGGGATGCTTTCTATGCAGGTATATATGATACGCTGCAGTAGAAGATATTTTAAAAAGTACTTTCAAAATGTGAAAAGAATTTGAAGATGCTAATCTGAACAACTCTATTGAACCTGTCTTTAAATATACTTGTATGGTTTTTTTTCTAATTGATTTACTTTGCCTATTTCATCCATTATACAATTATTCATGATATATTATGATTTCTACTCATTTATAATAAATAAAGTTGTTAAGACAAGCGTGTCTAAGTGAAATTGACAACTAACATTAAGTGCCAGATGTTGATTATGGAGCTCCAAGAATATGCTGAGAACAGTTTAAATAAATTAGCACCTGCACATTAGCTGGTCTTGCTATTAATTTATAAGCGAATCAGTAGAAATGACATTTGGTTGAGTCATTGATTAAGTAAATAGCTACATTTCACTGCCCAGGCAGGATAACTAATTGATAGAGATGGCCAACATGACCTGCTGCTTTTCCCAAGTCAATGGTACAGTCATATTCAATTCTCTGTCACTAAACCAGGTGAAATGATGCCTACTTAGGCATTGTCAACCTGGCACTTTGCCTGGATTTTGCTAGCTAAATTAAACTTTATAAATCGGATTTATAAATTAACACAAAATTGGGTTAGTGCTGGGTTATAATGGAATTTCTGTTACCAAATTATATTTCATTCTATTGTCCTCAAAGAAGGTACAATCTATCAATTGTTAAATTTAAAAGGATTAGTAACCACCGTATAGAAATCTTGTGGAGCAGCATTTCCAAAATAGTTTTAATACCAAAAAAATTAATGTGGCAGTTTATGGAGAGAAGCATATGTGATTTTTATTAGTCTAATGTGTGATAACTTGGGGCTTTAATGTGCTAAGTTTGAGATAAAAAATGTATTGCATAAAGCAGTAAGTTTATTTTATAAAAATAGGAAATACATCGATTAGGTTTCTCATTAAGGGTACATTTACACTCAACTTGTGGTGTCAGAAACCGCTTTGCACCAACTCTGCAGTTATAGTGCAAGCGTAGCCTGGATTTGAAAAAAAATTGTTTATGGGATGTGGGCGTCGCTGGCAAGGCCAGCATTTATTGCCCATCCATAATTGCCCTTGAGAAGGTGGTGGTGAGCCGCCTTCTTGAACCGCTGCAGTCCGTGTCATGAAAGTACTCCCACAGTGCTGTTAGGTAGGGAGTTCCAGGATTTTGACCCAGCGACGATGAAGGATTGGCGATATACTTCCAAGTCAGGATGGTGTGTGACTTGGAGGGGAACTTTGAGGTGGTGCTGCCCTTGTCCTTCTAGGTGGAAGAGGTTGCGGGTTTGGGAGGTGCTGCCGAATAAGTCTTGGCGAGTTGCTGCAGTGCATCTTGTAGATGGTACACACTGCAGCCACGGTACGCCGGTAGTGGAGGGAGCGAATGTTTAAGGTGGTGGATGGGGTGCCAATCAAGCGGGCTGCTTTGTCCTGGATGATGTCGAGCTTCTTGAGTGTTGTTGGAGCTACACTCATCCAGGCAAGTGGAGAGTATTCCATCACACTCCTGACTTGTGCCTTGTAGATGGTGGAAAGGCTTTGGGGAGTCAGAAGGTGAGACACTCACCACAGAATACCTGGCCTCTGACGCGCTCTGCTGCCACAGTATTTATGTGGCTGGTCCAGTTAAGTTTCTGGTCAATGGTGATCCCCAGGATGTTGATGGTGGGGGATTCGGCGATGGTAATACCGTTGAATGTCAAGGGGCGGTGGTTAGACTCTCGCTTATTGGAGATAGTCATTGCCTGGCACTTGTGTGGAGCGAATGTTACCTACCACTTATCAGCCCAAGCCTGAATGTCATCCAGGTCTTGTTGCATGCGGGCATGGACTGCTTCAATATCTGAGGAGTTGTGAATGACACTGAACACTGTGCAGTCATCAGCGAACATCCCCATTGCTGACCTTATGTTGGAGGGAAGGTCATTGATGTAGCAACTGAAGATGGTTGGGCCTAGGACACTGCCCTGAGGAACTCCTGCAGCGATGTCCTGGGGCTGTGATGATTGACCTTCAACCACCACAACCATCTTCCTTTGTGCTAGGTATGACTCCAGCCAGTGGAGAGTTTTCCCCCCGATTCCCATTGACTTCAGTTTTACTAGAGCTCCTTGATGCCACACTCGGTCAAATGCTGCTTGATATCTAGGGCAGTCACTCTCACCTCACCTCTGGAATTAAGCTCCTTTGTCCATGTTTGGATCAAGGCTGTAATGAGGTTGGGAGCCGAGTGGTCTTGGCATAACCCAAACTGGGCATCAGTGAGCAGGTTATTGGTGAGTAAGTGCCACTTGATAGCACTGTCGATTACATTTAAGCTCGTGCCCAACCTGACACTAGGGCAAATTGGAGTGAGACTTTCTAGTGAGGGGAGTCTCACTCTTCAGTTTGGAGTCAATTCAGGACTCTCCACCTAATTTACACTACCCAAGTGTGGAGTCAATGCAAAGCCATAATTGCTTTGCGCCAATGCCAAACCAAACTCTGAAAATGCACTATAAATGTAGTAAATATTACTATATGCTTCAACAGTCAAAAATGGTTTTGGGCTTGATTAAAAGGATTGGTTCGCAGGTGATGGCTTGGTTACATAGCATATTAATTGCATTGCATATTCGTATAGATGTGCTGTCTTGTGAAAAAAGAACACATGGATTTCCTCTGTGCCCAAATATTTGCCACTGAGTGAGATCTTCTTACCTAGATCACCCAAGGATGTAGGAAGTTGAAGGTGTGCACCAAGTGTTTTTTTCCCCCTCCGCTTAGGAAGGGTTAAATCATTCCAGGTCAATTTTGGTGTTCCCCTCACCAACCTTGCACCCAGACACTTTGAGATGCTCATCTGCTTGACATCTTGGATGGGGATTGGTACTTGATCACACGCCCTTAGAATAATTTAGGCTCAAGAACATCATTGCTATCCTGCCCAGGCTGATGTGAAATTTGACACAATGCAAAGTTGAAGCCAACTTTGTCTGCAATTACTATCTATTGATGGAATCTTTGTCAGAATGGACAGTGGTGTGGTACAGCCTTGATATGCCTGCACCCTCGGGAAGTCAATGATTTAATCTGATTTCTTAGATTATAATTACACCTGATGGGAGAGTTCCACCAATTGATGAAACAAATAATATTTAAGGTTCAACTCATATGTTTGTAGAGAGCACAGCATTGCAGTTTTCATAAATATGCAGCCTCTCAACTATGGCATCTATCTTGTAACACACATGATTTGGGATGAGTTTTTTTTACATGGCCTGCTAATTCAGTAGACTATGATGAAACTTGCAATAATAAGATTTCAATATTGTTAATGGTAAGTTCCAGATAACCTGATTTCTTAGTTATATGCAAAGATCCAGTGCTCTAAAATGATTTATATTGAATCCCTGAGTTGGTTATCCCATTTCTCAACACAAGCATATATTTTCCTCCATTTTAATTTTCAGTGCTTCATTCCTAAAAACAATACATGTTTATAGTGGCGCTCGGTAGTTTCCAATATGCAGCCACTGAGCTTTGAGGCTTTTAGCAACGAGTAGACGCGTGTCGAAATAAAACGTTCCAAAACGTAACTTTGTCTTTTAACTGTTTACTGTAGTACATTTTAAACAGGATTTCAAAGTAAAACACGTTAAACACACACGCGGTCAAAAACTGTATTGCACCACAGCCCTCAAAGCTTCTACCTTTTCCAGCCTCGTGGAGCTTGAACTGTAAAAATGGCTGGATATCATGTGACAAGCTTAAGGACTGTACCATTGTAGCAAGAATAAAGGGGGTCTCTCTTGTTATTGGAACAAGAAAAGAGGGGGTTTCTCAATACAATAAGTCAATCAGGTAAATTAACTATTATACTAGAATATGCATCAATAATAAACAAATGTACATACATACTGTACCATAATATTTAACCAATATTTTAAAGTATTTTCTTCTTTACACTTTCTTAAACTTTCATGACTCTTACAGTGTTAATCTAATTGTACATCAACTTGTTCTTTTATATGTTGATCGCATAATTCTGTTTGTAGTTTGCAGAATAAATTAACATACCAATTTATTACAGCTCAAATGTTCTCTTCTGCATTACACATGGTGTGGATGGGGCAAGAGAAGATGGGTTTGAGTGTCAAACCTGTAAGCCTGTCCATATATTTTTGAGCAATTCCTCGTTCTGTGCATAGCAGTGATTTAACAGATTCTTAGTATTGGGAAGATGCTGAATGATTGTTTACTCATACCCAACACAAAAGTCAACTTTTATACTTTTACTCAACACAAAAGTCAGCTTTTAGACTCGTACTCAACACAAAAGTCAGCTTTTATAGGCTTCCTATGAACTGAAAGTTAAACTTGTGAATTGAAGTATATGTGAAAGTGTACGACAGGACAATTTACCTTTTATAATATTGGGTTATAGTAAGGATATTACTGTATACTTCTGATCTGAGTTCAGGCTAGAATTAATAATTTGAATTTATTATAAGATGGAAATTTTTGCAGAAGCAAAAATAAATCAGATAAAGACAATACAGTCCTTAATTCTCTGCTATTTTTGAAACAGTTTTTGTGATAAAGTAACAAAGTATTTTACGATTCTTGTTGCCTGTTTAGTTTTATATTGAGAGAGACAGATTTGTGGATCAACACATGGTATAGGATGAAGGGTTCAAATTATTGGCCCACTGAGACAACTACTGGGGGATGGGAATGTTTTACCGCCAACAACCACCAGCTAAACCAAGGGAGGCATATTCACATTTGCTGCTAAGATAAATAAAACAGTTGGCAAGGATTTAAATTAGGAAATTGGGGGAGGGGGATAGTAAATAGCTAATAAATGTAGGATTCACTGAAACCTCGATAAAGGAAGAGGATTAGTGAGGAACAAATCTGCAAGAGTATGTGTGCTTCATGAAGGAAAGAGAAGGAAAATAAGGAGGTGGGGGTGACACTGTTTGTCAGGGAAGGTTTATATATTGCTGAGAAGCAGGATTGGGAATGGAAATTGAATGTCTTCAGGTGAATATGGGAGATAGAAAAAGGCAAAAGTTAGTAGTGAGAATATGTGCAGGCCACGCTAAAATAAAAAGGTGGCTATTCTGCTGTAGGACATTATAAAAAAGATTAATGCTAAGACTTTAGTTGTAATCGTAGGATTTTAATCTTCCTGGCGTACACTGGGAGTTACTGTGGGGGATATTCTGTATGCACAAGGGAGTTTAGTGAAGTGCTCAAGCTGCAAGAGGCTAGTGGAGTATGAAAGGGCAGAAAAGTATGAAGTTCAGCCTTGGAGTGCAGTGGGAAAGGATTTTTCCCCTATAATTAATAATTGTGTGAAGTGAGTAAGTGGAGTTTGGTTCTTGTTAGTGTATTGGAAAATTAAGTCTCTGGAGCACAGGATTGCTTTGCTTGAGGAGCAATTAGCCACACTTAGCAGCATCAGAGAGGCTGAGTGGTTTCTGGATGGTATTGTCCAGAATGTGGTCACCCAAGGGATAGTGCTAAACCCTTCAGGCCATAGAGATCTGTAGAAGGAGAGAAGTGACCATCTGCAGGAACAGCATATGACAGACTTAGAAGGTCTTGCAGTGGGAGTTTAAGGAATTAAACACTAGATGGGAAAACAAGACTTGAAAGAGGGTAATCTCTAGATTGATTCCTGGACACCACCTTAAAAAGAGGAAGATTATAATTGTTAATGTGGCTGGTATAGGAGGAAAGGGTTCACATCCTTGGGGCATTGGAGCATGTTCTGGAACAATGAAAGGTCTTTATTTGAACCAAAGAAGTGCCAACATCCTTGCATAGAGAGTAAATAGAGCAGTGGGAGGGTTGAAACTAATTTTGTAAGGGATGTGCAAGTGTACATTTAAGTAAAGAGACCTGCATTAATAAAATTGTTGGAATAGAAGTTAGAGGAGTTATTTTGATGAAAGGGTGAAAACAGGTGCCGAATGGTTGCTGTGCTAATAAGACACGCCTGTTTGAAAGTCTGGTCTTACCATGCAATTTTGGGCCTAATTGCTCATTACCATAATTTGAATTTGCCTGGAACAGACACCTGCAGGTTTAGCACTCAAGCGCTGATTAGAAGCAATTTTCGTGGCGCAGTATACATGGGCTCCACGCTCCCACTTCCACTGAAGGTGTGGAGTGCGCTGGCTGACGCACAGTGGCAAGTTTCAGGATCTGAGGGAGAGGGCGCACAGGTTCTCTGACGCAGCACTGGAGGTCCTGGTGGAGGAGGTCCAGAGGTTGAGGGATGTCATGTACCCACAGGGGGGAAGATGTCCACCTCGCCCTCCTGTCCCCCTCTCCTCCAGCAGCTGATGCTGCTCTGCCTGGCCTCATGTCTTCCTCCTGCAGACCAAGGGGGACCCCTAGCAAGATGCCCATGACCAAGCATTCCCTTTCTCTTGGTGACTCCTATAAGGTGTCCAATAAGGTAGAGTAGCACAGCACTTAATCTTTTTAGGTGAAGTCCTCAGAGAATTTCTGGAATAAATGTTGATAAAGTGTTGGTGAAGTCTTAACAAACTGTCCCAGAAAGTCTCCCTATTGTGTTTCAAAAGTCCTCTTCAAACCCCCAGCAGCAAGTGAACAGTAAAAGGTGAGTATGCCTTTAAGCAGTGCTCGAAATCCTCAGCAACGGCATGTTTAATCCCAGTCAGTTGGTCGCTGTTCAGAGGGGGCATTAGGTCAAATGCTATCCACCAAAATGCTGAGCAGTCTCGTTAATGAGTGCTATCAGGCAATTTAAGTGGCAATCAGCCCCTTAATGATCCCTCAGGCAGCTGTTCCTGGCACCCTTCAACTCCTTTACCAAGATGGCATCATACACTAAAAGGGCATTGCAGCTCAAGACCCCATCTTGACCACCTCGGAGGCTCTCTAGCGCTTAAAGGAGCCGGCGAAAATCGCCCCCAGGAGGTTTAGCTGAAATAAATAGTGAGAAAATATTATCAGAGGAGAAAAGCAAAGAAAGCAGTGAGGCAGTGGGGGAAAAAAACGGGGTTGTGGACGGAGCAAACAATAGCAAAAAATGAAATGAGGAAAACAGAAGAAGGATATCTCATTTCAAAATTCCAAAAATTGGAATCGGCTTTCAGTTATATATGCCCAAAGCATTTAAAACAAAATTGGAGAGCAAGAAGCATTAATAACTATGGAAGGATATGATGTAGATGCTATAATGTGGCTTAAATTGGTCAGGAGTGGGAGCTTAATATTCCTGGTTACAACATTTTCAGGATATATGGGGGTGGGTGGCTTTGTTAGTAAAGGATTCTATCACAGTGCTAGAGCATAGGGATGCGTGAGGGGGTTTTGTTAAGACAGAATCCATATGAATTTAATTTAAAAATTCTTTGTGCCCATTAGAGGCTGTCAAACAGTGGATATGAGGCAGGGATGAGATCTGCAGATAGTTCAGAGATATACACGATAAGTCACCAAGCTATTGAAAAAAATGAGAGGAGGAGGTAGCAGAACCTCTGGTCCCAATTTTTCAATCCTCCCTAAATATGCAAATTGTGCAATAGGACTGGAGGATAGCCAATGTAACACCTTTGTTCAACAAGGGAGGAAAGAATAAAGCAGGTAACTATAGACCAGTTGGTCTAATTGTAATTGTGGGCAAATTGGATATTGTGCATACGATAGATGATCTGGATATTGGCATAGAATTTACAGCACAAAAACAGGCCATGCTGGTGTTTGTGCTCTACCTGAACCTCCTCTCACTCTGTTTGCCACATCTCACCCTATTGACATATCCTTCTATTCCTTTCTCCCTCATGTACTTAACTAGCTTCCCCATAAATCGATCTATGCGATTCGCCTCAACCATTCCATGTGATAGCGAGTTCCATATTCTCACCATTCTCTGAGTAAAGAAGTTTCTCCTGAATTCCTCATTTGATTTATTAGTGACTATCTTATTTTATGAGCCCTAGTTTTAGACGCCCCAACAAGTGAAACATCGGGCTGGATTTTACTTACTGAGACGAGTTGGGGGCGGGACTGCTGCCTTCCGGGTTCTAGTCCTGCCCGCAGCGACATCTGACAAACCAATGCTATTTTGCCCTGATTGGCTTTGTTAAGCCTGCCCTGCAGGCTTGCTGGCCAATTAAGTGAAAGCCGGTGTCAGATGACGTCATTTGATGATGCTTCATCTGCCGGTTTTCTTAAAGGCATATGCACCACACTTGTTTGACAGATGATTTGACAGTGTGTGACAGCATTGAGGTGCTGTCAAACACTGACAATCACTGTCCAAAGGTGAGCCCTTGCACCCAGGCTCTCCATAACTCTCTCCTTAGGATAAAACAGATGGCAGCTGCAGCTGAGATTGCAGAAGGCATCTGTCACTTCTGCCGATGAGCTGAGGCTACACACACTTCACAGCTTGTCACCCGCAGAAACATCTAACCACATTAAAAATTACTTTTACAACATTTCATTACCATTGTCCCATTGCATTCTTCACACCACTTCTGCAGCTGTCATCCAAACACCAACATAACAACAGACCCACAGCATGCCTCACTTACCCTGGCGGGGTTCCCAGACGTCGGGAAGCCCGCAGCAGCAGTCGAAAAATTGGGAAAAGCCTCTTAACTGCCTGTTAACAGGCAGTTAAGTGGCTATAATCCTCTTCCCGCCGCTAGGAGTCGGGTCCCTGTGCAAATCGGGGACCCGACTCCCGGGAAGATTGGTTGGAGACGGGTATAGGAGCGGGTTCGGGACCCACTCCCATTCTTTTTAACTTTCCCAGCAGTCCCGCCTCCAAACCCCACTCCTTAGGGCTGGTAAAATCCAGCCACCCATCTCTCTGTCTGCCCTAGCTAACCCCTTCATAATTTTAAAGACTCCCATCAGGTCATCTCAGTTTACTCTTTTCTAGGGCAAAGAGCCCCAGCCTGTTCAATCTTTCCTGATCGTTGTACCCGCTATGTTCTCTTCCAGAAAGCAGTCAACAGAAACCTTTTTAAAATGTTACAATACTAGGCATAGTTACAAATGAAACAAAAAAAATCATAACATTTCTGATTAATCTAAACACAAAGCATCCTGCCTAGGTATACCACATTTTCTTCTGATTGTTTTTTTTTAAAAACTTTTTTTTTGTTTTTATTACAGTTATAAAATTATGATATTTTTCTTTTTTATTTGTAAGTATTATAATATATATATATTGACTTGCCACCTCAATATCTTAAAACATTACACAAATAGATGTGCTGATATCTACACATTGAACCATACATCCAAGTTTACAGCACAGAAGGTGGTCATTTGACCTGTTAACTTTGCTAGAGCAATCCAAAACTAATACCACTGCCCTGCTCTCTCCTCATACCGCAATATCATCATCTACTTCGAAAATTTATTTTCATTTCCCTTAAAAAGCACAGTGGTCTCTGCCTTGACTACTGCCTGTGGAAAAGCATTCCATGCTCTGACAACTCTCTGTTTAAAGAAATGTCTCTCGTCTCTCCTGACTCCGCGACGATTTTAAATTGATGACCTCTTGTCACGGATTCTCTAACCAGAGGAAAATATTCTTCTCCTATTCACATTATCAAAATGCTCCTTAATTTTAAAAACCTCTATTAAATCTCCCCTGCTTCAGTGGAAATAGTCTCAATTTCCTCAGAACTCTAGTTTCCTGCCACATGTTGGTCAAGCTGCACTGTAGGCTGTCTGTGGCTTCAATGCCCTTTTTATAATGGGGTGCACGTAAATTGTTTGTGCGCCTATATGAAATATTTGCTCTAATCTTTATCGCCTAACTGTTCCTCTCCTGAAAGGTGAGCCATGTTGGGGTATACAGTGTCACAGGTACCTGTGGCCTCCAGTACCTTGCCCAAGTGGCCATGTTTCAAAATGGTTTTTATTTTGGTGGTAGAAGCAGAAGCAGTTATATCATTGTGATTTTTTTTTTAAGGCATAAAATCTTTGCTCCCATGTCAATGGTGATGAACATGTAATGTGATTCAGTGTTAACATTGAGCACTTCAATCAGATGCTAAAAAGTTAAATAATCTCTAACTTCAGGGGAAGGGTGCTTAAAAGAATTATTTCTGTCAATTCATGCAAAACTGACACTAATGTATTTGCACAAAGATTTTTTGTAATACTGTGACCATTCATTTATTTATCATCTTTGTTCCAGAGAGCTATCCGATACCTTTTCCCATCTGGTTTATTTGACAAGAAAGCTAGGCCGATCATGAAGGTAATGAAAATGTTTTATGTCTCCAAGATTTGACTTTGATTCATTTATTATCTACTTATTTACATTTGCTGATTCTAATGTGTCTGATTAATTGCAGCATCCTTTGGAGGTCTTTCCAAAACAGAGAGGTAAGGTTACATTTTTTAAATAAGGGTGGTGAGAAGAGGGAGCAGTGTTGATCAGTCTTTATAACACCTGAATGTAGATTACCGTAAACTTGTAACGTACGTCCTAATGTCATTTATCCATTGTTTTAAATTGCAAACACAGTTGCCATCTGTTCATTGGTGTTCTCTACTGTGTCGTCTGCTTACTATCTTTTCCACTGAATTATTCCATAGTCCTAAAGGAAGACATACCTACTTTATCATGTGTCTGTTATCCATTGTTGCTGTGTCTCTGCTTTAACACTGCTAATCAAAGGCAGACTGGGAGCAATCATTCTGTGTAGAAGTCCCTTGCTATGACATAAATGGAAGTGCTACCCACAATCCACTATTCCAATTCCAGATGTCACATGATGGAGAGTTCTACAGAAAACTCTCTGCTTCTAAGTTACTTCGAACCAGTGGTTCCAAAGACATTGTTGGGTTTCACTTACATTTCAGCTACTGGTCTCAGAGCAGTTGGCACTTATGTTGTACTGGGGCTGCATTGCGATGAGTGACAAAGTAGCTTTGCTTATGTATGCTTGGATGTAGGCCCAGAACTCTGCTCTTTGGGTGGATAATTTTTAATTCACCTGGTGCAAACTCAATGTGAAAAGGCCACCTGAAGGGGCTATCACACCACTTAGCTTTAGCAAACTTCAGACTCCAATCAGAACAAGACTTCTAAATGATTTTTACTTCAATGTACACCTATAACAGCACCCAAAGTAATGTTTTATAACATTTAGAATTGTGACCATGCAGTAAAATTATAATAAAATAATGAGTGGCTGGACACAGATTACAAACTCATTGCTTTGGGGATTTTAATTGAAATTTTAGTGAAGTGCATTTTCATATTTCTTGAAAGATTTTGTTATAGGAAAATTTCCTAATATCTCCTACGGCAGTTAAATGCAAACAAACCATGGCATTGTAACTATGGTAGAAATGTGTCATTAGCTAAAAGTGATGCAAGAATTTCCAGCTTTAATTCTTTTCTTGGGGTTACAAGTGTGTGCTAGACTTATTTTGAGGGGGATCTGTTGGCACAAAAAAAATTAATTTACACGCTAATTGAATTAAGAATATTTCATGAGTCATATGGGGTCATTGGATATTTAATTTCTGTTTCCTTTTTGCTCACTGCCAATTTAAAGGCTTATGGATAAAAGCTTTTTTGTAAACTGTACCACAGTGAAACAAGCAAAATACTGCGGATGCTGAAATCTGGAATAAAAACAAAATGCTGGCAAACACTCAACAGGTCAGGCAGCATCTGTGGAGAGAGAAACAGTTAATGTCAATGACCTTTTCATTACCACGGTGATTTTGAAGGTGGTATGGTTTTTTTTTTTTTTCTATGATCTTTCTCTTTCTCCCTCCCCTCCTCCCCACACCATGGGCTGGAGGGAGGGGCAAAACTAAAGCTGTGACTCATAGTTATGAAGAGAGACTTGAATTACTGAGATTATTTCCACTGAGATAGAGAAGGCAAAGAGGAGATTTAATAAAAGGTTTTAAAGTGATAGATTTTGATAAGGGTACATAAAGAAAGGCTGTTTCCTCTGGTTGGGGAGTCTCTGACGAAGGGGCATCCATTTAAAATTGCCATTGAGGGTGAGGAAAGAGTTTAGAGGAAATTTTGTTACAGAATTAGTAGAACATGGATCGCTCTGCAACGTGGAGTAGTTGAGGCAGAGACCACTGCATCTTGCAAGACACGAGCATATAATATTTGAAGCAGAAAAATATGCAGGGCTTTGGGAAAAGGATGGAGCAGTGGGATTGGATTGCTCCAACAAAGTGCCAGCCTGGACATAATGGGCCAAATGGCCACCTTTTTATGTTGTAAATATTTGTCTGATTACGCTCCTGTGAAGCACTTTGGGATGTTTTACTACATTAAAAGTGCTATATAAATGCAAGTTGTTGTTGTTGTAAACTTTTATAGTTATGCGTGATTGGACAAAGACATTCTTGCCTAATTTGCACTCAAAAGCTTACAAGTGTTTTGAGTATTTAAAAAAAAGCTATTTGAAGGTGCAAGTTATACACTGGATTGTACAGTGCACATTGTAAATTGTTTTGCTATACAGATGGGCCAGTTTGTTTGCATTACCTTTTTTTTCCTTTTGAAATTGAGGAACTAAAGTAGTTAACATACTAAAAAAGTATTTCCTTGAACTATTTACTAAAGTTACATATAACGTGCCCCTCATCATGGGCGATTAACAAGTAAACTTGATTTTTTTGTTATCACATGCATGGACATCCTAGATGGTCTTAAAGGACTCAAATCTACTAAATCCCCAGGTATAGATGCAATATAGCCAAGGGTGCTATTTGAGACTAGGGATAAAATCTACAAAATATTGACAGTCATCATGAGGGAGTCATTGAATAGTAGGGAGATCCCGTTGGATAGGAAATAAGCCAATATGGTAACAATTTTCAAGAAAGAAAGACTTGCATTTATATAGCGCTTTTCACGACCTCAGGACGTCCCAAAGCACTTTACAGTCAATGAAGTGCTTTTGAAGTGTAGTCACTTGTAATGTAGGAAACACAGCAGCTGATTTGCACATAACAAGCTCCCACAAACAGTAATGTGATAATGACCAGATAATCTGTTTTTATGTGTTGGTTGAGGGATAAATATTGGCCAGGACACCAGGGAGGACTCCTACTCTTTTCGCAATGGTGCCATGGAATCTTTTACATCCACCTGTTGAGATTTGAAGTTATTAAAGTCAGTGTTAAGGCCAGAAAGCTGTAAAGTGTCCAGTCGAAGATGTGGTGCTGTTCTTCCAGCTTGCGTTAAGCTTCATTGGAACAGCGTAGGAGGCCGAGGTCAGGGTGGGACTGTGACGGAGAATGAAAGTGGCTGGTGAGCGGAAGCTCATGGTCATGCTCACGCTCACGGATGTTCAGCAAAGGGAGGATGTGTTTGGTGATGGAGTTGTGTTAGAAGTGGAGGAAACGGCAGAAGAAGATTTGTTGAATGTGGAGGCTGATGGGTGGAAGAAAGGCTACAAAACAAATGTGAATAACTACAGCTCCAGTAGTCTTATATCAGAAATTAGTATCATAATAGAATCAACTGTTGAGAGCAATGTTGAGGATTTTCTGTATGAAAATAACCAGGTTGGTATAAGCCAACTTAGTTTCAAAAGGGACCAAGCGTGCTTGACCAACTTTCTTGACTTTTTTGAGGACATGACATTCCAAATGGATATGGGAAAAGCCCTATCATGTGGTATACCTGGATTTCTGGACAGGTGTGCTGACTGGATCGACAGCGAGAACTAGGGGTTCAAACCCATGAAAACGTGAGTGCAGGAAGAAAAAGGCATAAAAAAAGGTCAGCTGCATTTTGGGTTTCATAAATGGATCATAGAGTACAAGAGTAAAAAAAGTAATGATAAATTTGTACAAATATTGGTTAGGCCACAGTTAGAATATTGTGTGCAGTTTTGGATGCCCCATTATAGAAAGCACATTAATGCTATAGAGATTGTACAGGTTCACCAAGATGATGCTGGGGAGGGAAACTATAGTTAGGAGGAGAGACTTGAGATACTGGGACTATTTACACTGGAGCATAGAAGGCTAAGGAGATTTAATAGAAGTTTTTAAAATTGTGAAGGGTTTTAATAGACTGAATAAGAAAAGAATATTGTATCTTTTAAGGGAAAATTGGTTAAATATTGGAAGCAGATGATACAGGGTTATAGGGAAAGAGTAGGGCAGTGGGACTAGTTTTTGGATTTCATTAGCAAACAGCTGGCACAGATACAACGGTGGGGGGGGAGATTTTTACCTGAAAAAACGGGTGGGTTTGGACCGTGGGGGTAGTTAAATTGTTAAAAAATCGGATTCCCGACCTGAATCCGGCTCCAACCTGCCCACTTCTGGTCTTAACGGGGCAGGCAGCCAACCCACTCCCAGGAGGCGGGACATCAATTTCAATGTTATAATGAGGCTGGAAGCCTCTTTTAACCTCCATTTTGTTTTTAACTGCATCTGGTTGGGTTTTACACACTTCGTAAAACCCGGCAGTTACAGCAAGGTGGGAACTGCTGCATCCAGGAGGTAAGTGCCTTTCCACATACCCCATGGATCCAGGGTCCCTACCTAACACCTGTGATCGGACTCCCTCATGAGGTCTCCAATCACCTTCCCGGAGGCCCCCCCACCACGATGATCCTGAGGCTGGCCCCGATCTCCTCTTGCACCACTACCCCACCCCCCAATCCATCGACGGCCCCAATCTCTTGATTCCTTTCCCCCAGTCCCTCAACGGTCCCGATCTCTTGCCTTCCCCGCCCTCCCCCGATCCTCCGGAGGCCAGCACCGTGAAACATTGTGACATTTTAAAGTCGGCGGGGAAACGGGGAAACCTGTTCTCCTGGGTTTCCCACCCGCCCCCAACCTGCCTTCCCCATGAAAATCCAGCCCAATGACTTCTATGGCTTTATGATTCCAGAAGGCCTTGGATAAAGCTACACTTTTAAAGCTGCTACAGAAGCTTAAAGCAGTGGGTATCCCAGTTAAACTTACTGGTGGGTATGAAATTGGTTGAAAGAGAGGAAGCACCAGGCACTAGTAGGGGGAGTGAACTTTGGCTTGGGAGATGTGCTAAGTGGAGCATCCCAGTTACAATATTGGGACCTTCTGTTTATTTTTATCTTCATTAACCAACCTGGATTCAGAAACACAATATAACTTGATATTATTCATGGATGATACTAAACTTGAAGGGGGCATCTATGGAAACAACAGACCGGTTAGCAATTGAGGTGCAGGCCTGTGTTTGACTTGCATTTCTGGCTTTTCTCAAGCATGTGTCAGCTTGTCCCAGTTGGAAATATACAGTGGTGTCCTCAGGGATTGGTATTGGGACCACTGCATGTTTTGATATATATGCACGACCTGGATTTGGGTATACAGGGCATAATTTCAAAGTTTGCAGATGACATAAAACTCAGAAATGTAATAAACAGTGAGGACAGTAGTAACAGACTTCAGGAGGACATAGACGGGTGAAATGGGCAGACGTGGCAGATGCAATTTGATGCAGAGAAGTGTGAAGTGATGCATTTTGGTAGGAAGAATGAGGAGAAGCAGTATAAATTAAATTGTACAATTGTAAATGGGGTGTAGGAACAGACAGACCTGGAGATGTACATACACAAATCTTTTGAGGGTGGCAGGATAAGTTGAGAGGCTGTTAAAGAAGCATATGGGATCCTTGGCTTTATAAACGGAGTTATAGAGGACAAAAGCAAGGACGTTATGCTACACCTTTATAAATCACTGATTAGGCTCTAGCTGGAGTATTGTGTCCAATTCTGAGCACCACACTTTAGGAAGGTGGCAAGGCCTTGGGTAGGGTGAAGAGGAGATTTACTAGATTGGCACCAGTGTTGTGGGACTTCAGTTACGTGGAGAGATTAGAGAAGGTTAAGGGGAGATTTAATAGAGGTGTTCAAAATCATGAAGGGTTTTGATAGGGTAAACAGGGAGAAACTTTTTCCTGTGGCAGAAGGGTGAGTAACCAGAGGTCACAGATTTAAGGTAATTGGCAAAAGAACCGGAGGTGAGATGAACATTTTTTTACACAGCAAGTTATGATGATCTGGAATACACTGCTTGAATGGGTAGTGGAAGCAGATTCAATAATAACTTTCAAAATGGAATTGGATAAACACTTGAAGGGGAAAAATGTGGAGGGCTATGGGGAACGGACAAGAGAGTGGGACTAATTGGATAGTTCTTTCAAAGAGCTGGCCGGCATAGGCACGATGGGCCGAATGTTGTATCATTCTATGATTAGAATCTATAAAGCCAAGGAGCTACAGAAGGACCTAAACAATATTTGCAAGCAGGCAGAGCTATAGCAGATGAAATTCTAAGTGTGAGGTGTTATAGATTCAAAAGAACAAAATGGAAGGGGCATACTTGATAGTGTTGAACTAGCTCGGGAAGAGGCTGAAAGGGATCTAGGAGTGGCAGCAGACTCGACACTGACCAGGTCCGTCATTGCAAAAGAGCAATCAAAAAATAAAAACAGAATGCTGAGCTGTATTGCCAAATCAGTAGAGTACAAATTTGAGGCTGCACAGTATTCTACTCGGGTTGCACCTTGAATATTGTGAAGATCATTCAGCAGCATGGGAGCCGGCAGGAGCAGATCAGAGCTAGCCCAGCTTTAGTGTAGAGTCCTTTTAACCAACTTCCTATCGATCCTGCTGCACTCCCTTTTAATCTGTGTATTAATTTTATCAACAGGCTTTCTATGTGGCACCTTATCAATTCTTTTAAAAATACATATATACAACATCCATAGCATTTCCTTTATCAATGCAGACCATTATTTCTTAAAAAAAACTCCATTAAATTTGTCAGACATGCCTTTTACAAATTCATCCTAGCTGTCCTTTATTAGCCCATGCTTTTTTAGGTGAGTACTAATCTTATTCCATATAGGCTCATTATCAATGTTAGGCTAACTAGTGCATCATTACCTGATTTATTCCTTTCTCCCTTTTTAAACAGAGGTGTTACATTGGCAACCCTCCAGTCCTCGGGCACAACTTTGCATCTAATGATGATGGTAGTTGACAGAATCAACAAGAACTTGCTTTCAATGTAGAAAAACATCCTAAGGTTCTTGACAGAGGTGGAATCAGAAACTTATTAATGCTGAGCCAAAGAAGTAGCTGTAAGGAGGAGTGCCAAATGCTTGGTTAAAGAAGTGTGTTTTAAGGAGGGTCTTAAAAGAGGAGAGGGAGGTGGATGGACTTGTACAGGAAATTCCAGAGCGTGGGGCCTTACTCGCATTTAAGTGGGCATAGCCATACTGGTGGTCTTACTGAAGTACTTTGCTTACGTTGGTTTTGGCTGTAATTAGGATTTGCTGTGCTTGCAGCTCATACAGGAGAAGATGAAATGGAAGGTGTAAAAGATTGTCTTTTTGCTGATCATAACGTTGCATAAACATTGCATAAACAATCACTAGTTTAACCATCAACTGCCTGCAGTAAACTTCACAATATATGACTGTGTGCAGAATCTCTCCAGGACTAATTTCTTGTGCCCTTTCAAGAGAAAAACTGTTAACAGTCTCATGCTGTGATCTTTGAATTTGTGTTGCCACTAGTAGATGCTGTGTTATGAGTGGGGGAGGGGAATAGATCAAGTAACCATCTGCCATTTGCATGGTTCAATTATTGCTCATTCACCTGTTCATGAAATGTTGTAGTTTCAGTCTTTTTAAAAAAAAGTCTTACTCAGGTATTGTCCCTTTAACATCTGACAGTGGAGTTTAAATCTAGCCAAGTCTGTTGGGATAATGATCTGCCATTCCTGGCTGTCAGATCCTATGTAAAATGAGTTTGAGCAGGTAAAACTCAATAGTTTGTGGCCCACAAAATTGTCCACTGTTTAGTGCTAATTGGTGATTACAGTGATGCGAGGTTGCAATAATGCCTGGTGTTGAAAATGGAAAACTTCACTTTGCTACAGTGGGGGTGTTCTTGAGAAGCAGGATCTTTACTTTTCCATTTTGCTGTGTTATGCCCGAGTTGATGCTGTTTTCTCTAATGTTCCATTCCCAAGTACTGATATCCTGTGACATGAGCACGATATTCACTTTAAAAAAAAAATACAAAATCAAAAAAAAAGCAATAGTCTATAAATTTATAAAAATACAAAAGCTATCTTCTTCATGTTGTAGATTTAACTTTATGATGGTGCATTATCTTTATGGAGTTTTTTTTTCTTCATGGGATGTGGGCTTTGCTGGCAATGCCAGCATTTATTGCCCACCCCTAATTGCCATTGAGAAGGTGGGGGTGGACCGCCTTGAATCACTGCCATCTGTGTGATGAAGATGCTTCAACAATGCTGTTAGGGAAATTCAGGATTTTGATCCAGTGACGATGAAGGAATGGTGGTATATGTCCAAGTCAGGATGGTGTGTGACTTGGGGAGAAACTTTCAGGTGATGGTGTTCTCATGCACCAGCTGTCTTTGTCCTCCTGGGTGGTGGAAGTTGCGGGCTTTAGAGGTGCTGTCGAAGAAACCTTGACGAGTTGCTGCTGAGCATCCTGTCGATAGTACACACTGCAGCAACGTTATGTTGGTGGTGGATGGAGTAGCTATTTATGCCAATGAGTGAAATGCCGATCAAGCAGAATGCTTTGTCCTGTTTGTGTTGAGCCTCGAGTGTTGTTGCAGCTGCACTCATCCAGGCAAGTGGAGAGTATTCCACCACATTCCTGACTTGTGCCTTTTTAGGTGGTGGAGAGGATTTGGGGAGTCAGGAGGTGACCCACTCACCGCAGAGTACACAGCCTCTGACCTGCTCTAGTAGCCATGGCATTTATGTGGCTGGTCCAGTTCAGTTTCTGGTCAATGGTGACCCCCAGGATGTTGATGGCGAGGAATTCGGCGATGGTAATGAACCCCACTCACCCAGTTTATTATTTAGGTAGAAAAATTGCTTCTCTTAACATTAAAAGCTGGGAAAATGAAGCATTCAAGTGCCAACAAGTGACAATATGCAGATTCGATTTACTCTACTCACTGTGCCATTGTTAGAAGGTGAGATGGCAGTATAAATTATGCAAGGCTATGCTTCTAGAATTGGCGGCACTGCAAATCTGGTGTGGTGACCTATGACTCAATTCTTTGATCTGCCCTCCTATTAAGTAAGGGTCTATGTCCAAAATGTACCACTAGGTGTGCAAAATAGACTAGAATACACCTCCAAGCAACCATGTACTGTACAGTGGTATTTGAAGGCCTAGAAGTAGGTTACCTGTTGGCCACAGAAATATCATAAAGGAAAGGGGGATGTCAGTCAGGTAATATACCCAAAAGATGGCCACTTGCCATGGTTAACATTTTTGAATTTGTCCTTGGGGTTGTTATGGAGTAGATTTTTGCTACAGCATTTATCTGCAACATCTCATACTCATTTCACCCCCACCCGAACCCTTTGTGATTCTGCCCCTCAAATTTTCTTCCCTCGCTCTAAAAGGTGTTCCCTCGTGCTGTGGTAAAAGACCACAGATGCCAGTGGTACCCTGTATCTTGCCCAAATGGCTATCAACTACAACTTGCATTTATATAGCGCCTTAAACGTAATAAAATGTTCCAAGGCGCTTCACAGGAGTGTTGTCAAACAAAATTTGATACCGAGCCATATTAGGAGATATTAGGACAGGTGATCAAAGAGGTGGTTTTAAGGAGTGTCATAAAGGAGGAGAGATAGGTAGAGAGGCGGAGAGGTTTATGGAGGGCATTCCAGAACTTGGGGCCTTGGCAGCTGCAGGCACATCCACCAAGGGTGGAGAGATGAAAATCGGGGATGCGCAAGAGGCTAGAATTGGAGGAGTGCAGTGATCTTGGAGGGCTGGAGGAGATTACAGAGATAGGGAAGGGCGAGACCATGGAGGGATTTGAAAACCAGGATGAAAATTTTAAAATCGAGGTGTTGCCAGACCGGGAGCCAATGTAGGTCAGCGAGTTGGGATATGTGCTTCAGAGTTTTGGATCAGCTGAAGTTTACGGAGGGTGCAAGGTGGGTGGCTGGCCAGCAGAGCATTGGAATAGACAAGTCTACAGGTAACAAAGGCATGGGTGAGGGTTTGAGCAGCAGATGAACGGAGACAGTCGATGTTAGAGGTGGAAGTAGGCGTTCTTGGTAATGGAGAGGGTATGGGGTCAGAAGCTCAGCGCAGGGTCAAATAGGATGCCACGGTTGCAAATGGTTTGGTTCAGCCTAGACATTGGACATGGAAAGGGATGGAGTTGTTGGCTAGGGAATGGAGATTGTGGCGGAGACTGAAGACAATGTCTTTGGCCTTCCCAATATTCAATTGAAGGAAATATCCGCTCATCTAATACTGAATGTCGGATAAGCAGCCTGGCAAATCAGAGGCAGAGGCAGTGGCTGTAAAGTCTGTGTGTTGTATAGCGAATTAATACACAGACTACAAGAGTAAACTTTAACAGGACTTTACTATTCGAAGGTCAGGGCGAATCTGCCCAATCACTCATTACACAGCACTTATATACCGGTGTGGTCACCACCGGTATTACGGTATACAGCAGCCAAAATAAAGCAGTGCAACACCTAAAATAGTTCTCTTAAAGGTGGACGGTTACATACAATAGTTCTCTTAAAGGTAGAACGGTTACATACACAACAATCCTCCCTTTTTAGCTTACAACATACTTACTCCCCATTAAACATAACATATATCCAACTTCATGTAAAACAGTTCACAGATGTAGTCTCTGCGGAAAACAGTTCACAGATTCAGTCTCTGCGGGAAAACAGTTCACAGATTCAGTCTCTGCGGAAACAGTTCACAGATTCAGTCTCTGTGGAGGCGTCTCCTGTGCTTCCTGACTCGGTCCGGACAACGCCTCGGTGTTGTAACAGTTCCCTGTGGTGTAGTCGGTTCACGTTGCTGGAGTGACTCATCCAATAGTCCTTCAATGGACTTAACAGCTTGAACTTCCGTCACTTCTGAACCAGCATTGCTGACTTCTAAAAGCTTGAGTACCTTGGAAAGTTTTTCTACTTCCGAACTGATTTGGCTCCGTTCGGAGGGACCACGTGTGTGATCTGGCAGGTGATAATGGTTCAGATGGTCATCTTCTGCTTCGACTTTTCCTTTTCTGCTTCTTGGAGACTCTCTGGGCTCCACTGTCAGCTGCCAGCTGCATGAACATTTCCTCCTTCTCTTCCTCCTTTTTCCGTAGTAGAGCCACCATCTCCCGGTGTTCCTTAGACTTTTTGTGATTCTTCATGGTTTCTGCACTTTGGGAGTTTTCATCACAAGCTGGGCAGAACAGGTCATTGTAATATTCGGTGTCGTCCAACAGGTCATGGTAATATTCGGTGTCGTCCTGAGCTAGGCCAGCGAGAGGGTCTTCTATTTCCTCCATACCCAGCTGGACGTTAGCCAGCTTTTGTTCCAAATCCAGACATTTTTCCTGAAGAGACTTCTTCATGTGTTCAGCTTCATCCAGCTTTTTCTGGGCTTTCTGCAAGTCTTTTACTAATGACCTCATTTGTGATTTCAATACTTCAACTTCATTCGGAGATTGATTGATCGGACTATTCAATCCCTCTACTGGAGCAGCTGTTTCAGCCTTCTGTTGTTCTACATTGACGTGAGTCAGCGTACTTTTGGCATCCACGGGCTGCTCTGCTGCAGTCCTCTCAGTCTGTGTTGTCACCTCAGCTATTTCAATAACTTTTGAGAGCTCCGAAACCCTTTCCATTGAAGATTGAAGCTCGTGTTCAAGTTTTTCCCATTTCAGAGTCTTGTCCCTCAGCATATGAAGGAGTTGACTGACCGTTAACCCTTCTGACATCAGACGTTTCCCAGTATCGTCATCCTGTGTTTTTGACGGATAGGCTACAGGGCTGTTGGTAACCTTGCACTGGGGTCCCTTTGCTGCTTCTAATTCTCCATCATCTGCAGCCTCCACCATTCGAATTTCAACAAATGAATCGTTCGGTGGTGCTGCACCCAACTTCAGTAGGAGCTCGGAATTCATGGCAACCAAATCAGCCTTTTCTGCCTGCAACCTGCTAACAAGCGCCCTCAGTTGCTGAACATCTTGCTCCCCCAGATTACGGCACGCCCCTTCAGAACCCGAATCAGCTTTGATTCGTTTGGCCTCCTCGCGCAGACGGTTTGTGTGCTCCTGCTCCATTTTCTCCATCAGCTGCTTCTGTTGTCTTTCCAGATTCTCCCACTCTGTATCAAAGAACTTTTTCGTTGCATTCATCTCTTGCTCAAGACGGCGAATCATTTGTTCTAATTGTTGTTGTAGTTTGAATTGGAGTTGAGTTTGAGCCCGGTGTCCCTCAGAAGTGTGCATGTCTGTAGGCTGGACAGACTCAGAATTCTCTGTCAAACTATGTTGTTGTTCAGTGGAATTCTGTTCTGAAACTTTGTTCTCCTCTAAAGCATAAGCATTTATGCACTCCTTCGTTTTTCCAACATTAGTCTGCAAGTCCATTTTAGCCTTGTCTTTTGCACATGGGTTGGTCTTACCATCATCAGTTCCAGAGTCTGGGCTGATTATCTTCACCGAGTTCTCACTCTTTATGGTTTTTAGGAAGTGCCAGTCCATATTTATTTTCCTGATCCACTCCCGTCCCAGAAGTGGTGGACCCCCCTCAGGCAGTACATATAAGTCCATTCCTTGGTGTTCTTTGCCCTTGTCTCTCACCTTAACTTTTATCTTTCTGATGGGGTATACTCTTGGCCCCGTGTATGTCTGCAATACAATCTTGGTATCTCTCAAGGGAATATGTGAGAATAGCCTCTTGTAGTCCTTTCGGTTTATGACTGTTAGGGCTGATCCTGTGTCCAATTCCATTTTCACTTGGACTCCGGCTATTTTGAGTGTGACCCAGATAATTTGTAGGTCAACTTCCTTACTCGCATTGTGAATTCTCAGACTATCCAGTTCTTGGCTGTTGGAGTCTGTGTGATAAAAATGATAACTTCCGGGAAGTTATGTCATCACTTCCTATGAACTATGAACTGTGTACATACCTCACTTCCTGTCATATGTCACTTCCTGTTGGACTGGTATAAATACTGGTCTGTTCAGTATTGTAAGAGGCTTCTACCAGAGGCATGGTAAAGACCTCTCTTGTGTATATAGTGTGTTTATAAGTTACTTAAAGCTTACTTTAAAGTTACTTGATGGTAAGTCTCCTTTTTCTTACATCAATTTAAGTAACTTAAATTTACACTGACAAATACTAGACCTTCAGACAAACTCGGAAGTTAAGGATCCAGGGAACCACCCATCATGGAGAAAATCCTTAGACCTATTCGTCTGGACTTGGACCCGAATACACCAGCAGCTGGCAGGGTATGGAAGCATTGGTATCGTACTTTTGAGAATTTTCTGGATGAATGTAAAGCGGATGCTCCTGCTAAATTGAAGATACTTGTCAATTATGTGACCCCAAAAGTGTTCGAATATGTTGATGACTGGGATAATTACGAAGAGGTGATTCGGGCACTTAAACTGTATGCGAAGACCCCAAATGAGGTCTATGCTAGACATCTACTGGCCACAGCCCGACAAGGGCCAGGGGAATCAATTGACGAATTCCTGCAAGAACTTCGCAGGCTCAGCGTAGATTGTAACTTTCAGGCAGCCTCAGCTGAGCTGTACCGCCAAGAAATGATTCGTGATGCTTTCATCTGCGGGATTGCCTCTCCATTTATACGCCAGCGTCTACTAGAAAGTAAAACACTTGAGCTACAAAAAGCTTTTGACCTAGCTTGTTCACTGGATTTGGCAAAGAGAAATGCAGACCTCTATCAGCTGCCCAGATCTCGATCTGCTGCTGTAGCTGCAACCAGACAATTCAAGCGGTCTCAGGTGAACCCTATCATGGGGGAATCTAATTCTGATAATTCTGATGAAGAAGAGGAGGACGACCCCACTTTAGCAGCCTCTTGGCAATCTAGGAAGGAATGCTTCTTTTGTGGAGATGCTTTTCACCCTAGGAAAACCTGCCCTGCTCGCAATGCAATCTGCAGTTATTGCGGGAAAAAAGGACACTTTGCTAAAGTTTGCCTATCAAGGGCCTCTACGAGGGCCAATCCAGCTAAGGCCTACCGAACTGCCCCAATTAGGGCCTATCAAGATGCTCCAGCTAGGACCTATCAAGCTTCCTCTCGAGCTCTCTCCCGAAGAAGCACACCGAGAGTTTTAGCCACTCTCTGTGCAACGACACCAATTACAGCTGCTTGCCCACAGAACCTGTCTCATGCAGCCACAAAAATTTCAATTAAAGGGCATACCTTAGATGCCTTAATTGACTCAGGAAGTACTGATAGTTTCATTAAGGAACAGATTGTTGCGAAATTGAAACTACATGTCTTCCCATCGGACCAGGCAATTGCGATGGCCCAGTCATCACTTAATACCAGAATCTCCGGCTTTTGTGTTGTTGATATGACACTTCATGGTCGTATGTATCCCTCCACCCGACTTTCGGTGCTCAAGGACTTATGTAGTGATCTCCTCTTAGGGCTGGACTTCCAAAAACAGCATAAGAAACTCACCATTGAGTTTGGTGGATCCAAACCCGGACTTACTATTTCTAATATACCGTCTAAATTACCATTTTGTGCATTATCAGCAGCTTCACTTGATGAACCCTCATTATTTGCCAGTATTCCGCCTCAATGCCAACCGATAATAACGAAATCGCGGCGCTTTAATCAGGAAGACCAATCTTTTATTGCGGCTGAAATCTCTCGACTTCTAGCAGAGGATATCATTGAACCATGTTCGTCGCCCTGGCGGGCTCAAGTCGTCATTGTCAAGAACCCTCTAAAACCTCACAAACAGCGACTATGCATCGATTATTCGCAAACCATCAATCAATATACCGACTTGGACGCCTACCCATTGCCACGCATTGATGATATGGTTAATAAACTGGCCGAATACAAAGTGTTCTCAACTTACGATTTAAAAAGTGCCTATCATCAGTTACCCTTGAAGGTCTCAGATAAGCAGTACACAGCCTTTGAGGCCAATGGACGGCTGTACCAATTTCGTCGCCTCCCATTCGGGGTTACTAATGGAGTGGCTGTCTTTCAACGGGCAATGGATGGCCTGGTTAAGCAGGAAAACCTAAGGGACACTTTTCCCTGTCTTGATAACATTACCATTGCAGGTCACGATCAACAGGAACACGACTCCAACCTCCAAAAATTTCGGGATGCCCTCCATCGCCGTAATTCGACCCTGAATGAATCCAAATCTGTTGAGTCGCAACCGACCATCAACATCCTTGGCTACTGCGTAGGCAATGGTATCATTAAGCCAGACCCAGAAAGACTTCGCCCGCTCCAAGAGCTCCCGTCACCTAAGAATCCGGCTTCTTTACGTCGGGCTCTCGGTCTGTTTGCACACTACGCTAAATGGATTCCTCATTTTTCGGACAAAATCCAACCCTTGCTGCATGCTAGATCATTTCCACTGGGAACAGCGGCTGTTGCAGCCTTTAACCTTCTCAAAAAACAGTTGGAGAAAGCGGCTCTTCACTCCATTGATGAGAATCTCCCTTTCGTGGTTGAATGTGATGCCTCGGAGGTGGCGATCTCGGCTACTCTGAATCAGGAAGGTCGTCCTGTAGCATTTATGTCCAGGACCTTACAAGGTGCCGAGCTACATTATCCTCCGGTTGAGAAAGAAGCCACAGCCATCATAGAGGCAGTACGGAAGTGGAACCATTTTCTAGCTCGCCAGCACTTTACATTGATCACGGACCAACGATCAGTCGCCTTCATGCTCGATAATCGAAAACGAACCAAAATTAAGAATAATAAAATACAACTTTGGAGGATGGAACTGGCCTCTTTTGGTTATACCATTCTCTATCGGCCTGGCAAGGAGAATGTGGCCCCGGACACCCTCACACGGGCATTCTGCTCCACTATGTCATCCTCCACTCTCATGGATGTCCACAATGGTTTGTGTCATCCTGGCGTTACGCGCATGCTACATTTCGTACGATCACGGAATCTCCCTTTTTCCACTGGAGATGTAAAGAAAATATGCTCAGAATGCCGGCTTTGTGCGGAATTAAAACCTCAGTTCTTCCGCCCCTCAGATGATATACTCATACATGCAACCCAACCGATGCAACGACTTAGCATCGATTTTAAGGGCCCAGTGCCCTCTTCAACTCGGAACACATATTTGCTCACCATGATCGACGAATATTCACGTTTTCCGTTTGCCTTCCCCTGCTCCAATATGCTGGCGTCCACAGTAATCTGCTGCCTTGAGCAGGTATTTTCTCTCTGTGGCATGCCGGCTTATATTCACTCAGATCGGGGTCCATCCTTTATGTCAAGGGAACTCGAGGACTACCTCTCAGAACGGGGAATTGCTACAAGCAAAACAACACCATACCATCCCATCGGAAATGGGCAGGTAGAGAGGTATAACGGTATCATCTGGAATTCCGTACGTCTCGCTTTAAGATCTCGGGGCCTACCAGACCAGCAATGGGAAACAGTGCTTCCGGATGCATTGCACTCTATACGGTCCCTGCTTTCTACAGCCACAAATACTACACCTCATGAGCGGTTCTTTGGATTCCAGCGTCGCTCATCTCATGGGACATCACTCCCGTCATGGCTAACTACTCCTGGACCTGTATTACTCCGAAGATACGTTCGGACGTCTAAAAATGACCCTCTCGTAGACGAGGTCGAACTAACCGATGCCAACCCCACCTATGCAAACATACGATATTCTGACGGCCGAGAATCTACCGTATCATTACGGGATCTGGCTCCCTGCCCACCAGCACCTAGTGGGACATCGGGTGATGGCATTTCACCAGGGAACTCTTGGGACCTATCGGGTACCCCTCTCCAGGATCCTGATCGGACACCAACTAGCTTGGTGCCGGTAGAACCCCGTGCTCAAGGTTGCGACCCTCCCAGTACCGCGCATGAAAGTACTGATCCGCCACAGACCAGCTCTGCACCTCCCTCTGAACAGAGGCAGTCCGACTTTGAACCTATTGGGGCTCGTACTCGAAGCCATGATCTCCCCGACCCTTCACAGGGCAATCCAGGCCACACAGACTCTGACCAATGGCCAACCGCATGTAAGCGGACCAGCGACCCTCTACGACGGGAATCCAAACGGGTGCGACTCTTCCTTGTTCGGCAGCTGCGGACCAAAAGGTAGACCACAGCCTCCTAATCCTGCAGGAGGGAAGAATGTGATAAAAATGATAACTTCCGGGAAGTTATGTCATCACTTCCTGTGAACTATGAACTGTGTACATACCTCACTTCCTGTCATATGTCACTTCCTGTTGGACTGGTATAAATACTGGTCTGTTCAGTATTGTAAGAGGCTTCTACCAGAGGCATGGTAAAGACCTCTCTTGTGTATATAGTGTGTTTATAAGTTACTTAAAGCTTACTTTAAAGTTACTTGATGGTAAGTCTCCTTTTTCTTACATCAGTCTGAATCCGAATTCTGTTCATCTGAACTCTTCTCAGTCACTTTGTGTACCTTGCTGTGCTTTTTCTGCGGTGACTTTTTTTTGTTGCTGGTCTTCTTTCCTGACCGGCATACTTTAGCTATGTGACCAATCTTGCCACATTTTCTACATTCCTGGTTTTTAAACCAGCATTGGTTCTGGTCGTGTGTTGTCTTCCCACAACGATAACATTTCGTTGTACCCGAAGTCATTTGATCCACGCTGAGTACCGCTGCCTTCAGCTGCATTTCCGCCGTGCCTCTCGCTGCGGCTTCGTGCGATGCTGCAATAAGGACAGCCTTATCAAGTGTAAGATCGTTCTCTTCAAGCAGTCGCTTTTGTGTTCCTTCCTTCGACAACCCGCACACGAACTTGTCTCTCAATGCCTCTGTCAGATTTTCCCCAAACTGGCAGTATTTCGCTAGTCTACGTAGTTCAACCAAATATTCCGCGTTGCTTTCCTCTTTCCGTTGCGTTCTCGCATAAAATTTGAAACGTTCCGCCAACATCAGTGGTGTGGGGTTCAAATGATCCTTCAGGGCAGCAACAATATTAGCGAACGTCTGATCCGCCGGTTTAGCCGGTGATAGAAGATGCTTCAATAGCCCGTATGTCTTCGCCCCCATTGAGTTTAGTAAGGTTATAGCTTTATCATCATCTTCTATTTTATTGGCCTCACAATATATCTCGATGCGTTCTACATACGTGGCCCAATCTTCTACCTCGGAATCGAAATCGTTGATGTTACCATGCTTAGGCATCTTCACAATCTTTCTAAGAAACAACAACGAAGTTTTCCTTTAACTTTTTTTTTTCTAAAATGGCGGTTTCCCGCGCTGATCTTCTTCCCCGCCCACTTTCAAGATGGCGGTTTCGCGCTTGTCTTCTTCCCCGCCTAACTGGTGGCTTCCCGCGTTTCTTCCTCTGGTGGGAGGGGTAAGCTTTGCCCTCAGGCGACGACCGCTGGTTTACGGGGTTTGCAGCCTGCGCGCCGGCTTCAGTTTATTCTGAAGCGCGCGCGAGAACAGCCGATCGCGTTCCCTTTTTTCGGCAGCGGCAACCGGCGCTGGGGACAACCAGTTGGCGTCGGACAGCTCTAGCTCCCGGTCCTTCACGGCAGCCGCTGTAAGCCGCTGGCCGGAACCTCGCTCGGTCCTGCTCCCCCCTCGCTCGGGCTCTGTCTCTCCCGCTCGCCGGCACGGTCTCGCTCGCTCTCTCTCTCGGGCTCCGTCTCTCCCGCTCGCTCGGCTCTCCCAGACCTCCCGCAGTCCGGTCCTTTCCTCCCCCGGCTGCGGCCGAGTCCCTCGCGGTTTATTTATTTATTTATTGCCTCCGCGCCTTATGATCCCGGTCACAGCGCCTCGCGGCCTCGGTAGGTGCCCGGCCTTTTACCCGCTGCGTTCCCGCTTGTAGTCCGGTCTCTCACACTGGCTGCGTTCCCTGCACCGCGGCTGCCGTGCCCTACGCTGCCCCAGTCTCGGCGCCTCTGGCCCCGACTTCTGTCCGGCTCCTTTCCCCTGGCCGTGGTCAAGTTCACCGCCCTTATCCTCCGTTTCTTTTTTATTTTTCCCCCTACTCACAGTCAACATGGCCGACATGCTTCTCGTGGCTGATCGGCTCACTCACTACCGTGACAGAAGGGACGATCACTGCCTGTTGCTGATGGAAGGCCTCGTGTCAGAATTCTTCCCTCTTCCTTGCTCTGCAGACTCGAGTCTTCTCTCAGCAGAATGACGAGGGCGGATGCCTCTTCTCGACGCTTGTTAACTGCTTCGGATGTATCGCTGCCGCATGGTAAGATCGAACTCGTCGCCACTGTAAAGTCTGTGTGTTGTATAGCGAATTAATACACAGACTACAAGAGTAAACTTTAACAGGACTTTACTATTCGAAGGTCAGGGCGAATCTGCCCAATCACTCATTACACAACACTTATATACCGGTGTGGTCACCACCGGTATTACGGTATACAGCAGCCAAAATAAAGTAGTGCAACACCTAAAATAGTTCTCTTAAAGGTGGACGGTTACATACAATAGTTCTCTTAAAGGTAGAACGGTTACATACACAACAGTGGCGGGGTCGAGAGATATGGTGGTGAGGTAGAGCTGGGTTTCATCAGCGTACATGTGGAACCTGACTTGTTTTCGGATGATGTCGCCGTTTCAGTGCTGTGGCAGGGGCGGAAATCTGATTGGAGTGGTTGAAACAAATATCCATCGTGTCAGTGTTTCATTCTAGAAGATGAGTGTTGGTAGCCTGATTGAGTATGGAAGGCAACACAGAAGCTGATCTTATCCTCATGCCACATCCACTTTCCAGCAGAGGTACTTGATAGTGGATCAGTAGGGTGAGCTCTTGCTGATTTTCCCTCCCAGCCCAGAGGTGCTGAGCCAGTTGTAAGATCCCAACTGTTGCTCTGACTGATTAAGGCAGATTAAGCTTTGAAAACCTGGAACCTTCTGGTCTGTATAACTCAGTACGACATCAGATGATGTACAGTATTTACCCATCGCCCCATTTTGTCTGATGGGTTGGGCACTATCAGTCATTGTAGGCTTAGTCCTATTTGACTTGCCTAAATCCCAAATTTTTACACTGCCCTAATACTTTAATTAAAATGAGCATATGTATACTTACTGAATTTTGTTTTAATTTAAAATAGACAACTTGATCCAAGTATCTTTTAAGCCTTATATTTATGTATGTGAGCATATGAAGAATATTAAATTGAAACTCTGTTTTAGCCTCCATTTAAAAAAAAAAAAAAAAAAAAAGTTTTTTTTTTACTTTGACCATTAAATCAGATTGTTAGAATGACAAGTGATATGTAACAAGATCACAACTGGAACCAGGATTTAATAACTGTGTCCACGGCAATACTAGGGCCTGATGCTAAGTACCAATATTAAAACTTACAATAGTATTTTGTCGTTCTTTCCAGCCTCATAAAGTCACAATTGCTCTGATCTATTTCCTTGGTAACTGTAGACCTGTAATAATATTCCCTAAAGACATAGAAGTATATCCAAAACCTAACTAGATCCCATATATTTACAAACTAATCTCCTTTGCAGGTTTCTCTATGCTTGCAGAAAATGTATTCTTCTGCACATAGTCAGTGGAGCAATAGCATCACATTACACTAAAGAAATATAAATAAATGGACCCAATCTAAACTGCATTGGTCATTGTGTTTGATTTAAACATTTGATTTACAGCAGCCTGTCTGTTATCTTTTCTTTCCTTTTTACTTCTCTCCCTCTTTAAAATGCACACAAGTATATAGATTTAAAAAAAAATCTCTCCCTTGTGTGGCTTTTTACAGAAAACAAGTTATTTGGAGGCTTATTCATCTATTACTGATGCTTGTGAAGGCAAAAAAAAAGTTACCATTTAAACAATCCTACATTCTTGTGAAGTAATGTTCTGAAGTAATGTCAGCAAAGAACTCTGGGATTAAAGGTTGTACATTTTTATTAATTGTGGCCAGTGTGTCTTGAATTTGATAGTATATTGAAGGGAAAATGCGACTGATCATGCCATACCAGACACAATCTCTACATGCAGCCGAAAGGTGCATAGGACCAAAATTGTAGCAAAATATTCCTCTGTTTTCTGGTGAAAAATGAAAAACATTCTTAATTTTAAAATTGTTTCTTAATCAGTCAGTCGTAAAATACGAATGTGAATGTAAGCTTTGAAAACTGTTCACAGAACCTCACCTATTTACTGACTTTCTAAAGGTCCTAATGAGCTGGCTGCAGTGATGAGAATAACCACGTACTGTACAGAGCTTCTGAGTTGGTTTGAAAGATTATCTTTAGCTGCTTTAGAGGAGTACTAGCCCTGCCGGATCCTGATCCATGGGTTTAATCAACTAACAGCTACCCCAATGGAAACGAGCTGGATTAATCAAGTCTGAATGCCCACCTGTTTCCAAGAAGGACCTGATTTTGTTTTTATTTAAAGTGTCTTCCCAGTGGCTGACTAAACAAATGCAGCAAGTTTACATTGAAGCTGGTTTAGGCTGACCACACGTTCCCGTTTTCCGGGGACAGTACCACATCCAGGGACTATGTCCCCATTTTCTGGGGACAGTCTCCGGATAAGGTACGGTGTCCCCGGGCAAACAATGTCCCCAGAAGAGTCCCTGGTTCACAAAACTTGTCCCTGAAGTGTACCCCTGGCCAGTGAGTGTATCCCCCCCTGAGCTGTCAGTTTGCAACTTGTACAAAGGCCAGAGTGACTCATTGCGCATGCACGACTGGGTGGTCTTTCTGCGCATGTGCCGGTTGTTTCTGAGTTTCCGGCTGGGCTCGTGCTACTGGGCTGTCGGCACCGGAAGTGCCTGGGAGCACGGCAACTGGAGCGGCTGAGGGAGAGGCTGTGGGGGAGGGCCTGGTCACAGCCACCGGGGAAAGGTGGGGGCAGACTAGCCCTAGACACTGTGGGGGGGGCGGGGTCAGGTGTGACCTCAGTCAGTGGGAGAGGAGTCAGGTGAGACCTCAGTCACTGGGTGGGGTAGGGGGAAGGGGTCAGATGAGACCTCAGTCACTGGGTGGGGTGGGAGGGAGGGGTCAGGTGAGACCTCAGTCATGGGGCTTAGGTGAGACCTCAGTCATGGGGCTTAGGTGAGACCTCAGTCACGGGGAGGGGTGAGGTTTAGGTGTCTGAACGTGCTTCAGTAGTGTGACATCACATCCACGGTAATTATTTGCATTTGTAGTGTATATGTGCAACTGTTAAAAATATAGGCTGCTAAAAGATTTTGTCTCACTACACTGCGCAACTTACATTTTCCGTCTAGGCTACTTTGCTGTGCTACCACCCTGTGTGTCCCCAGATTTGGTTTAGAAGATATAGTCACCCTACACTTGTTGCATGAGACCTACACATTGGGAAGGAGCAGTGCTCAAACCCCTCTAAATGCTGTATAAAGCAGCCTTAATTAGTCCTAAAAACAGATCCTACGTGTGAATGATAACATTTGAATGTATTCAACCCTGTTAAATTATTTAGTTAGTTATTTTTAAAGAGTATGAACCAATGACAAATCTTGTGAATCCCTTTTTGGTTCAGTGGAATGTTTGTTGCACTGATCGTGTCTCTTCTCAGGCAGTCCCTCGGAACTGAGGATGACTTGCTTCCACATTAAAAATTAGTTAATTAGTTCTCAGGTAACTGATGAGTCCAATGCGAGACCTACAGTCTCTGCCACAGGTGGGGCAGCTGGTGGTTGAAGGGGCGGGTGGGTGGGGTGCTTGGGTTGATGTGCGCTCCTTGCACTCCTTATGCTTGGCTTCTGCTTGATCCCGGTGAAGAGACTCAAGGTGTTCGGCGCCTTCCCGGATGCTTCTCCTCCACTTTGTGCTGTCTTGGGCCAGGGATTCCCAGGTGTCAGTGGGGCTGTTGCACTTATTCAAGGAGGCTTTGAGGGTGTCCTTGAAGCGTTTCCTCTGCCCACCTGGGGCTCTCTTGCCGTGTCGCAGCTCCGAGTAGAGCGCTTGTTTTGGGAGTCTCGTATCAGGCATGTGGACGATGTGACCTGTCCATCGGAGCTGATCGAGCGTGGCCAAAGCTTCAATGCTGGGGATGTTGGCCTGAGCGTGTAGTGCAGCATACTCTAGCGTCTAATGGCTAGAATAGTATTTACAGGATTGCAAACTTGTATGTATTCATGTAGCAAACTGTTAAGAGAATGCTTACTGACTGTGCACGTGACTTGCCTATTGGAATGCATTTGAATAAAATGTAAGGATGGGAAAAGGCCATTTGGACTTAGTAAAGCTCATTCCTCAATACTCTAACTTACCCATCTTAGTATTCAGCAGTATTTTGAAAGTCACAAATTTGTTTGCCTACCTTGTCTGGCTAACTATTTTAGAAACATTTATCACTCTTTGAGTAAAGTTCTTCTTGATATCTCATTTAAATTTACTTTTCACCACAATCCATGTGTTTTTTTGTTTAGTGTCCTGACCAGAATTGAATCTAGCACTTCAAGTATGGTCTGACTGCATTGTAAATGTGGTATAACTTCTGTAGATGCACCATGATTTTTTTTTATTGCTTTGCCAGTGAAAAATCTACTTTCACTCCCAGTTCATTTTCTACATCTCCTTTTGGTAATACAATTCCATCCAATGTATATTTCTGACACATTTTCTGAACTATATGTAATATTTGCAGTAATGAATTTATTATTTGCCTAGTTGCATAATCATTCTAATTCCTTCGGCAAATCTTTAGCTGCATTCTTGTCTCCACTCCTATCCCTATTTCAGTGTTGACAACAGATTTGACAAGGTTGCATTTGTTATTGATGAGCTTGTCATGAGATATTAACACTAAATGTTTGTCCTGAGCACTTCAAATGCAGAGCTATTAGCGCATATGGGGAATTTGGGCTCCTAAAATTAAAGGACAAGAAATCATGGTGGGTACACACCCGAATTCCCAATATTGTATATACTCCAGTGCACTGAAAATGCTAGATACAAATTTACTTCACTGTTGTCATTAGAATGTTTAAACATGTATCAGATAAACCAAAATGTAATTTTTTCTATGTTTAACAGCTGTCCAGTGGGGAGAAGATGGTCGTCCTTTCAATTACCTTTTTTACACAGGAAAACTGTCCTACTATTCACTTATGCATGTAAGTCTATAAACATTTCAGATGCAAAGACAATAATTTACTACATCTTTTAAATTTAAGATTTACTTAGCAAAACTATAAATAAAATTTGTGATCAAGTGGATGTACAAACAACCGGCCATCTTCGATAGTGTATGATCCTGGTTTTATTTCCAGCATCAAAGCTAATCCAGACTTGACTGTTCAAATGCTCTCCAACCGTAAACTTCAGCTCATCCAAAACTCTGCTGCTCGCATCCTATCCCGCACCAAGGCCCACTCATTGTGATTTGATGAACTTGAAATTTGAACAAATGAAATAAATGTGATGCTGAAGTCTGACTCAACTGTGACGTGATCAGCAAGATGTGTGCACTTTTGTGCTGTTGTTGTATTTTAACATATCTATATCTATCTTCTATATCGGTACATCTGTCTGTCATTCTGTCTGTCTGTCATCGCGTGTGCGTCTGGGGGCTATGCGCTCAAAAGTTACAGGGCGTACCTACGCGCGCGTTACCTCCAAAGAAAGCTTACGCTTCCGAGACGGTTTTAAGCGTATTTACGTTTCGGCCGGGCTAAAATTGCGCCCGCGGTATCCGAAAAACCTTCAACATTCCGCTCATTAGCATCTCATTATCCGCTCATTAGCGACAGAGTGACCTCGAGGTCGACCAATCGTACGGCAGCTTGCTGCCGCATGCGGCCGGGCCCTCCTACGGTCGAGTGACGGGACGATTGACCAATCCTACGCTTTGGTCACCTGACGGTCGACCAATCGGTGTGTGTGTGGGCGGGCCTTATCGTTCTGAACCGAGGTGAGTAGCCGCCATCTTGCTTCCATTCTTTTTCCTGCTTTCTGCGTCTTTCTTTTCAAATATACATTTCCGGCAAAATAAAATTCAATTTATTAAATTCTTTTAAAATAAATCACTCATTTGTCAATATTTTATCTAACCTGAACATTCTTTTTCCTACCTTTGCCCGTTTTTTTCTTAGGCCTGAAAGCCTGGGCCTTTCTTGCCCAGCCAGGCCCGAGCTAGGTAACTGGGCTGCTGCTAAGCTCCTCACCCCCCCACCCCCCCCCCCCCCCCGCCGTGTCACGTTACCCAGGGCAACGGCGTCAGCCACGAGGGTCAGGGTGCGCGCGCAGCAGGAGCAGGTGAGACGCGGCGTCTCTGTTCCGCGCTCGGCGGGGCTCGGCCACCGGCCGTCTCTCAGAGCCGCAATCGGCCTCGGCCGGGGGGGGGGGGCGGGGCTTGGCCGCCGGCCGTGTCTCAGAGCCGCAATCGGGCTCGGCCGGGGGGGGGGCGGGGCTCGGCCGCCGGCCGTCTCTCAGAGCCGCAATCGGGCTCAGCCGGAGGGGTGGGGGGCGGGGCTCGGCCGCCGGCCGTCTCTCAGAGCCGCAATCGGGCTCGGCCGGGGGGGGGGTGGAGCGGGGCTCTCGGCCAGGGGGGTGCGGGGCTCGGAGAGCGGGGCTCTCGGCCTGGGGCCCCTTCCCCCCCCCCCGGCCCCCCCGCCCTTCCGCCCCCCCCTTCCCCTTCCCGCCCCTCCCTTCCCCCCCCGCCCGCCCTTCCCCTCCCCCCCGCCCGCCCTTCCCCTCCCCCCCGCCCGCCCTTCCCCTCCCCCCCGCCCGCCCTTCCCCTCCCCCCCCGCCCGCCCTCCCCCCTCCCTTCCCTCCCCCCCTCCGTTCCCCTCCCCCTCCCTTCCCCCCTTCCCCTCCCCCCCGCCCTCTCTTCCCCCCGAGTCGCGCTCTCTCTCTCTCTCTTTCCCCCCCCCCCCCCCCCCCAGGCGCTCGCTCTCTCTTCCAACAACAACATGCCCTCGAAAAAGCCTCGGCACCGCCGGGCACTTCAGCCAGTCTATATATATAAAAGGATACATCTGTCTGTCTGTCATTCTGTCTGTCTGTATTGAATAAACTCGAAAGTTATAGAGCGTACCTACACGTGTGTTACATCGAAAGAAAGCTGACGATTCCAGAACCGTCCTAAGCGTATTTACGTTTCGGCCAGACAAAAATTGCGCCCGCGGTATCCAAAAAATGTTCAACATTCCGCTCATTATCCGCTCATTAGCATCGAGTGACGTCGAGGTCGACCAATCGTACGGCGGGTTCCTGGCGCGTGCGGGCGGACCCTCCTACGGTCGAGTGACGGGACGATTGACCAATCCTACGCTTCGGTGACCTGACTGTCCACCAATCGGTGCATGTGTGGGCGGGCCTTATCGTTCTGAACCGAGGTGAGTCGCCGCCATCTTGATTCCAAACTTTTCATTTCTTTTTCCCGCTTTCTGCGTCTTTAAAAAAAAAAGTTCCTTTTAAAACAGAAATTCTTTTAAAAAAAAAAAGCTAATTACTTTCAGAAATTGTTTTTAAAAAAAAAAAGCTAATTACTTTCTAAATCTCATTAATTTTCCTACCTTTCCCCGTTTTTGCAGGTAGGCCTCTAAGCCTGGGCGTCTGTTGCCAGCCATGCTGGACCCCAGGCAATTGTTTTGTGGCAAGTTCCTCCCACCCCTCCCTTCGGTCTCCCCCATCACGTGATGGTTGACCAATCCTATGGCGTGTGTGGGCGGGGCCTGATGCTTAATAAGACAGAATAAATAAAAGTTACTTTTGTCTTCGTGAGCACTGGAGTGACTGCAGCAACTATTGCAACGTAAGTGAAGAGATAGAGAATAAATAATTCAGTTTTTATAACTTTATATCTTCTTTCCTTAAAAAACTTTCGGTTTTCAAAAGGCGAAAGTTTTTTAAGGAAAGAACATATAAAGTTAGAAGATTTCCGATTTTGTACTTTGCAGCTACTTTTTGTAAAAGTAAAGACATTTTGCAGTTTTTATTAAGAAATTTTTTTTTTCCGTGCTTCCAACCGACATGAGAAAATGGCCTCCGGCTTCTTCACACACCTTCAAGGCTGGCCGCACCAGCCCTGAAGGCTGGCAGACAGCTTTTTTTTCTTTCTGTCCCAGCCCCCTATCCCCTCTCCTCGGTCCCCCCCCCTCTCAAGGGTTAACCCGGCAACCGGCTCTGGAGATCGGGAGGGGAGGAGGGTTACCCCGGCAACTGGGCCCGGCCCTCTTTCATCCTGGCAGCAGTTCAATGCAGCAACACCACAGCGCCATATTTGATCCTAGCGGAACTTCAATGTGGGCCCGAACAGCGCCATCTTTAGTCTGGTCTGCCCGGTTTCTTCCTCCTTCCCTCTCTCCTTCCCCCTCCCTCCCTCTCTCCCGCCCCCCTCTCTTCCCCGCCCCCCCCCCCTCTTCCCCGTCCCCCCAGTCGCGCGCGCTCGCGTCCCCCCTAGTCGCGCGCGCTGGCGTCCCCCCGGTCTCGCGCGCGCTGGCGTCCCCCCGGTCTCGCGCGCGCTGGCGTCCCCCCGGTCTCGCGCGCGCTGGCGTCCCCCCGGTCTCGCGCGCGCTGGCGTCCCCCCGGTCTCGCGCGCGCTGGCGTCCCCCCGGTCTCGCGCGCGCTGGCGTCCCCCCGGTCTCGCGCGCGCTGGCGTCCCCCCGGTCTCGCGCGCGCTCGGCGTCCCCCCGGTCTCGCGCGCGCTCGCGTCCCCCCCGAGTCTCGCGCGCGCTCGCGTCCCCCCTAGTCGCGCGCGCTCGCGTCCCCCCTAGTCGCGCGCGCTCGCGTCCCCCCTAGTCGCGGGCGCTCGCGTCCCCCCTAGTCGCGGGCGCTCGCGTCCCCCCTAGTCGCGCGCGCTCGCGTCCCCCCTAGTCGCGCGCGCTCTCGCGTCCCCCCTAGTCGCGCGCGCTCGCGTCCCCCCTAGTCGCGCGCGCTCGCGTCCCCCCTAGTCGCGCGCGCTCGCGTCCCCCCTAGTCGCGCGCGCTCGCGTCCCCCCTAGTCGCGCGCGCTCGCGTCCCCCCTAGTCGCGCGCGCTCGCGTCCCCCCTAGTCGCGCGCGCTCGCGTCCCCCCTAGTCGCGCGCGCTCGCGTCCCCCCTAGTCGCGCGCGCTCGCGTCCCCCCTAGTCGCGCGCGCTCGCGTCCCCCCTAGTCGCGCGCGCTCGCGTCCCCCCTAGTCGCGCGCGCTCGCGTCCCCCCTAGTCGCGCGCGCTCTCGCGTCCCCCCTAGTCGCGCGCGCTCGCGTCCCCCCTAGTCGCGCGCGCTCGCGTCCCCCCTAGTCGCGCGCGCTCGCGTCCCCCCTAGTCGCGCGCGCTCGCGTCCCCCCTAGTCGCGCGCGCTCGCGTCCCCCCTAGTCGCGCGCGCTCGCGTCCCCCCTAGTCGCGCGCGCTCGCGTCCCCCCTAGTCGCGCGCGCTTCGCGTCCCCCCTCGTCGCGCGCAGCTCGCGTCCCCCCTCGTCGCGCGCGCTCGCGTCCCCCCTCGTCGCGCGCGCTCGCGTCCCCCCTCGTCGCGCGCGCTTCGCGTCCCCCCTCGTCGCGCGCGCTCGCGTCCCCCCTCGTCGCGCGCGCTCGCGTCCCCCCTCGTCGCGCGCGCTCGCGTCCCCCCCTCGTCGCGCGCTGCGCTCGCGTCCCCCCTCGTCGCGCGCGCTCGCGTCCCCCCTCGTCGCGCGCGCTCGCGTCCCCCCTCGTCGCGCGCGCTCGCGTCCCCCCTCGTCGCGCGCGCTCGCGTCCCCCCTCGTCGCGCGCGCTCGCGTCCCCCCTAGTCGCGCGCGCTCGCGTCCCCCCTAGTCGCGCGCGCTCGCGTCCCCCCTAGTCGCGCGCGCGCTCGCGTCCCCCCTAGTCGCGCGCGCGCTCGCGTCCCCCCCTAGTCGCGCGCGCGCTCGCGTCCCCCCTAGTCGCGCGCGCGCTCGCGTCCCCCCTAGTCGCGCGCGCGCTCGCGTCCCCCCTAGTCGCGCGCGCGCTCGCGTCCCCCCTAGTCGCGCGCGCGCTCGCGTCCCCCCTAGTCGCGCGCGCGCTCGCGTCCCCCCTAGTCGCGCGCGCGCTCGCGTCCCCCCTAGTCGCGCGCGCGCTTCGCGTCCCCCCTAGTCGCGCGCGCGCTCGCGTCCCCCCTAGTCGCGCGCGCGCTCGCGTCCCCCCTAGTCGCGCGCGCGCTCGCGTCCCCCCTAGTCGCGCGCGCGCGCTCGCGTCCCCCCTAGTCGCGCGCGCGCTCGCGTCCCCCCTAGTCGCGCGCGCGCTCGCGTCCCCCCCTAGTCGCGCGCGCGCTCGCGTCCCCCCTAGTCGCGCGCGCGCTCGCGTCCCCCCTAGTCGCGCGCGCGCTCGCGTCCCCCCTAGTCGCGCGCGCGCGCCCCCCCTAGTCGCGCGCGCGCTCGCGTCCCCCCTAGTCGCGCGCGCGCTCGCGTCCCCCCTAGTCGCGCGCGCGCTCGCGTCCCCCCTAGTCGCGCGCGCGCTCGCGTCCCCCCTAGTCGCGCGCGCGCTCGCGTCCCCCCTAGTCGCGCGCGCGCTCGCGTCCCCCCTAGTCGCGCGCGCGCTCGCGGCCCCCCCTAGTCGCGCGCTCGCGCCCCCCCTAGTCGCGCGCGCGCTCGCGCCCCCGCCCCCCCAGTCGCTCGCGCCCCCCCTAGTCGCGCGCGCGCTCGCGCCCCCCCCTAGTCGCTCGCGCCCGCGCCCCCCTCAGTCGCGCTCGCGTCGTCGCTCGCGCCCCCCCTAGTCGCGCGCTTCGCGCCCCCCCTAGTCGCGCGCTTCGCGCCCCCCCTAGTCGCGCGCTCGCGCCCCCCCTAGTCGCGCGCTCGCGCCCCCCCCTAGTCGCGCGCTCGCGCCCCCCCTAGTCGCGCGCTTCGCGCCCCCCCCTAGTCGCGCGCTTCGCGCCCCCCCCTAGTCGCGCGCTCGCGCCCCCCCCCTAGTCGCGCGCTTCGCGCCCCCCCCTAGTCGCGCGCTTCGCGCCCCCCCCCTAGTCGCGCGCTTCGCGCCCTCCCCCCCTAGTCGCGCGCTCGCGCCCTCCCCCCCTAGTCGCGCGCTCGCGCCCCCCCTAGTCGCGCGCATCGCGCCCCCCCTAGTCGCGCGCCTCGCGTCCCCCCCTACTCTCGCGCGCGCGCTCGCGTCCCCCCTAGTCGCGCGCGCGCGCTCGCGTCCCCCCTAGTCGCGGTCTTGAAGCCAGCTCCGGAGGGCGGGGGGCCGTGCTCGGAAGATCGGGCCTCCGGAGTTCGGTGCTTGGTGGGGGGGTTGGGGTGGGGTGGGGTGGTGGGTGGGTGGGCCAACCTCGGGAGTTCGGGGGGGGGGCGAGCCTCGGTGGGGCGGGGATCAGGGGGCTCGGGAGTTCGGGGGGGCGAGCCTCGGGGATCAGGGGGCTCGGGGACTCTCCCCCTTCCCCTCCCCCCCCTCTCCCTCCCCCTCCCTCTCTCCCTCCCCCTCCTTCCCTTCCCCCCTCCCCCCTTCCCCTCCTCTCCTCCCCTCGCCTCCTCCCCTCTCCCCTTCCCCCCTTCCCCTCCTCCCCTCCCTCCCCTTGCCCCCTCTCTTCCCCCCCTCTTCCCCCCCAGTCGTTCTCTCTCTTCCCCCCCCAGTCGTTCTCTCTCTTCCCCCTCAGTCGTTCTCTCTCTTCCCCACCAGTCGTTCTCTCTCTTCCCCCCCAGTCGCGCTCTCTCTTCCCCCCCAGTCGCGCTCTCTCTTCCCCCCCAGTCGCTCTCTCTCTTCCCCCCCAGTCGCTCTCTCTCTTCCCCCCCCAGTCGCTCTCTCTCTTCCCCCCCCAGTCGCTCTCTCTCTTCCCCCCCAGCCGCTCTCTCTCTTCCCCCCCGGTCGCTCTCTCTCTTCCCCCCCAGTCGCTCTCTCTCTTTCCCCCCAGTCGCTCTCTCTCTTTCCCCCCAGTCGCTCTCTCTCTTTCCCCCCAGTCGCTCTCTCTCTTTCCCCCCAGTCGCTCTCTCTCTTGCCCCCAGTCGCTCTCTCTCTTGCCCCCCAGTCGCTCTCTCTCTTTCCCCCCAGTCGCTCTCTCTCTTTCCCCCCAGTCGCTCTCTCTCTTTCCCCCCAGTCGCTCTCTCTCTTTCCCCCCAGTCGCTCTCTCTCTTCCTCCCCGGTCGCTCTCTCTCTTCCCCCCCGGTCGCGCTCTCTCTTCCCCCCCGGTCGCGCTCTCTCTTCCCCCCCGGTCGCGCTCTCTCTTCCCCCCGGTCGCGCTCTCTCTTCCCCCCCGGTCGCGCTCTCTCTTCCCCCCCGGTCGCGCTCTCTCTTCCCCCCCGGTCGCTCTCTCTCTTCCCCCCCCGGTCGCGCTCTCTCTTCCCCCCCCCCCCCCCCCCCGGTCGCTCTCTTTCTTCCCCCCCCCCCCACCGGTCGCGCTCTCTCTTTCCCCCCCCCCCCGTCGCTCTCTCTCTTTCCCCCCCAATCGCTCTCTCTCTTCCCCCCTCCCAGTCGCTCTCCCTCTTCCCCCCCCCCCCCCAGTCGCTCTCTCTCTTTCTCCCCCCCCCCCCCCAGTCGCTCTCTCTCTCTCTTCCAACAACAACCAGCCCTCGAAAAAGCCTCGGCACCGCCGGGCACGCCAGCTAGTATATCTATATATATAAATTGGTCGATCTGTCTGTCTGTCATTGTGTCATTCTGTCTGTCATCGCGTGTGCGTCTGGCGGGCTATGTGCTCGAAAGTTACAGGGCGTACCTACGCGCGCGTTACCTCCAAAGAAAGCTTACGCTTCCGAGACGGTTTTAAGCGTATTTACGTTTCGGCCGGGCTAAAATCGCGCCCGCGGTATCCCAAAAACCTTCAACATTCCGCTCATTAGCATCTCATTATCCGCTCATTAGCGACAGAGTGACCTCGAGGTCAACCAATCGTACGGCGGCTTGCTGCCGCGTGCGGCCGGGCCCTCCTACGGTCGAGTGACGGGACGATTGACCAATCCTACGCTTTGGTGACCTGATGGTCGACCAATCGGTGCGTGTGTGGGCGGGCCTTATCGTTCTGAACCGAGGTGAGTCGCCGCCATCTTGCTTCCATTCTTTTTCCTGCTTTCTGCGTCTTTCTTTTCAAATATACATTTCCACCAAAATAAAATTCAATTTATAAAATTGTTTTAAAAAAAATCACTCATTGGTAAACCTAACCTGAACATTGTTTTTCCTACCTTTCCCCGTTTTTTTCTTAGGCCTCAAAGCCTGCGCCTTTCTTGCCCAGCCAGGCCCGAGCTAGGTGATTGCGCTTCTGCTAAGCTCCTCACCCCGCCCCCCCCCCCCCCCCCCAGCCGTGTCACGTTACCCAGGGCAACGGCGTCAGCCACGAGGGTCAGGGTGCGCGCGCAGCAGGAGCAGGTGAGACGCGGCGCAATCGGGCTGGGCGGGGGGGGCGGCGTGGCTCGGCCGCCGGCCGTCTCTCAGAGCCGCAATTGGGCTCGGCCGGGGGGGGCAGGTCTCGGCCGCTCATTAGCATCTCATTATCCGCTCATTAGCGACAGAGTGACCTCGAGCTCGACCAATCGTACGCCGGGTTGCTGGCGTGTGCCGCCGGGCCAATCGGTGCGTGTGTGGCCGGGCCTTATCCTTCTGAACCGAGGTGATGAGTCGCCGCCATCTTGATTCCAAACTTTTCCTTTTTCCCGCTTTCTGCGTCTTAAAAAAAAACGTCGTTTTCAAACACATATTGTTTTAAAAAAAAATGATTTAGAAAGTAATTAACTTATCTAATCTCATTAATTTTCCTACCTTTCCCCGTTTTTCCAGGTAGGCCTAGAAGCCTCGGCGTCTCCTCTGCACCCACGCCCAATCTAGGCACCTCCCGGCCCCACTCGAAGGCTGGAGGGCCGAGCCTCAGCCCAGCGCCGCTAGGGTGCGCGCGCAGCAGGAGCTGAGACGCGGCGTCTCTCTCTGGCTTGGCC
>NC_140996.1:153635569-153807005 GCF_052327205.1 Somniosus microcephalus
CCCCCGGTCTCGCGCGCGCTCGCGTCCCCCCGGTCTCGCGCGCGCTCGCGTCCCCCCTAGTCGCGCGCGCTCGCGTCCCCCCTAGTCGCGCGCGCTCGCGTCCCCCTAGTCGCGCGCGCTCGCGTCCCCCCTAGTCGCGCGCGCTCGCGTCCCCCCTAGTCGCGCGCGCTCGCGTCCCCCCTAGTCGCGCGCGCTCGCGTCCCCCCTAGTCAGCGCGCGCGCTCGCGTCCCCCCATAGTCGCGCGCGCGCTCGCGTCCCCCCTAGTCGCGCGCGCGCTCGCGTCCCCCCTAGTCGCGCGCGCGCTCGCGTCCCCCCTAGTCGCGCGCGCGCTCGCGTCCCCCCTAGTCGCGCGCGCGCTCGCGTCCCCCCTAGTCGCGCGCGCGCTCGCGTCCCCCCTAGTCGCGCGCGCGCTCGCGTCCCCCCTAGTCGCGCGCGCGCTCGCGTCCCCCCTAGTCGCGCGCGCGCTCGCGTCCCCCCTAGTCGCGCGCCGCGCTCGCGTCCCCCCTAGTCGCGCGCGCGCTCGCGTCCCCCTAGTCGCGCGCGCGCTCGCGTCCCCCCTAGTCGCGCGCGCGCTCGCGTCCCCCCTAGTCGCGCGCCGCGCTCCGCGTCCCCCCTAGTCGCGCGCGCGCTCGCGTCCCCCCTAGTCGCTGCGCGCGCTCGCGTCCCCCCTAGTCGCGCGCGCGCTCGCGTCCCCCCTAGTCGCGCGCGCGCTCGCGTCCCCCCTAGTCGCGCGCGCGCTCGCGTCCCCCCTAGTCGCGCGCGCGTCCCCCCTAGTCGCGCGCGCTCGCGTCCCCCCTAGTCGCGCGCGCGCTCGCGTCCCCCCTAGTCGCGCGCGCGCTCGCGTCCCCCCTAGTCGCGCGCGCGCTCGCGTCCCCCCTAGTCGCGCGCGCGCTCGCGTCCCCCCTAGTCGCGCGCGCGCTCGCGTCCCCCCTAGTCGCGCGCAGCGCTCGCGTCCCCCCTAGTCGCGCGCGCGCTCGCGTCCCCCCTAGTCGCGCTCGCGTCCCCCCTAGTCGCGCTCGCGTCCCCCCTAGTCGCGCGCGCGCTCGCGTCCCCCCTAGTCGCGCGCGCGCTCGCGTCCCCCCTAGTCGCGCGCGCGTCCCCCCTAGTCGCGCGCGCGTCCCCCCTAGTCGCGCGCGCGTCCCCCCTAGTCGCGCGCGCGCTCGCGTCCCCCCTAGTCGCGCGCGCGCTCGCGTCCCCCCTAGTCGCGCGCGCGCTCGCGTCCCCCCTAGTCGCGCGCGCGCTCGCGTCCCCCCTAGTCGCGCGCGCGCGCGCTCGCGTCCCCCCCTAGTCGCGCGCGCAGCTCGCGTCCCCCCTAGTCGCGCGCGCGCGTCCCCCCTAGTCGCGCGCGCGTCCCCCCTAGTCGCGCGCGCGTCCCCCCTAGTCGCGCGCGCGCTCGCGTCCCCCCTAGTCGCGCGCGCGCTCGCGTCCCCCCTAGTCGCGCGCGCGCTCGCGTCCCCCCTAGTCGCGCGCGCGCTCGCGTCCCCCCTAGTCGCGCGCGCGCTCGCGTCCCCCCTAGTCGCGCGCTCGCGCCCCCCCCTAGTCGCGCTCGCGCCCCCCCTAGTCGCGCTCGCGCCCCCCCCTAGTCGCGCTCGCGTCCCCCCTAGTCGCGCTCGCGCCCCCCCTAGTCGCGCGCGCCCCCCCTAGTCGCGCGCGCCCCTCCTAGTCGCTCGCGCCCCCGCCCCCCCAGTCGCTCGCGCCCCCCCTAGTCGCTCGCGCCCGCGCCCCCCCCCCCCCCCCCCCCCCCCCCCCCCAGTCGCGCTCGCATCGCCGCTCGCGCCCCCCCTAGTCGCGCGCTCGCGCCCCCCCTAGTCGCGCGCTCGCGCCCCCCCTAGTCGCGCGCTCGCGCCCCCCCTAGTCGCGCGCTCGCGCCCCCCCTAGTCGCGCGCTCGCGCCCCCCCTAGTCGCGCGCTCGCGCCCCCCCTAGTCGCGCGCATCGCGCCCCCCCTAGTCGCGCGCTCGCGCCCCCCCCCTAGTCGCGCGCTCGCGCCCCCCCCTAGTCGCGTGCTCTCGCCCCCCCCCTAGTCGCGCGCTCGCGCCCCCCCTAGTCGCGCGCGCTCGCGCCCCCCCCCTAGTCGCGCGCGCTCGCGTCCCCCCTAGCGCGCGCGCTCGCGTCCCCCCTAGCGCGCGCGCTCGCGTCCCCCCTAGCGCGCGCGCTCGCGTCCCCCCTAGCGCGCGCGCTCGCGTCCCCCCTAGCGCGCGCGCTCGCGTCCCCCCTAGCGCGCGCGCTCGCGTCCCCCCTAGCGCGCGCTCGCGTCCCCCCTAGCGCGCGCTCGCGTCCCCCCTAGCGCGCGCGCTCGCGGTCCCCCCTAGTCGCGCGCGCGCTCGCGTCCCCCCTAGTCGCGCGCGCGCTCGCGTCCCCCCTAGTCGCGCGCGCGCTCGCGTCCCCCCTAGTCGCGCGCGCGCTCGCGTCCCCCCAGTCGCGCGCGCGCTCGCGCCCCCCCTAGTCGCGCTCGCGCCCCCCCTAGTCGCGCGCTCGCGCCCCCCCTAGTCGCGCGCGCCCCCCCTAGTCGCGCGCAGCGCTCGCGCCTCCGCCCCCCCAGTCGCTCGCGCCCCCCTAGTCGCGCGCGCGCTCGCGCCCCCCCTAGTCGCTCGCGCCCGCGCCCCCCCCAGTCGCGCTCGCGTCGTCGCTCGCGCCCCCCCCTAGTCGCGCGCTCGCGCCCCCCCCTAGTCGCGCGCTCGCGCCCCCCCCTAGTCGCGCGCTCGCGCCCCCCCTAGTCGCGCGCTCGCGCCCCCCCCTAGTCGCGCGCTCGCGCCCCCCCCCCCTAGTCGCGCGCTCGCGCCCCCCCCCTAGTCGCGCGCTCGCGCCCTCCCCCCCTAGTCGCGCGCTCGCGCCCTCCCCCCCTAGTCGCGCGCTCGCGCCCTCCCCCCCTAGTCGCGCGCTCGCGCCCCCCCTAGTCGCGCGCTCGCGCCCCCCCTAGTCGCGCGCTCGCGTCCCCCCTACTCTCGCGCGCGCGCTCGCGTCCCCCCTAGTCGCGCGCGCGCGCTCGCGTCCCCCCTAGTCGCGGTCTTGAAGCCAGCTCCGGAGGGCGGGGGGCCGTGCTCGGAAGATCGGGCCTCCGGAGTTCGGTGCTTGGTGGGGGGGTTGGGGTGGGGTGGGGTGGTGGGTGGGTGGGCCAACCTCGGGAGTTCGGGGGGGGGCGAGCCTCGGTGGGGCGGGGATCAGGGGGCTCGGGAGTTCGGGGGGGCGAGCCTCGGGGATCAGGGGGCTCGGGGACTCTCCCCCTTCCCCTCCCCCCCCCTCTCCCTCCCCCTCCCTCTCTCCCTCCCCCTCCTTCCCTTCCCCCCTCCCCCCTTCCCCTCCTCTCCTCCCCTCGCCTCCTCCCCTCTCCCCTTCCCCCCTTCCCCTCCTCCCCTCCCTCCCCTTGCCCCCTCTCTTCCCCCCCTCTTCCCCCCAGTCGTTCTCTCTCTTCCCCCCCCAGTCGTTCTCTCTCTTCCCCCTCAGTCGTTCTCTCTCTTCCCCCCAGTCGTTCTCTCTCTTCCCCCCAGTCGCGCTCTCTCTTCCCCCCCAGTCGCGCTCTCTCTTCCCCCCCAGTCGCTCTCTCTCTTCCCCCCCAGTCGCTCTCTCTCTTCCCCCCCCAGTCGCTCTCTCTCTTCCCCCCCAGTCGCTCTCTCTCTTCCCCCCCAGCCGCTCTCTCTCTTCCCCCCCGGTCGCTCTCTCTCTTCCCCCCCAGTCGCTCTCTCTCTTTCCCCCCAGTCGCTCTCTCTCTTTCCCCCCAGTCGCTCTCTCTCTTTCCCCCCAGTCGCTCTCTCTCTTTCCCCCCAGTCGCTCTCTCTCTTGCCCCCCAGTCGCTCTCTCTCTTGCCCCCCAGTCGCTCTCTCTCTTTCCCCCCAGTCGCTCTCTCTCTTTCCCCCCAGTCGCTCTCTCTCTTTCCCCCCAGTCGCTCTCTCTCTTTCCCCCCAGTCGCTCTCTCTCTTCCTCCCCGGTCGCTCTCTCTCTTCCCCCCCGGTCGCGCTCTCTCTTCCCCCCCGGTCGCGCTCTCTCTTCCCCCCCGGTCGCGCTCTCTCTTCCCCCCCCGGTCGCGCGCTCTCTTCCCCCCCGGTCGCGCTCTCTCTTCCCCCCCGGTCGCGCTCTCTCTTCCCCCCCGGTCGCTCTCTCTCTTCCCCCCCCGGTCGCGCTCTCTCTTCCCCCCCCCCCCCCCCGGTCGCTCTCTCTCTTCCCCCCCCCCCCCCCGGTCGCTCTCTTTCTTCCCCCCCCCCCCACCGGTCGCGCTCTCTCTTCCCCCCCCCCCCCCGTCGCTCTCTCTCTTTCCCCCCCAATCGCTCTCTCTCTTCCCCCCTCCCAGTCGCTCTCCCTCTTCCCCCCCCCCCCCCAGTCGCTCTCTCTCTTTCTCCCCCCCCCCCCCCAGTCGCTCTCTCTCTCTCTTCCAACAACAACCAGCCCTCGAAAAAGCCTCGGCACCGCCGGGCACGCCAGCTAGTATATCTATATATATAAATTGGTCGATCTGTCTGTCTGTCATTGTGTCATTCTGTCTGTCATCGCGTGTGCGTCTGGCGGGCTATGTGCTCGAAAGTTACAGGGCGTACCTACGCGCGCGTTACCTCCAAAGAAAGCTTACGCTTCCGAGACGGTTTTAAGCGTATTTACGTTTCGGCCGGGCTAAAATCGCGCCCGCGGTATCCCAAAAACCTTCAACATTCCGCTCATCAGCATCTCATTATCCGCTCATTAGCGACAGAGTGACCTCGAGGTCAACCAATCGTACGGCGGCTTGCTGCCGCGTGCGGCCGGGCCCTCCTACGGTCGAGTGACGGGACGATTGACCAATCCTACGCTTTGGTGACCTGACGGTCGACCAATCGGTGCGTGTGTGGGCGGGCCTTATCGTTCTGAACCGAGGTGAGTCGCCGCCATCTTGCTTCCATTCTTTTTCCTGCTTTCTGCGTCTTTCTTTTCAAATATACATTTCCACCAAAATAAAATTCAATTTATAAAATTGTTTTAAAAAAAATCACTCATTGGTAAACCTAACCTGAACATTGTTTTTCCTACCTTTCCCCGTTTTTTTCTTAGGCCTCAAAGCCTGCGCCTTTCTTGCCCAGCCAGGCCCGAGCTAGGTGATTGCGCTTCTGCTAAGCTCCTCACCCCGCCCCCCCCCCCCCCCCCCAGCCGTGTCACGTTACCCAGGGCAACGGCGTCAGCCACGAGGGTCAGGGTGCGCGCGCAGCAGGAGCAGGTGAGACGCGGCGCAATCGGGCTGGGCGGGGGGGGCGGCGTGGCTCGGCCGCCGGCCGTCTCTCAGAGCCGCAATCGGGCTCGGCCGGGGGGGGCAGGTCTCGGCCGCTCATTAGCATCTCATTATCCGCTCATTAGCGACAGAGTGACCTCGAGCTCGACCAATCGTACGCCGGGTTGCTGGCGTGTGCCGCCGGGCCAATCGGTGCGTGTGTGGCCGGGCCTTATCCTTCTGAACCGAGGTGATGAGTCGCCGCCATCTTGATTCCAAACTTTTCCTTTTTCCCGCTTTCTGCGTCTTAAAAAAAAACGTCGTTTTCAAACACATATTGTTTTTAAAAAAAATGATTTAGAAAGTAATTAACTTATCTAATCTCATTAATTTTCCTACCTTTCCCCGTTTTTCCAGGTAGGCCTAGAAGCCTCGGCGTCTCCTCTGCACCCACGCCCAATCTAGGCACCTCCCGGCCCCACTCGAAGGCTGGAGGGCCGAGCCTCAGCCCAGCGCCGCTAGGGTGCGCGCGCAGCAGGAGCTGAGACGCGGCGTCTCTCTCTGGCTTGGCCGGGGGGCGGGGCTTGCTGAGCGTCCAGCGTTACCCTGGCAACCGGGTCCGCCCGCCGTCTCGCACAGCTGCAATCGGCGGTCCTCACCTCGGAGGGGGGGTGGGGGCCGCGACCCTCTTGCGGGGGGGCCGCGACCCTCGGGGTGGGGGGGCGCGCGCACAGCAGGAGCAGCTGAGACGCGGCGTCTCTCTCTCTGGCTCGGCCGGGGGGCGGGGCTTGATCAGCGTCACGGTTACCCTGGCAACCGGGCCCGCCGGCCGAGCCAGAGAGAGACACCGCGTCTCAGCTCCTGCTGCGCGCGCAATCGACGGTCTTCACCTCGGGGGGCGGGGGGGGGCCGCGACCCTCGGGGGGGGGGGCCCCGCCCTCCCCCCCCCCTTTTTCCCTCCCCCCCTGCCCTCCCCCCCTGCCCTCCCCCCCCGCGCCCTCCCTTCCCCCCCCGCCCTCCCCCCCCGCCCTCCCTTCCCCCCCCGCCCTCCCTTCCCCCCCGCCCTCCCTTCCCCCCCGCCCTCCCTTCCCCCCCGCCCTCCCTTCCCCCCCCGCCCTCCCTTCCCCCCCGCCCTCCCTTCCCCCCCGCCCTCCCTTCCCCCCGCCCTCCCTTCCCCCCCGCCCTCCCTTCCCCCCCGCCCTCCCTTCCCCCCCCGCCCTCCCTTCCCCCCGCCCTCCCTTCCCCCCCCCGCCCTCCCTTCCCCCCCCCGCCCTCCCTTCCCCCCCCCGCCCTCCCTTCCCCCCCCCCGCCCTCCCTTCCCCCCCCCGCCCTCCCTCCCCCCCCCCGCCCTCCCTCCCCCCCGCCCTCCCTTCCCCGCCCTCCCCTCCCCGCCCCCCCCCTCCCCGCCGGGCACTTGAGCTAGTATCTATATATATAAATCGGTACTTCTGTCATTCTGTCTGTCATCGCCTGTGCGTCTTGCGGGTATGCGCTCGAAAGTTACAGGGCGTACCTACGCGCACGTTACCTCCAAAGACAGCTTACGCTTCCGAGACGGTTTTAAGCGTATTTACGTTTCGGCCGGGCTAAAATCCCGCCCGCGGTATCCCAAAAACCTTCAACGTTCCGCTCATTAGCGACAGAGTGACCTCGAGCTCGACCAATCGTACGCCGGGTTGCTGGCGTGTGCCGCCGGGCCAATCGGTGTGTGTGTGGCCGGGCCTTATCGTTCTGAATCGAGGTGAGTCGCCGCCATCTTGATTCCAAACTTTTCCTTTCTTTTTCCCGCTTTCTGCGTCTTTAAAAAAAAAAAACGTTGCTTTTAAAACACATATTGTTTTAAAAAAAAATGATTTAGAATGTAATTAACTTATCTCATTAATTTTCCTACCTTTCCCCGTTTTTCCAGGTAGGCCTGGAAGCCTCGGCGTCTCCTCCGCACCCACGCCCGAGCTAGGCACCTCCCGGCCCCACTCGAAGGCTGGAGGGCCGAGCCTCAGCCCAGCGCCGCGAGGGTGCGCGCGCAGCAGTAGCTGAGACGTCTCTGGCTCGGCCGGGGGGCGGGGCTTGCTGAGCGTCCAGCGTTACCCTGGCAACCGGGCCCGCCGGACGTCTCGCACAGCCGCAATCGGCGGTCTTCACCTCGGTGGGGCGGGGGGGGGGGGCCGCGACCCTCGGGGGGGGGGGCCGCGACCCTCGGGGTGCCGCGACCCTCGGGGGGGGGGGCGCGACCCTCGTGGGGGGGAGCGCCCCCCGCCCTCCCTTCCTTCCCTTCCCCCCTCCCTTCCCCCCCTGCCCTCCCTTCCCCGCCCTCCCCCTCCCCCCTCCCTTCCCTGCCCTCCCCCTCCCTTCCCCTCCCCCCCGCCCTCCCTTCCCCGCCCTCCCTTCCCCTCCCCCTGCCCTCCCTTCCCCTCCCCCTGCCCTCCCTTCCCCCCCTCCCTCCCTTCCTCCCCCCGCCCTCCCTTCCCCCCCTCCCTCCCTTCCCTGCCCTCCCCCTCCCTTCCCCTCCCCCTCCCTCCCTTCCCCTCCCCCTCCCTCCCTCCCCCTCCCCCTCCTTCCCCCTTCCTCCCCTCCCCTCCCTCTCTTCCCCCCCAGTCGCTCTCTCTCTTCCCCCCCCAGTCGCTCTCTCTCTTCCCCCCCAGTCGCTCTCTCTCTTCCCCCCCAGTCGCTCTCTCTCTTCCCCCCCAGTCGCTCTCTCTCTTCCCCCCCAGTCGCTCTCTCTCTTCCCCCCCAGTCGCTCTCTCTCTTCCCCCCCAGTCGCTCTCTCTCTTCCCCCCCAGTCGCTCTCTCTCTTCCCCCCCAGTCGCTCTCTCTCTTCCCCCCCAGTCGCTCTCTCTCTTCCCCCCCAGTCGCTCTCTCTCTTCCCCCCCAGTCGCTCTCTCTCTTCCCCCCCAGTCGCTCTCTCTCTTCCCCCCCAGTCGCTCTCTCTCTTCCCCCCCAGTCGCTCTCTCTCTTCCCCCCCAGTCGCTCTCTCTCTTCCCCCCCAGTCGCTCTCTCTCTTCCCCCCCAGTCGCTCTCTCTCTTTCCCCCCAGTCGCTCTCTCTCTTTCCCCCCAGTCGCTCTCTCTCTTTCCCCCAGTCGCTCTCTCTCTTTCCCCCAGTCGCTCTCTCTCTTTCCCCCCAGTCGCTCTCTTTCCCCCCAGTCGCTCTCTTTCCCCCCAGTCGCTCGCTCTCTTTCCCCCCAGTCGCTCGCTCTCTTTCCCCCCAGTCGCTCGCTCTCTTTCCCCCCAGTCGCTCGCTCTCTTTCCCCCCAGTCGCTCGCTCTCTTTCCCCCCAGTCGCTCGCTCTCTTTCCCCCCAGTCGCTCGCTCTCTTTCCCCCCAGTCGCTCGCTCTCTTTCCCCCCAGTCGCTCGCTCTCTTTCCCCCCAGTCGCTCGCTCTCTTTCCCCCCAGTCGCTCGCTCTCTTTCCCCCCAGTCGCTCGCTCTCTTTCCCCCCAGTCGCTCGCTCTCTTTCCCCCCAGTCGCTCGCTCTCTTTCCCCCCAGTCGCTCGCTCTCTTTCCCCCCAGTCGCTCGCTCTCTTTCCCCCCAGTCGCTCGCTCTCTTTCCCCCCAGTCGCTCTCTCTCTTTCCCCCCAGTCGCGCTCTCTCTTTCCCCCCAGTCGCGCTCTCTCTTTCCCCCCAGTCGCGCTCTCTCTTTCCCCCCAGTCGCGCTCTCTCTCTTTCCCCCCAGTCGCTCTCTCTCTTTCCCCCCAGTCGCTCTCTCTCTTTCCCCCCAGTCGCTCTCTCTCTTTCCCCCCAGTCGCTCTCTCTCTTTCCCCCCAGTCGCTCTCTCTCTTTCCCCCCAGTCGCTCTCTCTCTTTCCCCCCAGTCGCTCTCTCTCTTTCCCCCCAGTCGCTCTCTCTCTTTCCCCCCAGTCGCTCTCTCTCTTTCCCCCCAGTCGCTCTCTCTCTTTCCCCCCAGTCGCTCTCTCTCTTTCCCCCCAGTCGCTCTCTCTCTTTCCCCCCAGTCGCTCTCTCTCTTTCCCCCCAGTCGCTCTCTCTCTTTCCCCCCAGTCGCTCTCTCTCTTTCCCCCCAGTCGCTCTCTCTCTTTCCCCCCAGTCGCTCTCTCTCTTTCCCCCCAGTCGCTCTCTCTCTTTCCCCCCAGTCGCTCTCTCTCTTTCCCCCCAGTCGCTCTCTCTCTTTCCCCCCAGTCGCTCTCTCTCTTTCCCCCCAGTCGCTCTCTCTCTTTCCCCCCAGTCGCTCTCTCTCTTTCCCCCCAGTCGCTCTCTCTCTTTCCCCCCAGTCGCTCTCTCTCTTTCCCCCCAGTCGCTCTCTCTCTTCCCCCCAGTCGCTCTCTCTCTTTCCCCCCAGTCGCTCTCTCTCTTTCCCCCCAGTCGCTCTCTCTCTTTCCCCCCAGTCGCTCTCTCTCTTTCCCCCCAGTCGCTCTCTCTCTTTCCCCCCAGTCGCTCTCTCTCTTTCCCCCCAGTCGCTCTCTCTCTTTCCCCCCAGTCGCTCTCTCTCTTTCCCCCCAGTCGCTCTCTCTCTTTCCCCCCAGTCGCTCTCTCTCTTTCCCCCCAGTCGCTCTCTCTCTTTCCCCCCAGTCGCTCTCTCTCTTTCCCCCCAGTCGCTCTCTCTCTTTCCCCCCAGTCGCTCTCTCTCTTTCCCCCCAGTCGCTCTCTCTCTTTCCCCCCAGTCGCTCTCTCTCTTTCCCCCCAGTCGCTCTCTCTCTTTCCCCCCAGTCGCTCTCTCTCTTTCCCCCCAGTCGCTCTCTCTCTTTCCCCCCAGTCGCTCTCTCTCTTTCCCCCCAGTCGCTCTCTCTCTTTCCCCCCAGTCGCTCTCTCTCTTTCCCCCCAGTCGCTCTCTCTCTTCCCCCCAGTCGCTCTCTCTCTTTCCCCCCAGTCGCTCTCTCTCTTTCCCCCCAGTCGCTCTCTCTCTTTCCCCCCAGTCGCTCTCTCTCTTTCCCCCCAGTCGCTCTCTCTCTTTCCCCCCAGTCGCTCTCTCTCTTTCCCCCCAGTCGCTCTCTCTCTTTCCCCCCAGTCGCTCTCTCTCTTTCCCCCCAGTCGCTCTCTCTCTTTCCCCCCAGTCGCTCTCTCTCTTTCCCCCCAGTCGCTCTCTCTCTTTCCCCCCAGTCGCTCTCTCTCTTTCCCCCCAGTCGCTCTCTCTCTTTCCCCCCAGTCGCTCTCTCTCTTTCCCCCCAGTCGCTCTCTCTCTTTCCCCCCAGTCGCTCTCTCTCTTTCCCCCCAGTCGCTCTCTCTCTTTCCCCCCAGTCGCTCTCTCTCTTTCCCCCCAGTCGCTCTCTCTCTTTCCCCCCAGTCGCTCTCTCTCTTTCCCCCCAGTCGCTCTCTCTCTTTCCCCCCAGTCGCTCTCTCTCTTTCCCCCCAGTCGCGCTCTCTCTTTCCCCCCAGTCGCTCTCTCTCTTTCCCCCCAGTCGCTCTCTCTCTTTCCCCCCAGTCGCTCTCTCTCTTTCCCCCCAGTCGCTCTCTCTCTTTCCCCCCAGTCGCTCTCTCTCTTTCCCCCCAGTCGCTCTCTCTCTTTCCCCCCAGTCGCTCTCTCTCTTTCCCCCCAGTCGCTCTCTCTCTTTCCCCCCAGTCGCTCTCTCTCTTTCCCCCCAGTCGCTCTCTCTCTTTCCCCCCAGTCGCTCTCTCTCTTTCCCCCCAGTCGCTCTCTCTCTTTCCCCCCAGTCGCTCTCTCTCTTTCCCCCCAGTCGCTCTCTCTCTTTCCCCCCAGTCGCTCTCTCTCTTTCCCCCCAGTCGCTCTCTCTCTTTCCCCCCAGTCGCTCTCTCTCTTTCCCCCCAGTCGCTCTCTCTCTTTCCCCCCAGTCGCTCTCTCTCTTTCCCCCCAGTCGCTCTCTCTCTTTCCCCCCAGTCGCTCTCTCTCTTTCCCCCCAGTCGCTCTCTCTCTTTCCCCCCAGTCGCTCTCTCTCTTTCCCCCCAGTCGCTCTCTCTCTTTCCCCCCAGTCGCTCTCTCTCTTTCCCCCCAGTCGCTCTCTCTCTTTCCCCCCAGTCGCTCTCTCTCTTTCCCCCCAGTCGCTCTCTCTCTTTCCCCCCAGTCGCTCTCTCTCTTTCCCCCCAGTCGCTCTCTCTCTTTCCCCCCAGTCGCTCTCTCTCTTTCCCCCCAGTCGCTCTCTCTCTTTCCCCCCAGTCGCTCTCTCTCTTTCCCCCCAGTCGCTCTCTCTCTTTCCCCCCAGTCGCTCTCTCTCTTTCCCCCCAGTCGCTCTCTCTCTTTCCCCCCAGTCGCTCTCTCTCTTTCCCCCCAGTCGCTCTCTCTCTTTCCCCCCAGTCGCTCTCTCTCTTTCCCCCCAGTCGCTCTCTCTCTTTCCCCCCAGTCGCTCTCTCTCTTTCCCCCAGTCGCTCTCTCTCTTTCCCCCCAGTCGCTCTCTCTCTTTCCCCCCAGTCGCTCTCTCTCTTTCCCCCAGTCGCTCTCTCTCTTTCCCCCAGTCGCTCTCTCTCTTTCCCCCCAGTCGCTCTCTCTCTTTCCCCCCAGTCGCTCTCTCTCTTTCCCCCCAGTCGCTCTCTCTCTTTCCCCCCAGTCGCTCTCTCTCTTTCCCCCCAGTCGCTCTCTCTCTTTCCCCCCAGTCGCTCTCTCTCTTTCCCCCCAGTCGCTCTCTCTCTTTCCCCCCAGTCGCTCTCTCTCTTTCCCCCCAGTCGCTCTCTCTCTCTTCCCCCCAGTCGCTCTCTCTCTCTCTTCCAACAACAACATTCCCTCGAAAAAGCCTCGGCACCGCCGGGCACTTCAGCTAGTATATATATAAAGCAGTATGTGTGTCTGTCTGTGTCTGTCTGCTATACACTCAAAAGTTATACAGCGTACCTACACATACGTTATATCAAAAGAAAGCTGATGATCAGGGGAGTGTCATAGGTGTATTTACCTTTTGGTCACACAAAAATTGTTCGGACAGTATTTAAAAAAGTTCAAAAATCCGCTCATTAGCGGTTCACCAATCCTACCGCTCATTAGCGACATAGATAGGACAAGGAAGGAGGTTCTGCTGAGGGAGTTTGAGCGGCTAGGGGCCAAATTAAAAAGCAGAACCACAAGGGTAATAATACCTGAGCCACGAGCGAATTTGGCTAGGACAAATAAAATTAGAGAGTTAAATGCGTGGCTCAAAGACTGGTGTGGGAGAAATGGGTTTTGCTTCCTGGGACACTGGCACCAGTACTGGGGCAGGAGGGAGCTGTTCCGTTGAGACGGGCTTCACTTGGCCAGTGCTGGGACTAGAGTCCTGGCGGATCATATAACTAGGGCTGTAGAGAGGGCTTTAAACTAACTAGTGGGGGGGAGGTTCCTAGAGAGCAAATAATAAAAATGACAACAGAGAAGGTCATAGACTTAGGTAGCAGTGGGGAAATTAAAAACCAGAGCGTGTCAGGAAGGGGCAGAAGGTATGGAGTAAAAGGTAAAGTAATAAAAAGGGCAAAAGCAGGAACTAAGTGTCACAAAACATCTTTGAAAGTTCTCTAGCTGAATGCATGTAGCATTCGTAACAAAATAGACGAGTTAATGGCACAAATAACTACATATGGGTATGATCTTGTGGCCATTACAGAAACATGGCTGCAGGGTGACAATGCCTGGGAATTAAACATACCAGGTTATTTAACGATCAGGAAGGACAGGCAGGAAGGAAGGGGAGGTGGGGTGGCTATGTTAATAAAGGAAGGAATCACTGTAATACAGAGAAATGATATTGGGTCAAAAGATCTGGATAATGAAACAGTTTGGGTGGAGGTAAGGAATAATAAGGGGAAAAAAACACTAGTGGGCATAGTCTATAGGCCGCCGAACAGTGGCAACTCTGTTGGACGGAGTATCAATCAGGAAATAGTTGAGGCTTGTAATAAGGGCACATCTATAATTATGGGGGATTTTAACTATCATATTAATTGGACAAATCAAATTGGGCAGGGCTGCTTTGAGGATGAGTTCATTGAGTGTATTAGGGATGGGTTTCTTGAGCAGTATGTAACTGAACCGACCAGGGGGCAAGCAACCTTAGATCTGGTCCTGTGTAACGAGATGGGATTAATTAAAAATGTCCTAGTAAAAGATCCCCTTGGAATGAGTGACCATAACATGGTTGAATTCCATATTCAATTAGAGGGTGAGAAGGTTGGATCTCAAACAAGCGTGCTAAGCTTGAATAAAGGAGACTATGAAGGTATGAGAGCGGAATTGAGTAGAGTGGATTGGGAAAATAGATTAAAGGGTAAGACGATACATGATCAGTGGTGTACATTTAAGGAGTTATTTTACAACTTCCAAAAAATATATATTCCACTGAGAAGAAAAGGGTGTAAAAGAAAAGACAGCCATCCATGGCTAAGTAAAGAAATTAAGGATAGTATTCGACTAAAAACAAGGGCATATAAGGTAGCCAAATCTAGTGGGAGGATAGAGGATTGGGAAAACTTTAAAAGACAGCAAAAAATAACAAAAAGATTGATTAAGAAAGGGAAGATAGATTATGAAAGTAAATTAGCAATAAATATAAAAACAGATAGTAAGAGTTTTTATAGTTATATAAAAAGAAAAAGGGTGGCTAAAGTAAATGTTGGTCCCTTAGAGGATGAGACCGGGAAATTAATGGTGGGAAATATGGAGATGGCAAAAACACTGAATGAATATTTTACATCAGTCTTTACAGTAGAAGACACTAAGAATATCCCAACACTGGACAAACAGGGGGCTAAAGAGGGGGAGGAGCTAAACACGATCAAAATCACTAAGGAAGTGGTACTCAGTAAAATAATGGGACTCAAGGCGGATAAATCACCTGGACCGGACAGCTTACATCCTAGGGTCTTGAGGGAAGTGGCGGTAGGGATTGTGGATGCATTGGTAATTTTCCAAAACTCCCTGGACTCGGCAAAGGTCCCGGCAGACTGGAAAACTGCTAATGCAACACCCTTATTTAAAAAGGGCAGTAGACAGAAGGCTGGAAACTATAGACCGGTTAGCCTAACATCTGTGGTAGGTAAAATTTTGGAGTCCATTATTAAGGAGACAGTAACAGGACATTTGGATAATCATAATTTAATAGGACAAAGTCAGCATGGTTTTATGAAGGGGAAGTCATGTTTGACAAATTTGCTGGAGTTCTTTGAGGAAGTAACGTATAGGGTGGATAAAGGGGAACCAGTGGACGTAGTGTATTTAGACTTCCAAAAGGCATTTGACAAGGTGCCACACAAAAGATTATTGCTTAAGATAAAAAATCACGGGATTGGGGGTAATATTCTGGCATGGATAGAGGATTGGCTATCTAACAGAAGGCAGAGAGTTGGGATAAATGGTTCATTCTCAGACTGGCAATCAGTAACTAGTGGTGTTCCGCAGGGGTCAGTGCTGGGTCCCCAACTCTTTACAATCTATATTAACGATTTGGAGGAGGGGACCGAGTGTAACATATCAAAGTTTGCAGATGATACTAAGATGGGAGGGAAAGTAGTGAGTGAGGAGGACATAAAAAAACCTGCAAGGGGACATAGACAGGCTAAGTAAGTGGGCAGAGATTTGGCAGATGGAATACAATACTGGAAAGTGTGAGGTTATGCACTTTGGCAGGAAAAATCGTAGAGCAAGTTATTATCTTAATGGCAAGAAACTGGAAAGTACTGAAGTACAAAGGGATCTGGGGGTCCTGGTGCACGAAACTCAAAAGGTTAGTATGCAGGTGCAGCAAGTGATTAAGAAGGCCAATGGAATGTTGGCTTTCATTGCTAGGGGGATAGAATATAAAAATAGGGAGGTATTGCTTCAGTTGTATAAGGTATTGGTGAGACCGCACCTGGAATACTGCGTACAGTTTTGGTGTCCATACTTAAGAAAGGACATACTTGCTCTCGAGTCAGTACAAAGAAGGTTCACTCGGTTAATCCCGGGGATGAGGGGATGGACATATGAGGAGAGTTTGAGTAGATTGGGACTCTACTCATTGGAGTTCAGAAGAATGAGAGGCGATCTTATTGAAACATATAAGATTGTGAAGGGGTTGGATCGGGTGGAAGCGGGGAAGATGTTCCCGATGATGGGTGAAACTAGAACTAGGGGGCATAGTCTTAGAATAAGGGGCTGCTCTTTCAAAACTGAGATGAGGAACTACTTCACTCAGAGGGTGGTAGGTCCATGGAATATGCTGCCCCAAAAAGCTGTAGAAGCTACATCATTACATAAATTTAAAACAGAAATAGACAGTTTCCATGAAGTAAAGGGTTATGGGGAGTGGGCAGGAATTTGGGCATGAGTCTAGGATCGGATCGGTCATGGCCCTGTGGGTAGCGGAGCGGGCCCAGGGGCCGTGTAGCCTGATCCTGCTCTATTTTGTGTGTCTAATTCTGTTAGATTCAGGAGATGGTTCTGGGATAGTGGAGTGGCGGTTAGGATCAGATCAGCTATGATCTTATTGAATGGCGGAGCAGCTCGAGGGGCCGATTGGCCTACTCCTGCTCCTATTTCTTATGTTCTTATGAGTGACGTGATGGTTGACCAATCCTACAGTTCAGTGACCTGATGGTTGACCAATTGGTGCGTCACGGGCGGGACCTAATCCTGCAGCCTCCCGAAACTTCGCTGCCATTTTCCCCCCTGCTTTTCCTCCACGGCGAGCTGGGCAGCTGCGTCGGCCCGCCAGAGGTGAGTTGGGGTCCCTCGGGCCGGGCCTCACAACCGCTCGGCCCGAGACACAGAGCGGGGGAGCAGCACTGGCGGCCGTCAACCACGCGGCCCGACACACAGAGCGCGGGAGCTGCAGCAGCCGGCCGTCAACCGCGCCGGCCGTCAACCGCGCCGCCCTCTAAACTGCCCTGGCAACGCCGGGTCCCCCCTGCTAGTATATCACTATAATGCAGTTGCTTAGTGTGATGTTTTACAATATAATTTTTTTTAAACTTCAGTATATATCAAATTTCTACTGTTTTTTGTCACTTTTTGACTTGATATTTCTCCCCAATTCGTATCTGTTTTCTTCTCTCTTTACCACCCGCCCCTGCCATATACATCCCCAACAGGGTGTCAGCATAAATGAAAATTAAAAGCCTTGGAGTAAGATAATCATTAACTACCTGGCTTTGTTAAAAAACTGAGTTAACTGAAATATTCATCAGTTTATTGTTTATTTGATAGCTTAAATCTTATTTCAAATGGGATATTTTAAACCTGTGTGTCAAAAAAAAGTCAAATTTCAAATGTTTTTTGAACTTTAAAAGTATGAAATATTGTCTGTACCTGAAAAGTTCAGTCTATTGAAGAAGCAAGTGTCATTGTGTGCTGCAGTTCTGTGCTGGCTAGAGTAGTTTGATGGCTGAAGTCTTTGAACATTGGGAACAAATTGTGATGGTTTTGTTGTTGTTCTACCCAATATTGGCACAAAAACAGTTTCTGAAATTATTTATGTCCAAATTTCTATAGAGGCGCTCCTGGGTTAGACAGTTATCCAATTAACTAAGCCATCAAGTGGCAACTAATCAACAAGCTGACATATCTGCCGTACCATCTTTGAGTCACTGGGTTCAGTAAAATTGCACAGGTTGAATGGAAAAGACCAGTGCCCTTCCTAGCCTTGTGAAAACAATACTGAGCTAAAAAGTGTTACTAGTGTATGTTCAAACCTTTTTCTGATGCAAACTTACATTTTGGTTTAAACAAATCAGGTAAAATGGAACTTGATGGAAGTTTTCGCCTGTATTTTCTAGGGTGGGGGGGTTATAAAAACTAGGTTTGAAAACTGCTTACATTCATGCAGTATTTGTGTCATTGAATATGTTTGTACCTTAGTGCATTTCCTGCTGATCTACTGGAGTAAAACAGTATTTGACCCTAAGTTGCAGCTGTTTTTCTTACCACCACTTTCCCTGTACAGGTTGGCAAGGATTAGTGTTTGGGCTGATGTGGTTTTTGTCTGTGCATTTACTTTGTAAAAGACCGCATATTTCATATTTTTTCAAAGGGCAATGACTGGTAAAGAATAAGTGCATGCTCTCTGGTCGTTGCCATGTTACATTGCCGCCCACCCGGCTCTCTGTCTGTCTGTCTCTTTGTCCCTACCACCCTTGCCCCCCACCCTGGCTCTCTGTCTGTCTCTTTGTCCCTACCACCCTTGCCCCCCCCCCCCCCCCCCCCCCACCCCAGTAAAATTCTAATATTCTCCTTTTACACACATTTTGCACCATTTTTCAGTTGTAGTTTCCCCAGGGAAGAGGAAATAAAGACGGGCATCTATGCTGTATATATTTTGTACATTAACTGTTTCATCACAGACGCAGTTCACTCACATGATATTTATAAAGCAAAACATGTTAAAGTAACCTGTAAATGCATTATAAACCATGAAGGATTTAGAGTGAAGTAAATTACACAGATTTATGTGATGCCTTATTGCTCTTTTGATCTCTCATGTGTACGAGTTCCAAACCCAGAATTATACTGCATCCTGGTTCAGTTCTTTATACTAGATACTTTATCTCTGCAAATCATTAAGTAGACTTACAATACAACCAGGAAATTTATACCTTGTAATTTGTTTTTAAAAAGACACTGGTAATATTATGGGTCTTGTGTCACAAATCCAATATACCTTCTGCTCCTCGGTCAGAAAATCAATAATACTTTGTCCTACATCACACGACATTACGGTTAGCTTCAAACAGAAATAAAACTAAAAAAAAATTCCTTTTGAAAAGTATAAAACTACTATGAGTGAATTTAAAGATATTAAATAAAGTCTGTTTCTTTTTGGAATTTCTGGCATTCTAAACTGAGAGAGCAAACTCTTTAATTGGAATATCACTTTAGAATTCACCGAGAGCTATCTGTTAAATGTAATACACTAGTATGAATTACTTAGCTCTTCAATAAGAAGTCATGATATAGTGGCAACTAATGCACTTTTGCACAATTGTGGTCAGACAACTGTCGACTTGTTCCCTAATTCATTACTTTACTAGCTGAAGTGCCCGGCGGTGCCGAGGCTTTTTCGAGGGCATGTTGTTGTTGGAAGAGAGAGAGAGAGAGCGACTGGGGGGGTGGGGGGTGGAGAGAGAGAGAGAGAGAGCGACTGGGGGGAAGGGGGGGAAGAAGAGGAGGGAGGGAGGGGAGGGGGGAACGGGAGGGGAGGGGGGGAAGAGGGGGGAGGAAGGGGAGGGGGGAAGGGAGAAGGGGAGGGGGGAAGGGAAGAGGGGAGGGGGGGAAGGGAAAAGGGGAAGGGAAGAGGGGAAGGGGGGAAGGGAAGGGGGGAAGGGGAGGGGGGGAGGAAGGGGGGGGAACGGCGGGCGGGGGGGAAGGGAGGGGGGGAAGGGAGGGCGGAGGGGGGAAAGGGAGGCGGCGGGGGGGAGGGGGGGAAAGGGAGGGAGGGGAGGGGGGGAAGGGAGGGCAGGGAGGGGAGGGCGGGGAGGGGAGGGGTGGGGAAGGGAGGGAGGGAGGAGGGGGGAAGGGAGGGCGGAGGGGGAAGGGAGGGCGGAGGGGAGGGGGGGGAAAGGGAGGGTGGAGGGAGGGAGGAAGGGAGGGGGGGAGGGCGGGGGAAAGGGAGGGCGGGGGAAGGGAGGGAGGGGAGGAAGGGGAAGGGAGGGCGGGGGGGAGGGAGAGGGGAATGGAGGGGGGAGGGGGGAAAGGGGAGGCCGGAGGGGGGGGAGGGGGGGAAGGGGAGGAGGGAGGGAGGGCGGAGGGGGGGAAGGGAGGGGGGGATGGAGGGTGGAGGGGGGGAAGGGAGGGGAGGGAGGAAGGGAGGGGGGGCAGAGGGGAGTGGGGGGAGGGAGGAAGGGGGAGAGGAAGAAGGGGGAGGGGGGAAGGGAGGGCGGGGGGGAGTGGGGGGAGGGGGGGAAGGGAGGGCGGGGGGGAGTGGGGGGGGAAGGGAGGGCGGGGGGGAGTGGGGGGGGAAGGGAGGGCGGGGGAAGGGAGGGCGGGGGGGAGAGGGGGGAAGGGAGGGCGTGGGGGGGGAAGGGAGGGCGGGGGGGTGGGGGAAGGGAGGAGGGGGGAGGGGAAGGGAGGGAGGAAGGCGAAGGGGGGGAGTGGGGGAAGGGAGGGAGGAAGGGGAAGGGGGGAGGGGAAGAAGGGGGAGGGGGAAGGGAGGGTGGGGGGGAGTGGGGGAAGGGAGGGAGGAAGGGGAGGGGCGGAAGGGAGGGCGGGGGGAGTGGGGGAAGGGAGGAAGGGGAAGGGGGGGAGGGGAAGGGAGGGGGGAAGGGGGAGGGGGGAATGGAGGGGGAGGGAGGGGAAGTGGGGGGGGAGGGAGGAAGGGAGGGCTTGAGGCTGAGAGACAGCCACGGCCACGCCCGGTTGCCGGGGTAACCCTGCTGCCCCGCACTCCCGAGAGCCCCGCTCTCGCAGCCGCCCCGCCCCGCTCTCCAAGCCCCAGCCGGCCCGCACTCCCGTTGCCAGGGTAACCCGATCCGCACTCTCGAGAGCCCCGCCCCCCCCCCCGCGCCCGAGCCTAGCGCGAAACAGAGTCTCACCTGCTCCTGCTGCGCGCGCACCCTGACCCTCGTGGCTGACGCCATTGCCCCGGGTAACGTGACAGCGGGGGGCGGGGGGGTGAGGAGCTTAGCAGCAGCCCAGTTACCTAGCTCGGGCCTGGCTGGGCAAGAAAGGCCCAGGCTTTCAGGCCTAAGAAAAAAACGGGCAAAGGTAGGAAAAAGAATGTTCAGGTTAGATAAAATATTTACAAATGAGTGATTTATTTTAAAAGAATTTAATAAATTGAATTTTATTTTGCTGGAAATGTATATTTGAAAAGAAAGACGCAGAAAGCAGGAAAAAGAATGGAAGCAAGATGGCGGCTACTCACCTTGGTTCAGAACGATAAGGCCCGCCCACACACGCACCGATTGGTCGACCATCAGGTCACCAAAGCGTAGGATTGGTCAATCGTCCCGTCACTCGACCGTAGGAGGGCCCGGCCGCACGCGGCAGCAAGCCGCCGTACGATTGGTCGACCTCGAGGCCACTCTGTCGCTAATGAGCGGATAATGAGATGCTAATGAGCGGAATGTTGAAGGTTTTTGGGATACCGCGGGCGCGATTTTAGCCCGGCCGAAACGTAAATACGCTTAAAACCGTCTCGGAAGCGTAAGCTTTCTTTGGAGGTAACGCGCACGTAGGTACGCCCTGTAACTTTCGAGCGCATAGCCCGCCAGACGCACACGCGATGACAGACAGAATGACAGAAGTACCGATTTATATATATAGATTAGATTTCTTTTTAGAACATAGGAACATGAGAAGGCCATTGAGCCCCTCGAGCCTGTTCTGCCATTCAATGAGATCATGGCTGATCTGTGACCAAACTCCATAGACCCACCTTTGCCCCATATCCCTTAATACCTTTGTTTAAAAGAAATCTGTCAATCTCAGATTTAAAATTAACAACTGACCCAGCAACAAATGCCATTTGTGGAAGAGTGTTCCAAACTTCTACCCTTTGTGTGTAGAAGTGTTTCCTAACTTCACTCCTGAAAGGCCTGGCTCTAATTTTTAGACTGTGCCCCCTAGTCCTAGACTCCCCAACCAGTGGAAATAGTTTCTCTCTATCTACCGTATCAGTTCCCCTTAATATCTTGATAATTTCAATCAAATCACCCCTTAACCTTCTAAATTCCAGGGAATACAACCCTAGTTTGTGTAATCCCTCCTCGTAATATAACCCTTGAAGTCCAGGTATCATTCTGGTAAATCTGCGTTGCACTCCCTCCAAGGCCAATATATCCTTCCTAAGGTGTGGTGCCCAGAACTGCTCACAGTACTCCAGGTGTGGTCTAACCAGGGCTTTGTATAGCTGCAGCATAACTTCTACCCGCTTGTATTCTAATCCTCTAGATATAAAGGCCAGCATTCCTTTAGCCTTTTTGATTATTTTCTGTACATGTTCATGACATTTTAATGATCTATGTACCTGGACCCCCCCCAAGTCTCTTTGGACCTCCACTGTTTCTAGCTTTTCACCATTTAGAAAGTACTCTGTTCTATCCTTTTTTATGTCCAAAGTGGATGACCTCACATTTGCCTACATTGAAATCCATTTGCCATAGTTTAGCCCATTCGCTTAATCTATTAATATCTCTTTGTAGTTTTATGCTTCCATCTATACTGCTTACAATGCCACCTATCTTTGTGTCATCGGCAAACTTGGATATGTGGCTTTCTAGGCCATCATCTAAGTCGTTAATAAATATGGTGAATAGTTGAGGCCCCAGCACAGATCCTTGCGGGACACCACTAGTCACATCCTGCCTATTAGAGTACCTGCCCATTATCCCTACTCTCTATCTCCTGCCGCTCAGCCAATTTCCTAACCAGATCAATAATTTGCCTTCAATTCCATGAGCTTCAACTTTAGCTAACAGTTTCTTATAAGGGACTTTATCAAATGCCTTCTGGAAGTCCATATAAATAATATCTATCAACATTCCTTGTCCACTACTTTAGTCACCTCTTCAAAAAATTCAATCAGGTTTCTCAGACATGACCTACCCTTTACAAATCCATGCTGGCTCTCTGATCAGCTGAAAATTTTCAAGGTGTTCAGTCACTCTATCCTTAATTATAGACTCTAGTAATATCCCAACAACAGATGTTAGACTAACTGGTTTCTCTCTCTCACGTTTCTTAAATAGCAGAGTGACATGCGCAATTTTCCAAACTAAAGGAACGGTTCCTGAATCGAGAGAACTTTGGAAGATTATAGTTAGGTCATCTGCAATGTTCTCACCTACTTCCTTTACCTACAACATCAACGATATATATTTGATAAAGATGTACTTTGGCTCACGTGCGCTCTCTTCTGTCTTTCCCTTCTCTGTAGCTTTCCTCTTTCTCTTTTGCTCTCTCTCTGTCTCGCTCTTTTCTCTCTTTTCTCTTGCTCTCTTGCATGTTCTTTCTCACATACTTTCTCTCTTTATTATGATCTTCATTAAATGAATAAATAAATATCTCTATCTAAGACTGTGTTATAAAGTTTTAACACTAACCCAGGGTAAAGATGATGTTCATAAACCACTTGAACTACACTCTTTATATCCCATTTTGAGACATCTCTCTTCCATATGTCATTTACACATCCTGGTATCTGAACGTGGAAACCCTTTCTGCAAATTATCCCGCTAGTACCTGATGTCTGCTTTGATATGCATTTTAAAATATCACATCCATAATTTCCTATTGTCACAGTGCTGGAGGTAAGGGCTAACATTATATATGTATTCTACAAAATAAGGTGCTAGAGAATGTATTACTGGGTGTAGCCCTGGCATTTGTTTCAGCATGTATTTGTACTTATGGCTCTATTTCTCATGCATGTACTTACAATAAACAATTTAGAAACATATAGACCACTTTAATCCCATTAGTTGCAATTGGCTTGCACGCTTTAATAATTAAAATATTAGGTTTGTATAGTGCTCCCTGACTGCAATTCAAATTATATTAATGTATTTGAATCAAAAACATGTCCAGTAAGAATTATTAAATAAACTTAAGTTTTACAGGAACAATGTAGTGTAAAGAATGTGGGGGAAATAAGTGATTTGGGCTACTAAAGAACCATTTTCCAATGGTTAATGGAAGCTAGCTAGAACTATTTTTTGGAAAATCTCTGTAAATGATGTTCTCCAATATGAAGCTGTTGATGAATTTGTATCTAAAATCCAAATCTGATCCATTATTGTGAAAAGCTTAAAGATACTGACTGAAAGTTTAAAATATGGTTGTGTCCATTCGGTGACTCTGTATGCTGCACGTTTTAACAAATTCAAAGCCGCAAGAGATACCTGCTTCCTTCGTGACTAATATCCTGTATCATAAGCATTTTATTGTACTGTGTTAATGCAGGCATCCTAACGGGATATAAAAGTAATCATGCAATTTAGTAAAAGAAAAGGTGAGCCCACAATAGCATGGAAAGTAGTTGGCAATCTATAAATTTTGCTTGGTATACAGGTTTGTGTAGAAAACGAAGCGGTGCTTTCTCGATCTAAGTGTTCAAATTACTCGGTTGCATTAATTTGGCTTTATTTTACCGACTCTTGCCAAACCCTTTCTCATTTCCAGATGTTAACCAGTTGGCTAAGGGCTGCATCATTTTCAGTGTTGGGGGATAATGCTGAATATTAAGATTTTTAAACTGCTTTTGATCAGTGAGAATTGCACAGGAAAAAGGCATAGAATAACCCAGATATGTTTGTTTTGCAAAGCATTCTTGCGCCAAAATAAAGTGATATGAATACTAGGAAAAATGTTAGCCAGCTCTATACTGTACAATTATTTTTTTTCTTTGCAAATGTTTAATGAATATTATTGCATAGATACAGTAAAAGCAATCTATACTTAGAAAGATAAAATCCTTTCAGTACTTGGGGTTAAAGAACTGATTAGTGTGGTGGTATTTACGTTTCTTACAATTTGGGCTACTCAGATGGTAAACTGGGGCTGTTTTATGCGGCAGATGTGGGTTACAAACTAGAGCCAATTTTTGTTTGTCACCCTCAGCCATCAGTGATTATAACCCATCCTCAGATTTATTTTGAAACTGTTTTTCTGAGGGTTAAGAGCTGTGATTTAGGCCATTAGTGAGTGCATAAATGAGATTAGTTTAAGTTCATTGATGGTTATGATCTGCAGCGTTACATTGGGTGATGACTGTCAGATCCCATTTAACAACATTAACATTCAAAATCTTACAGAATGCTGTCTGTAGCTGTATTAAAACACAGGTTTTGAACCTTTAGGCACAGTAGGAATTCACTTTGGGTCTTCTGTAGTTTCTGAGGAGAGCTACAAGACAAAATCTCGGCTTGTCAGGCGCATTAATTTCTTGAAACCCTTTCACTCTTCATTGACCTTGGGCAAATGAGCTTATTGCCCTAGCTGAAATGAAATGAATGATAAATGCAGAAAGTGCCTTTGCTGAGTAATGGGACTGCAGCGAAGGCTTCTCCGCAGAGTTTTATTCCTCTACAGCCTGAGGCAGCTCAAGGCCCCCTGCTGTTCATTTAAATAGGTATGTCAAATCTGCCTTGAAATGCTGCCTGTTTGATCTGTGGTAATATTTGTGAAGGTTCCATATGGACTTGAACCCCTGCAGTGGCAAGAAATAATGTACAACGCTTCATAGTGCAGACACAAATTTTCTCTGAAGAGGATACAACACCGCATTTTAGCTGTCGGAGAGGATGATGTAGCTGAAATGTGGCACTGTCAGCTCCTCACATGGATGGGCAGAACACCATGCATATCTGGAAAATTATGCTTAACTTTCCATTCAATCATCATTTAAACTTTCAAACTGTATCTTAGATTAGCTGTTTTCCCTGCTTTCTGTGTATTTTGAATTATTTTAAAAATAATTTTTAAAGTGAAGTACTCTGCGGAATGGAATGTCCGAAATTAAATTTACTTGAAGAGGAGAGAATTTTAACAGTTTAGTACTGGACTTCAAATTCCTCTGCATTGCCTCCCTTCTCATAATCATTCAGAGTGGGGTGGGAGTGGAACAGCAAAACTATTGCTGATTATTCACTAATTGTTTCACTGCAAAATGTATTTAAACATTATAACATCAGATTATACAAGGCTATGTTCATTTTTTTTAAAGCTGGCTTAAGTAGATGGTAATTGGGCATTGTGTAAGAAATGATAACTTGAGTACTTTTATACCATATCTTGTTTCCAATACTTGATTTTGATTCATTACTTGGGAAGGAGAGCACTGAATGACTGACTCCTGTGAATGAATCCCTTCAATTGATGGTAATTCTATTTCCTTTAAAGAGAAATAAAAATGGGATGTTTTGTTCATGTATTTAATTAGATGAGCAATCATTGATTATTACGGAATACTTAATCTTAACTCTTCTGCTCACCAAGAATCATCAGCCTATCAAGTATTTTGACTGTTATTTTTTGCTATTAATTAATTGTGAAGTACTGAGGACGTAATAAAATGTTAAACACTAACAAGCTTGTTCTTTCTATTTGAGCAAGGAACCGTGGGCCAAAATTCCAATTGTGTTTTTCCGTGCAATTTGAGTGTAGGAAATGGAATTTGGTGCCTAAGTCAGATGCACTAGATTTACACCATTTTAATACACTCTAAATTCTGGTAAATTTGGCTGCTGGCTGAAGATGCACCCACCCCTAAAATGCTGCATGCAAATGACAAGATAATGAAGGCAAAAGCTGCTTTCCCAGAAATTCTGCCATTTGTACCAAAGTTGCACCTAACTTAAGTTATGCCAGTAGCAAACAAAAATAAGTGATCAGCATGACTTGTCAAGCTAGAAAGTGGTGAGCTCAGACTTTGAATGCCTACAAACCTTGTCTGAAACTAGCTTTGACTTAAGTGATTAGAAAAATCTTTCCACAGAACAGGAGAAAGAGGAAATGAGCCAATGCACTGCACTGCTCCCTCGATGTTATCTTAAATAACTTCTGCTTAAGGAAGCAATGATTCACGAAGGTGCCATAACAGAAACTCTGTCTCCTATTATAAGCAGACCTCCAAACATTTTCTAAAGCACAAAATACAAAGAACAGACTGACTTCATATCAGAAAGTGGTTTGACTGTGCACTTACATATTTACAGCAAGTGATACTACTACCTCCCTACCTACTTCTGGTGCCTCTCAGTGCTGTTCTTAAACCTATCCTGGTGCTGCACAAAGGTGATGGCTAAGGACCAGTGACAGCAGTGGCACTCAGCTGCACTGAGATATTGGGACTGAGGTAGCCTTTATCTAAGCTTCTCAGTCCTGGGCAGACTCTTCACCATTGCAGGTACATGGGCAGCCTGGACCAGTATGCTGTTGCCCACATAATCAGGCATCTGAGGTGCTGGCTGAAAAAGTAACATGAGCTGTCATCAGGAGAGAGGATAGCATCATGAAGGTGGATTCCAGCCACAACATTTGTGCTGGGTCCTGGGCAACTTGTAAACATTAACATGACAAAGCTTCTACCTCCCATATCTTCTGGCCATGTACTCCAGTATCACAACAGTGATAACTGTTCGATCCACTGCTGCCTGAAATAGCCAACGCACTTAATGTGTTATTAGTGACATCTTTGAAATTTACTTCAATTTAGCACCATTTGCCTGATATAGGTGGCTGCTCATGATCAGTGTGGACAGTATGTGGTGCATACTATACTTTATTTTCCTCTAGCCTCTTCATTACATCACCACATCAATTCTCTCCCTTTTAACCAGGATGATGGAACAGTCTTGAATACTGACTTCTCGATGGATATTTGCTGCCATTCTGAAGCAGCCAACAGAAGCAAAGCTTTGCATTCCTGACAAATCCTCCCTCTTAAGTTATGGCGCATGGCCACCTCAAGCCACTTCACCTGACTACCCAGCTGAAAACTAGTGAAACGTGTTTGTGGAGGGTAGCTGAATTCAAACATCAGCTAAGGTTGGGATTTGAAATTGTTTCTCCAGATGAAACAATGCCATTCTACAAGTAAATCTACCAAACTCTATTCCTTGAGCTTTGAGTTAAGACCATTCACTGACTTATAAATATTTGGGATAGATTAGAGAGTCCAGAATTTAAATACTGAGGCTGAAGCACAAATGGGAAAAAAAAGCATCAGGATCTCGTACACTTTTTTTTGCCTTGGATCCCTGGTGCAAACTTTCCCTGCCCCCGCCCCAAACAAACATAGATACACAAAGTTGGTCTGCCCTTTGTTACCTCACTTACTTTCCTGCCAGGAGACAATAATAAAAACAGATTAATCTCGTATATTAATGATCTAGACGAGGGAACCAGATGTAATATCTCCAAATTTGCAGACGACACAAAGCTGGGTGGGTGTGTGTGCTGTGAGGAGGATGCTGAGAAACTCCAGGATGATTTGGACAGGTTTATTGATTGGGCAAAAGCATAGCAGATGCAATATAACGTGGATAAATGCGAGGTTATCCACTTTGGTGGCAAAAACAGGAAGAAGGCAGATTATTATCTGAATGGCAATAGATTGGGAGAAGGGGAAGTGCAACGCGACCTGGGTGTCCTTGTGCACCAGTCGCTGAAGGTAAGCATGCAGGTGCAGCAGGCGGTTAAAAAGGCAAATGGCATGTTGGCCTTTGTAGCGAGAGGGTTTGAGTACAGGAACAAGGATGTCTTGCTGCAGTTGTACAGGGCCTTGGTGAGACCACATCTTGAGTATTGTGTGCAGTTTTGGTCGCCTTATCTGAGGAAGGATGTTCTTGCCATGGAGGGAGTTCAGCGAAGATTCACCAGGCTGATACCTGGGATGGCAGGAATGACGTATGAGGAGAGATTGGGTCGACTGGGCTTGTACTCACTGGAGTTTAGAAGAATGAGAGGGAATCTCATTGAAATTTATAAAATTCTGACAGGACTGGACAGACTAGATGCAGGAAGGATGTTCCCGATGGTCGGGGAGTCCAGAACCAGGGGTCACAGTCTAAGGATAAGGGGTAGGCCATTTAGGACTGAAATGAGGAGGAATTTCTTCACCCAGAGAATGGTGAACCTGTGGAATTCTCTACCACAGAAGGCAGTAGAGGCCAATACATTAAATATATTCAAGAAGGAGTTGGATATATTTCTTAAGGCTAAAGGGATCAAGGGGTATGGGGAGAAAGCAGGGACCGGGTACTGAATTTGGATGATCAGCCATGATCGCATTGAATGGCGGAGCAGGCTCGAGGGGCCGAATGGCCTACTCCTGCTCCTATCTTCTATGTTTCTAAATTAAGACAAACAATCAATCTACCTTTGTAGCGGTTCAAGCCACCAGGTACTTGCCATGATGAAGGGAGCCTAGTGCTACATTGTACTCCAATAATGGAATCCTTTTGGGCATTTATCATTTTTTTCTTGGTCTTTTGTATCGAGCATTATGCTTTGGTTAAATAGGAAACCTGCACCAAAGCCAATGCCATAATGTAAAAGGCCATTACAAGATGTATTGCATATTATTTTAATTTTGTATTGGCTTTTTTTCTGGGGAAGGACTACACTTCTGACATTAACCTGCATCTTACCCCTCTCCTGCTTCAGAGTTCCTTTTAATCTACCGGATAAAGTAATATTAACATTAGGAAATTAGCAATTCTTCTTTCTTCAATACATATTCTTTAATTATTTCCTCCAACTCTGGCCTCTTGTGCATCCCTCACTTCCTTTGCCCCACAATTGGCAGCTGTGCTTTCAGCTCTCTAGGCCCTAAGCTCATTAATTCCCTCCCTAAACCTCTGGGCTGAATTTTGCTGGCGCTCAGAGTGCAGGTTTGGAGGCAGGGCCGCAGTCAAAATGGAAATGATTGACAGCGGGTTGGGAGCCCGCTCCGAACCCGCCTCCATGTAAGTTTCCAAACTGTCGGGTCTGCAAATTCAGAACAGACCCGACACCAAGCGGTGGGGGAGTCATTTAAGATAGTTGAATGCTTGTTAAACGCTTGTTAACTACTATTTTGCCAGCCTATTTCTATTTTACCACTTTTTTAACGAGGTTCACTTCGTCGTCCAGGTTTGCGCAGTGCTTGTCAGTGTTTGCAGCACCCCAATGCTGCAGAATACTGACAGAACAACTGTCAAAATGAATGTGGCCATGGTCCCTTTAAGGAAACCGGCTGATGGCGCATCATCAAATGACATCATCAGACCCCCTTCCTTTTAATTTGACAGGAACCTTGCAGGGCAGGCTTAACGAGCCCAATCAACGTAAAATCCTTTCACAGAGCGGCTGCAGCTGGGAGCGGGACCCGCCAACCACCGCTCCTGCCGCAATCCAGCCTCCGCAGGCAAAATCGCGGCATCTCTGTTTTTGCACTTCTCATCCTCTAAGATGCTCCTTAAACCCTACCTCTTTGACCAAGCTGTTGGTCACCTGTCCTAGTGAGTCAGAAATTCCGGTCCCTACGGGTGTGTACGCGCTATGTACTCACCTGTAGGGCCAACGGAAATACCGGTTTTAGGCATTCGCTGGAAACCGGCATTTCCGACAGATCCTCCGGCTGCGCTGGAGCAGGGCCTCTGCCGGTGGAGTGTTCCATTTTTTGGAGACCCTCCGCCCGCAGAAAACACTTACAATTCTTGCGCCTGGTAAAAGCAGGCGCAAGGCCTGTTTTTACTAGGATAAGAGTTGAAAAAGTTTTTTTTTTTAATTTCCACTGATTTATCATTTAAAAAATATTTTAAAGAAAGATAAGTTTATTTTTAGCCCCGTTAAAACTTTTATTTTTTTCAAAAATTAAAATTTTTGTTTAAAATACTTAATTTAAGTAATTTAAAGTCATTTTAAAAATGTGTTTTTTTTTAACTAATGTTTTACTATGTTTTGGGGGTGATCTCTTCATATATTTGACAGGTCTTCCTGTCAAATGTATGAATGGAGATTCCCTTCTCTGATTGGCTCCCCATGGCCCACGTGATCCCAGGGACACTGCGAACCGCCTGCGCCTCTGGGATACGTGGGCCCTGCGCACCGGCAGTTTGGAGGACCCAGCAACGGAACTCTGCGCCTCCCGGGATCCCTCCGGTCCAGGCGCAGATTTTTCCAGATTGCAGCCCTTCACCCGCGGGAGGCCTGCAAATGGAATTTCTGGGCCAATATCTCCTCCTGTGTCCTAATGTCTCCTCCTGTGGCTCAATGTTGATTTAAGACTGAATGCGCTCCTATGAAGCGACTTGGGACATTTTACTAAATTAAAGGCACTATATCAATGCAAATTGATGTTAAAGGAGGAGCTTTCAGTTTCTTGTAAAATAGAAATTGTTTTTATACTGGTACTTGGTAAGAATTTTGTAATTTCATATATTTTCTGTACCTCTGTGATGAGCTGCCATTTTCTGGCTCCAGGCTTACCAGGGAGCACCTCTGTTAATGTCAGCTGCATGGCCTGTTAGGGATTGCTCCACAGTGAGCAATACATTGGCATCTTTTCAGATCCTGTACTGCATCCATGCATCGTTTGGGAAATTTCACCAACAGTTGATTTCTGCTAATCTGTATTGTTTTTAGCCCCATAACTGGCATCAGCTAAACTTAAGTTATTCCGTAGTTAATTCTGGAAATCTGAATGAGAGGTGAAATTCATTTTTAAAAAATTTAAGGTGGAGGTGACCACTTCATATTAAAAGTGCTCATCCATATATTTACTTTTACCTTTAACTGGATTATACAATTTTGTGTTAGAACTTTTTACATTGGTTAATTTAGAATGTTTTCTTTTTAAGTACTGCAGATAGAATAATGGAGGGTACGAAGGCATATTGATGTTGGTAACTTTCAGATGCTGTAACCTGCCTGATTGGCATTCATGCTACTTTTTTTTTAACGGGATGTGGGCGTCGCTGGCAAGGCCAGCATTTATTGCCCATGCCTAATTGCCCTTGAGTGGCCTTTCAGAGGGCAGTTAAGAGTCAACCACATTGCTGTGGGTCTGGAGTCACATATAGGCCAGACCAGGTAAGGACGGCAGATTTCCTTCCCTAAAGGACATCAGTGAACCACATGGGTTTTTACAACAATCCGGTAATTACATGGTCACCATTACCAATACTGGCTTTTTATTCCAGATTTATTTAACTGAATTTAAATTCCCCAGCTGCCATCGTGGGGTTTGAACTCTTGTCTCCGGATTATTGGTCCAGGCCTCCGGATTACTAGTCCAGTAACATTACCACTATGCTACCATTCCCAGGTACTCCTACGATTAAATCAACGCATCAAGAATTTAAAATCCTTCAGGTTTTTTTTGTTAATTGCATTAAATTCCTCCTTTTGAAATTCCCATGGAATTGTTCGAGCTGTTCCACTTTGTTCTGAGTAACTGTGAATGGCATCATTGTTGCATTTCAAAATATCTTTCACCCAAGCAAAAGCATGATATCACACTACTGTTACAGTTCTTCCAGGTGATTTTTTTTTATTCATTGATGGGATGTGGGCGTCGCTGGCTAGGCCTGTATTTAGTGCCCATCCCTAATTGCCCTTGAGAAGATGGTGGTGAGCCGCCGCCTTGAACTGCTGCAGTCCATATGGTGTAGGTACACCCACAATGCTGTTAGGAAGGGAGTTCCAGGATTTTGGACCAGCGACAGTTAAGGAACAGCGATACAGGTCCAAGTCAGGATGGTGTGTGGCTTGGAGGGGAACTTGTAGGTGGTGATGTTCCCATGCGTCTGCTGCCCTTGTCCTTCTAAGTGGTAGAGGTCGCGGGTTTGGAAGGTGCTGTTGAAAGAGCTTTGGCGAGTTGCTGCAGTGCATCTTGAAGATGGTACACACTGCAGCCACAGTGCGCCGGTGGTGGAGGGAGTGAATGTTGAAGGTGGTGGATGGAGTGCCAGTCAAGCGGGCTGCTTTATCCTGAATGGTGTCGAGCTTCTTGAGTATTGTTGGAGCTGCACTCATCCAGGCAAGTGGAGAGTATTCCATCACACTCCTGACTTGTGCCTTGTAGATGGTGGAAAGGCTTTGGGGAGTCAGGACGTGAGACACTCGCCGCAGAATTCCCAGCCTCTGGCCTGCTCTTGTAGACACAGTATTTATATGGCTGGTCCAGTTCAGTTTCTGATCAATGGTAACCCCCAGGATGTTGATAGTGGGGGATTCAGCGATGGTAATGCCATTGAATGTCAAGGGGAGATGGTTAGAGTCTCGCTTGTTGGAGATGGTCATTGCCTGGCACTTGTGTGGTGCAAATGTTACTTGCCACTTGTCAGCCCAAGTCTGAATGTTGTCCAGGTCTTGCTGCATATGGACACGGACTGCGTCAGTATCTGACGAGTCTCAAATGGTGCTGAACAGTGTGCAATCATCAGCGAACATCCCCACTTCTGACCTTTATGATGGAGGGAAGGTCATTGATGAAACAGCTGAAGATGGTTGGGCCTAGGACACTGCCCTGAGGAACTCCTGCAGTGATGTCATGTGATTGAGATGAATGACCTCCAACAACCACAGCCAACTTCCTTTGTGCTAGGTATGATTCCAACCAATGGAGAGTTTTCCCCTTGATTCCCATTGACTTCAGTTTTGCTAGGGCTCCTTGATGCCACACTCGATCAAATGCTGCCTTGGTGTCAAGGGCAGTCACTCTCACCTCACCTCTTGAGTTCAGCTCTTTTGTCCATGTTTGGACCAAGGCGCTGTAATGAGGTCAGGAGCTGAGTGGCCCTGGCGGAACCCAAACTGGGCGTCAGTTAGCAGGTTATTGCTGAGTGAGTGCCGCTTGATAGCACTGTCGACGACACCTTCCATCACTTTGCTGATGATTGAGAGTAGACTGATGGGACGGTAATTGGCCGGGTTGGATTTGTCCTGCTTTTTGTAGACAGGACATACTTGGGCAATTTTCCACATTGCCGGGTAGATGCCAGTGTTGTAGCTGTACTGGAACAGCTTGGCTAGGGGCGCAGCTAGTTCTGGAGCACAAGTCTTCAGTACTATTGCCGGAATGTTGTCAGGGCCCATAGCCTTTGCAGTATCCAGTGTCTTCAGCCGTTTCTTGATTGCTGGATCACTGCCATACAGTTATTCCCTCATAGACCTTTCATTCCTGATCAGATTTTACTTTTTAACAGATTTCTGGCAGCATCCCAGCCAATTCTAGGAACAGATACATGGTAGTTTATGTCCGTGCTGTTCACCGTGCACTGATGCAAATCATGATTAGCTAGAAATGCCTCCATGTGTAACATTTTATCCCACGGACAATTCCATAGTGGGTACATAAATTTACCTATAGGTTAAATGTGGTCTGTAGAGGAATTTCTTGCCAGATTTTTGTTGTTGTTGTTGTTGTTGGGGGAATGTGGAGACTGATCAATCTTGGAGCCATTTCAGTATCTCAGACCTGAACTAATCTCTGGACAGCCTTGCACACATTGAATGCTCACAATCCCTTTGGTATAGGGGAAGGGAGGAATAGGTTTAACATCATGATATGCATTAAAGGGTCTCTTACCTTTTCAAAGCAATTAATTTAAGTCGCTAAATTGATTCCTAACAGTACTTTCTCACCCCATTTGTTGGCTAAACAGATTAGAGTACAGTGGAATATGACATTTATTCCACAGTGCCCCACTGTGTAACCTCTTATCAGTCTGAAGATAAAATTACATCTTACTGATGCATTAGTTGGATAGTATAACTGAATGTGCTTTTTCCAATCCTCTTTTTTTTAAATGCATTAAACATTGTTTGCTAATACATGAAAGCTTTATTTATTGGTGAATTAGAAATTTTAGTAGGCAAATGAATAATAACCACATGTGGTAAATAGCTGTATATTAGCACCTAAACATAATGGCCCGGATTTTGCAGAGAGTAATGACGGTGAACTGTCGGCGTTCGCCTCTGAAACTGACCGTAACTTCAGGATTTAGCGCATGCACGTCTAAACGTGGAAATCCTGAAGTTGCAGTCAGTCATTCACTGCTCCGACACAGGCTGCGCTGTGGAACCCCCACCCATAACCGGCAATCCGTGGAACTGACGAAAACTTGAGCTTTCCACGCTAATATTGCTGTTAAATAAATGTTAAGCCTTGTTGGAATAGCATATTGACTGCTAAACAACCATTCTGGCCCTCATATTTGTGGAGTGTCAGATTTCTCCATTATGATAAAAATTACAATTTAAAATAAAAAAAATTAAAAGTTTATTCATGATATTTCAGCTTCTCTCTTAACTCCAGTGTATGTCCCAATCTTTATTTTGCTCTCTGTAACATTTTTAAAAAGTGCAGATAATTCAGTGCTTTTCATTTACGGATTGCTGTCTGTGAGAATTCTTCAATATGATTGGCTGCTTAGACAGCTTATTGACATCACTACAGCTCTTCACTGGGGATTCCCATTACACAGCGTTGTAATCAATTGCTTGTCGAGAAAGGTAAACTTCTCGCCACAGAGATTACAAGATTTCTGTGGGCAGCTTTCTTCAAGGTCAGCGGTGAGCGCATTAGCTTCGCCACTGACCACAAATCACGGGCCAACGCCGGCCAATGCAGCTGCAAACGTCTTTGTAAAACTTCTCTCTTTAGTTTTGACCTCTCCGTTATTGGAGTACAGTACCATGGTTGGCATTCGCATTCCAATACCTTGTCCATGTGTGAGACTTGACGGTGAGTGTCGATAGGCTGTCTCACTGCGAAGGACATCACAGCTGAATCTGATCTTGTCCTCACCCTATGTCCATTCACACTTTCCTCCAGCAGGGGTCACTATTATGATCACACATGAGTTCCTTGACCAGTTTGCTAGCCAGTTACCAGGCGTAATTAAAAACAGAAAATGTTGGAAATGCTCAGCAGGTCAGGCGGCATCTGTGGAGAGAGACCGAGTTAACATTTCAGGTCGATGACCTTTCATCAGAATTGGAAAATGTTACAGATGTAACAGGTTTTAAGCAAGTACAAAGGCAGGGAAAGGGGGGAGGGGTGGAAAGAACAAAAAGGAAGGTCTGTGATAGGGTGGAAGGCAGGAGAGATTGAATGACAAAAGGGATTATGGTGCAAAGCAAGAGGGGGTGGTAATGGAACTCTCACCATGTTACCAGGCGTGTTCCTTGGTCGATAATTAGGGGGTATATACCTCACCCAGCCAGCGCTCTATGATGCAGTGCCCAATCTGAAAATAGCTATGTGGGGCATTATAGTATAAATTTAATTTAATTTGTTGCTGAGTACAGAATTTGAGAGCTATTGACACTTCACAAAATTCTGTCTTCAGGACTCCTTCCTCATCAAAGTTTTTGATATTGATTGAACTCTGTCGCTTTATTACTGCAACCTTGAAATTTGAGCAAACGGTATGTCTTATGTACAAAGTAGTGAATGTCAATGATTTTGTATTATCCCCACGCTGTTTGTATGTTTATGGGTTTCAAGTGTAATTGTATATACTTGACTAGTTGTGTACATGCTCAATCCAATATCTACAATTGTTTGATGTGTAGTATTCAGGTCCTTCAATACTTGGGTCCTGCATTACTGTTTTGTCAAGAAAGATCTTTTAAATTTCTTGAAATACTAAACTTAACTCAGAAGATATACCAGCTCTTGCATTTCTATTCAGTAAAGCACCGGCTTCTCGCATATAAGATGCATTGTCCTACTGTATAAAACCTTGGTTTTATTGCTGATTGTTATAATGCATGAAATAGAATTTCACCTTTTATTAAAAAAAACTCAACAATTCACAAAGTCTTTTCATTTAATTTTTCTAGGATACCTATGAACAATTCCTAAACATCCAGGTATATGAAGACCGGCTGAGGGCCAAAGACCTCTTCTCTCTGGATACCAAACCAATGTAAGTTGCTGGTTGCAAGAGTGAATGTGAACAGGAGAACAGATTAAAAAAAAATCTAGGCTGACACTCTAGTGCAGTACTGAGGGAGTGCTGCGCTGTTGGAGGTGCTGTTTTATGGATGAGACGTTAAACCAAGGCCTCGTCTGCCCTCTCAAGTGGACGTAAAAGATCCCATGACACTATTTCGAAGAAGAGCTGGGGAGTTCTCCCCGGTGTCCTGGCTAATATTTATCACTCACCCAACACACAAAACAGATTATCTCATCATTATCACATTGCTGTTTGTAGGACCTTGCTATGCAGAAATTGGCTGCCGTGTTTCTTGCATTACGAACGTGACTACAGTTCAAAAGTACTTCATTGGCTGTAAAGCTCTTTGAGAAGTCCTGAGATTGTGAAAGGAGCTATAGAAATGCAAGTCTTTCTTTCTAGCAAAGTCTTAAAATTAACTGAAGTGCCCACCCACAACCTCTCTTTGGCAGGTTGTTGGTCACTGTGGAAGAGTATTTAAATGAAGGTGTGCTAAAACTAACTATACTAACATATCAAGCATATTTGTATACCCTAACTAGAGGGGGTGGACAGTAGTTTGAAAACCAAGAATTAAAAAACATCCTGCTATTTTAAACAAGTGGCAGTTTCAGTTACTAATTCTATTCTTTCACTCTTAAATGGGAAAAGAATTATGTACAGTCATGTGAATTAGAATACTAATTTTGATATACAGTAATTACTTAAGTCATTTGAATAAATTTGCCATGAAAAATGTAACTGTCCAATTTTTCAGTCTATCAGAATCATTTAAACCTAATTATCGGATATTTTTGCCTGCCTGTGTTTGTTTGTGACTATTGTTTATAATGCTTTACCATTGGTTAAAGTAATTGAATATGCAAGTTAAATTGTTAGCTATTTTTATTTTGAAGACAGTGGAACTTTTAAATACTTTTTGAATTGAAAGCTGTCTGAGAGTTTACAGTTGTGGTAACTAAGATATAATCTTGAAGGGCAAGGTATAACTTTACAAGACTACAGTAGAGTAGTAACACAACTTGCGAAAGGATATGCAAGGTAGAAATAAAATTCTATTGGGAATCTTTTATGTATCTTGTAACGCCATAGATTGATGATTCTTGAAAATTATTCATACAGATTCTTCTAATTAATATTAGTGGATTTAAAAAAATAAATACTTTTTTCAATGTGAACAAAATAATATCAATGCTAGTTAGATGCAGGTAGATTTCTAACTCAATACAAGGGTACTATATCTATCTCTAGTTTACCTTTTATCTCTATGGGGAGGAAATAAAAGTGAGGTGGAGAAGAGGGCCTGGAGTTTGCGTTCGATTGCGCTGTTTTTTTTTAGCACAGTTCCCCCGATATCGCTGTAACGGCACAAAAGATTAGAATTTAAACGCAAATTGCGTTCAGTGCAACTCGAGTTTCCGCAATCTTTTGCGCTAGTTTTAAAAAGATCGCGCTAGAAGCAGGCCCCACCCATAACACTGGCCACGCCCCCAGGGTGAATTAATCAACCTTGAGGGTTTCTGCCAATTGCGCTTGTTTGCAGGCCTTCGAGGAGGCTCCAAAAATTAAGCTGGAACTTTTGGGCACAAAGACACTATTAAGTATGTTTTGAATGATTTAAAAAAAAAAAAATTGCTAAGGAACTCACGACTGTACCCCACTCTAACTAAAAAATAGTTTTGTATATTTTTTTAAGTCATTTTCAGCCATTTAAAATCAGGTTACTCACAGGTGGTAGATTGACACTTCGATTTAAAATGCTTATTTTTTGTGATAAACCCATTTTCAGCTGTATTAATCAAACTTTGCCAAGATACCACACTTAAATATATCAAAGAACACTCTTTTGCACTCCTGCAACATTAAACAGTCCGGGGTAGATTTTCTGCTGGTAATATCAGCGTAATGCAGGCAAAATTGGTCAAACCAGTGCAAAAGATCAGGTACTTTTAAATGTAAGTGAGTTGCACCCAAAACCACATATGTTCGTGTTTTCTACGATTTTTCTTTATGCTTGCTTAAGATTCAATTCGGCCAGATCACGCTCCACTTACAAAATTAGCCACGCCCCTGGGTTGACATTGTGACATTCCTCCGATTGCGCTGGTTATGGAAGGCTCTTCAAATTGCACTAATTTTCTTAGGCGCACAAGCACTAGTAGGCATGTTTTATAAGTTTTTTTTATATATAATTTACTAAGAAACTGACCAGTGTACACCAATAAAACTAGTAAATGGTTCAATTTAGTTTTTAAAGTCATTTTTAGTGATTTTTAAATCATGTTACACACTTATTAAAAATGCTTATTTTTATTAACCCATTTTTAGCTGTATTAATGAAATTCCACCAGGTTACCATTCTTAAATACATCAAGGAGTACTTTTTAATGGAAAGGAAAAAAGGAAACGGATATATTCTATTAAGCTGCCGATTGCTCTGGCTCATTGGAGATTTTATGTTTCTGATTATGCAAATGAATTTTATGAGAAATTTACGAACATATGAAATTGCCAGGCAGGAAAGACAAGCTGATCCATCAAGCCTGCCCCACACCATGATGGCCAGACCACTATGGCTAAACACCTCTTTCCACCCCCACACCTCCCAACACTGCACAGCCATGTCGTCTCCTGGGAGAGGCAAAAAAATCAGAACAAACCCAGGGCCAATAAGGGAAAAAATTCTCTGGAAAATTCCTCTCCAACCCCATCAGATGGTTGAAACCAGCCCAAGTGTTATCTATAAAGACACTTATCTTCGATATGATGTGATCCCGGCCTCAGTCAGAAACTGCTCCAGCTCCCTCTTGAAGGTATGCAGAGAGTCAGCAGCCACCACACCAGCTAGCAATGTATTCCAGAGGCTCTCAATTCTCTGGGAAAAGAAGAACTGTCTAACATCCAGTCTATTCTTGCTCTTACATAGTTTAAACTTGTTCCCCACCACCCCCCGGGTCATCCCCAATCTGTTGAACTGAAACAATCTATCAATAGGGATGCTAGCCGGCCCTTTCATTATTTTATAGACCTCTATCAGGTCACCTCTAAGTCTACGCTGCTCTAAAGTAAATAGACCACATTCCTTGCGTCTGTCTGAGTAGCTGAAGTTCTTTCTAAGCTAGGAATCATTCTTGTAGCTCTCCTCTGGACCTTTTCCAAGGTCACTATATCACCCACCATCTGGGCACTGTACACTGGTTGCGGTCTGATCTATAAACTGTCAAAATGGTGTCCTTTGATTTATTCTGTGTGGTTCTATTAATACGACCCAGTACCCTGTTAGCTTCAGCTACTGTTTCTCTACATTGGTCAGGAACCTTTAGTGATCTGTGCACAATAACACCAAGATTTCAACCTCTTTCAGTATTCTTCCCTGCAAATGATGCGCATGTTCTGTATTGGCCTAACCAGTGCAATTTTTGAGTGCATTTTGGCCGCACTTTCCCAATTGCATCCAAAGTGGAAACTCTAACCCTCCCTGATCAGGTACAATTATAGGGTAAAATTCTCTTAGTGCTACCCTTGACATATCAAATAGCCTACCTCACCATTGATAAAGAACTTGCATTTATATAACACCTTGGCCGAGATTTCCCCTACCTCGGTGGGGTCGGTGGCGGGGTGCGACCCCGCTGCTGGCTCCAGCCCGCTGTCCAAAGTGATTTTTCATTGATTGGGCCCGCCCAGCGCGTTTCCCAGCCAATTGAAGGAACTGGGTCTGATGACTTCACTTGATGACGCGTCATCAGCCGCTTTCCTTAAAGGGACCATGCGCAGATTGATTTTGACAGTTGTGCTGTCAGTGTTCTACAGCATTGAGGTACTGCAAACACTGCCAAGCACTGCACAGAGGTGCACGGCTGCACACAGGCTCTCCCATGACTCCCTCCATATGCTTATGGAGGGAGTCACAGCATGCAGGGAGGTCCTCTTCCCTTCCCATGGGCAGAGGAGACCTCCCCATGAGATCAACGTAGCCTGGTTGCACATTGCAAAGAGGACGTAGAAGATAGGAGCAGGAGTAGGTCATTCGGCCCCTCAAGCCTGCTCCGCCATTTAATGAGATCATGGCTGATCATCCAAATTCAGTACCCTGTCCCTGCTTTCTCCCCATATCCCTTGATCCCTTTGGCTTGAGAAATATATCTAACTCCTTCTTGAATATATTTAATAAGTTGGCCTCAATTGCCTTCTGTGGCAGAGAATTCCACAGGTTCACCACTCTCTGGGTGAAGAAATTCCTCCTCATCTCAGTCCTAAATGGCTTACCCCTTATCCTTAGACTGTGACCCCTGGTTCTGGACTCCCCCGCCATCAGGAACATCCTTCCTGCATTTAGTCTGTCTAGTCCTGTTAGAATTTTATAAGTTTCAATGAGATCCCCTCTCATTCTTCTAAATTCTAGCAAATATAAGCCTAATCGACCCAATCTCTCTTCATACGTCATTCCTGCCATCCCAGGTATCAGTCTGGTGAACCTTCGCTGCACTCCCTCCATGACAAGAACATCCTTCCTCAGATGAGGCGACCAAAACTGCATACAATACTCAAGGTGTGGTCTCACCAAAGCCCTGTACAACTGCAGCAAGACATCCTTGCTCCTGTACTCGAATCCTCTCGCTATGAAGGCCAACATACCATTTGCCTTCTTAACCGCCTGCTGCACCTGCATGCAGAGATGTCATTAGGAGGACCAAGCTGCAGTGGTACAAACCTTTCAATGATCTCAGTAGATCATGAAATGTTACTGCAAAGCCACACTCAACCTCATCCTGCTATGCCACTCATCACATCCCCATCACTCTGCCTTCCCTACCCTACTCCTGCACATCCTTACTCACACCAACTTACCTTGCACCTCCATCCATCCCTCTTTATCTACATTATCACTTCCCCATCTCGCTAGCCACTCCTCACACTCACCCTCATCCTAGTCCAATCATACCAACTAACAACACACAAGGGTAGGCACTTGGGTGGTTTAGCCAATGTTCATGTGAAGTTTCTGTTAATGCGATGTCAAACATTGAAATCTTTATTTTCAACACTTTACATTCTTGGACAGATTTGTGTGCACCTTTGGAAGTGACTTAGTGAGCTGCAGTGAATGGTGAGACATAACAGTACCCCCCCCCCCCCCCCCGCAATGCTGATGAGTGTGAAAGGAATGGCTTGGGCATCGTAGGGATGCTTTATGGTGTTGGTGTGGGGTGGTGCCAATCTAGCGCATCATGTGGCAGCCAGGGTGTACAGCATCAAGTGAAGTAAATCTGGCCATGGTGAGGCCCTGTGTCCTGTGCAGCATCAGTTGATTGTAGAGAAGGTTGGTGGTGTTGTTGGTGGTGCTAGTGTTGGGGTTGATCGTGGTGGGATTCTGAGGACCAAGGTGAGATAGTTTCAAGGGCACTGATGCTGATTGGAGTCGATGGTAGGTGAACTTGAGATGACAGAAACGATCTGTCAATGGTGAGAGAGGTTGTGCCAATGAGGTGACGCTGGATACAGAGTTTGCTCCAAACACTTGCAAGCTGCATAAAGCTCATTCTGTCTTCCAAATGCATTAAGCAACAGCTTCTGATCTTAGAAAGTGAACAGCTATGAAATGGGAGCTTTTATAGAACATTTGCAGATGTCAAGTTATGAAATGATCCCATGCTGACACAATTCCTGACCTGCTTACCTGACATGATCCCCGAGCAGCAGGGAAGCCGTGGGAGAACTCTTAAAATCTAAAGGTGGGCTTAAAATAATTAAAACAAGCTGTTAATCATCTAAATTGCCTCCCCTCCCACTTGGTGTCTGGTCTGTTCAGCGATGACAGACCCGATATCTGGGAAACTAGCGTGGTGGCGGGTTGACAGCGGATTCCCTACCCGCTGTCAAAAGAATAATTCCCACCCGACCCGCCACCAAATGCGCCCGCTGACCCCCTGAAAAATTCCCCCCCTTGTGTCTGCAGGGCATCTCAAAGTGCTTCACATCCAATTAATTTGTTTTGAAATATAGACACTGTTATTACTTAGTCAAACACGGCAGCCAATTTTGCAGCAATATCTCACAACTATCAAATGAGATGACTGACAAGTTCATTTTTTTGGTGGTTTAGGGAGGAATGTTGGCCAGTACTAGTACCATGGGATTTTGAATGTTCACTTGGACAGGCAGATGAAGCCTCTGTTTAATAGCTCATTCGATGACTGCACTGCAGACAATACAACACTCACTCAATACTGCACTGAATGTTTAGCCTAGATTATGTACTCCATTCCCGGAAATACATGCATAGAAATACATAAAGTTACAACACAGAAATTGGCCTTTTGGCCCAACCAATCCATGTCCGTTTTACCCTCCATGTGAACAAATAGTTCTAATCACATTGGCCCACCCTGTTCCCATATCCTTTCAACCCCTGTTCCTTCATCCACCTATTCAATCTAATTTTGAATGTTGGCATTGTTTCTGCCTCAATCACTAACCCTGGAAGTGAATTCCACAGCCTCATAACTATCTATGTGAAAATGTTTCTCCTGCCCTCTGTTCTAAATCTCTTACATTTATCATCTAGTGGGGTTTGAACTCAACCTTTTGACTCAGAGGTAAGAATGTTATCAGCTGAGCCAAAGCAATCACAAGGTTCCCTTGTTTCTTCTTTTGAATTTGTATGCCAATTAATGCGTGTTACAAATTCAGGTTTGCTGCAGTTAGCATCTCGGGTTCAGTGTCATTCCCATAACCAGTCTAAGTGTCATATCTTTATGGGAGTTGGCTCACACTGCTCTATATCTACTTGTATGCTAGTGTAAGTTGGGTTGTAATATTAGTACCCCCTTGTGACCTGAACCAGCTTTGTGTCTTTCACTACTACAATCTTTCCTAAGGTGGAGCGAGTGCGATGAAGCCTGATGTGAATCAGTAAGCTGCACTATTTCATAGTGGGGTGAAAATACAAAATGGCAGCTATCGTCGGATTCACTTACTTCAAACAGTACAGTTTACATAATAATGCAAGATATAGTTCACATCATGGTTCCCCACATTAGTGGGTCTTATTTGAATTAGACGAGCTATTTTTTTACCATTATCTCCTGAACTCCAACCTTCTCACGGTCTTTTGCTGCCTGACTGCTCTGCAGCATCTTGTGTTTGTGTGTTTTATTTCTCACTGTTCACAGGCAGAAAGGGAAGGTCAGCCGCCCTGATCTTATGCCAAGCGCTGAGGACCAGCAACTCTCCAACACAAACTAAAAAAGTGCTTATTATTTGCAGTCTGAGCAAACAACATCAAAGCTAGTTCATTAGCATCCTAACTACTTCCTATCTCAGACCCTAGGGTTTTGCACATAACATTTAAAGTAACTCTTTCTCTCTCCACCCCAACCCCCATCCAAAATCCTGTCTGTGGAAAAGTGGTCAAAAGAAGCCGAAACGTGACATGCTAAATTGCAGGCAGTTTTATGCCCTGGACTGCGATGCAACAAACTCATTTAGATGAGGAACATTGTGGTCACTAGAGAGAAGATACTTTCATCCCACCAGTTTCGTCAAGTTTCAACAATCCAGTCCCAGAAATAAAAGGGCCGTATTCAAACCATTGCCACACCATCCTTGAACTATTGGGCTTGTGCATTTGAATGTAGTTTTTCATTCTCTTTGCAACACAAAAGGTACAGGTTTTCAATTTTATGGCTGAGAACATTACCACCCTTCCTGATAATTGTTTAATTGAATTGGTTTTCTGATTCCTTTTCCTCACGGAGCACGTCTTTCCTGGATGGTATGATAACATCAATTGAGATGAGATGAGACCTTACTTGATAGATTTGTTTTCACACGTTAGGTTGGGTACTTTCAACAAATGTGACATAGCATAAGTTTATAATCTCTTAGTCAACCAAGACTGAATCAGATGTGAGAACTTGGGGGCGTACAATTTATTAAGTAGAAACAAATCAGCAGAAGCGTGGATTCTGCAAACTTCCATTATCCAGTGCATATTAATCATTAGGTTTTTAAAAGTAACATTTATTTGTAGTGTATACTGCATGGTTTAATTGTGTAATCATAGATGATACAGCACAGAAGGAGGCTATTCGGCCCATCATGCCTGTGGCAGCTCTTTGGTAGAACTATCTAATTAGTCCCGCTCCCCTGCTCTTTCCCCATAGCCCTGTAATTTTTTTCCCTTCAAGTATTTATCCAATTCCGTTTTGAAAGTTATTATTGAATCTGCTTCCACCACCCGTTCAGACAGTGCATTCCTGCTCATCATAACTCTGCATCATTTTTTTTTCCTCATGTCACTTCTAGTTCTTTTGTCAATCACCTTAAATCTGTGTCCTCAGGTTACCGACCTTTCTGCTACTGGAAACATGTTCTCCTTATTTACTGTATCAAAACAGTTCATGATTTTGAAAGCCTCTATCAAATCTCCCCTTAACCTTCTCTGCTCTAAGGAGAACAGCCCCAACTTCTCCAGTCTCGCCACACAACTGAAGCCCTCATCCCTGGTACCATTCTAGGAAATCTCTTCTGCACTCTCACTAAGGCCTTAATGTCATTCCTGAAGTGTGGTGTCCAGTATTGAACACAGTACTCCAGCTGAGGCCTAACCAGTGTATTATCAAAGTTTAGCATAACTACCTTGCTTTTAAGAACATAAGAAATAAGAGCTGGAGTAGGCCATTTGGCCCTTCGAGCCCATTCAACAAGATAATGGATGGTCTTCTACCTCAACTCCACCTTCCCACACTATCCCCATATCCCTTAATTCCCCAAAATTTACCAACCTCTGTCTTGAATATACTCAACGACTGAGCATCCACAGCTCTCTCGGGTAGAGAATTCCAAAGATTCACAACCCTTTGAGTGAAGAAATGTCTCCTCATCTCAGTCCTAAATGGCTGACCCCTTATTCTGAGACCGTGTTCTAGATTCCCCAGCCAGGGGAAACATTTTCTCAGCATTAACCCTGTCAAGCCCCCTAAGAATTGTATTTGTTTCAATTAGATCACCTCTCATTCTTCTAAACTCTTAAGGAATATATGCCTAGTCTACTCAATCTCTCCTCGTAGGGCAATCCCCTCATCCCAGGAACCAGTCAAGTGAACCTTCACTGCACTCCCTCTAAGGCAAGTAAGTCTTTCCTTAGGTAAGGAGACCAGAACTGTACACAATACTCCAGTTGTGGCCTCACCAATGCCCTGTATAATTGTAGTAAGACTTCTTTACTCTTATACTCTAATCCCTTTGTACCTTTGTAACAAAAGCTAACATACCATTTGCTTTCCTAATTGTTTGCTGTACCTGCATGTTAACTTTCTGTGATTCATGTACAAGGACACCCAGGTCCCTCTGAATGCAGACATTTCCCAGTCTCTCTCCATTCAAAAAATATTCTGCTTTTTTGTTTTCCTACCAAATTGGATAACTTCACACTTGCGCACATTGGGCCAGAAATTCGGGTCCAAATGCGTGAGTACGGTCTGGGTACTCACGCATCTGGCCGGTGGAAATGCCGGCGTTCAGCATGCACAGCGCATGCGGGGAACGCCGGCATTTCCAGTCCTCTGAACGAAGGGGTTCAGAGGCACAGCGCGTGCGACTGCACAGGCAGCGCTTGCGCAGTGAACTTCGTCGATTTCATTCATGGATTCAGTGAGGGTAAGTCCTTACAAGTTACACTTGAAAAAAGCATGTGTAAAGTTGTTCCAAGGCTGCGGAGGAAGATATATTTTATCGTGGAGCTTCTGAAAGGCAATATTTTTGTTTGGGAAAGGGAGGGAAGTTATTTTAAGAAATTTTAAGTAAGTTTTAAAGTTTAAATTTTTTTTTTTTTAAACGGGTTTTCAGAACGGTAGGTAGAAGGAGCAATTGTGGCTGTGTGAATGGAATGTGAAAATGAGTGTTCTAAAATGAGTAATGTAACATTTCCAGCACTTTTAAGAAAGAAACTTTTCATCAGTAATAAGTAATTATGTATGTATGTCCGCATATATTCCTTTACGTATATGTATGTATGTTTTATATTCCTTTACTTATGTGTATGAATGTATGTTTTTAATTATGATTTTCCAATAAGTTACTTTCTCTGAAAGTCATAATTAAATAATACATTCATACACATAAGTAAAGGAATATATACATAACACGCAAAGGAATATATACAGACATACATACTTTCAGAAGCTCCACGATAAGAAATATCTTCCTCTGGAGCAACTGTACCCATGCTTTTTTCATGTGTAAGTTGTAAGGACTTGACCTCACTGAAAGCATGAATGAAAGCGGCGAATTTTACTGCGCACGCGCTGCCTGTGCAGTCGCACGCGTTCTGCCTCTGAACCCCTTCGTTCAGAGGACAGGAAATGCCGGTTTTCCCCACATGCACTGTGCATGCTGAAAACCGGCATTTCCTCCGGCCAGACGCGTAAGTACCCCGACCGTACTCGCGCATTTGGAAGGGAATTACTGGGCCAACATTTTACATGTCAATAAAATGAAAAATGTAACAATTGCACGATTTGCCCCCTCGCATCTGCGACTGAGGGTCCAAGGAGGTGCATTGCGCAAGAGGTCATCGTCGTACGTATCCTCACACTGTTCCCTTTTGGGAACTGTATGAAGTGGTGGAAGGATTTATGGCCGTGATTAACGCTCATTCCGTGACCGTAACCATCTTTGAACCAGCCATTAGGGTGGTTAGTCCTATGGCGTGAGGGTTTTACGGGCTTCCACAACCCATCTGAGGGTGGGGGCCACCCACACCCACGGACGCAAGTATCCCGCTGGATGTCCACCCAGAATTTATAGTTGGAGCTCCGACTCCACTTGCTGGGACTGTCTGGAGTGGGGTTCGAAACCCTACTCCTTCTGGTCCAGCGGCAGGGATGCTTACTGCTACGCAAAAGGCCCACTCCGCACAAAAGGTGACACCCATACGTTTCCTGCGCCTTTTCCCTCCCCGTGACTGGAACCCTATGCTGCCACTTGAAAGACCAAGCTATCATCTGCCCTTTTTGCGGCGCCTTTGACTTCTCATTACCAATGATGAGCAGGCGCTGCGCCTCCACCTCCTTGAGGAGATTGCTGAGGTCATCATCAGTTCAATTGTGAGTTCTTTTAATGCCGTGAATTGTGCTCATTCCAGCCATTTCACTTTGCTAATCGGATTGGGCCTTTGGCATAGCGGTAGGATCCCCGCCGCTGGGCCAGATCAGGGTAGGGTTTCGAACCCCGCTCCAGACAGTCCCGGCAAGTGGAGTCGGAGCTCCGGCTCTAAATTCTGGGTTGACATCCAGTGGGATATTTGCGTCCGTGGGTGTGGGTGGCCCCCCCTCCTTGTATAGCTTGTGGGAGCCCGTAAAACCCTCCCGCCATAGGACTAACCGTCCTAATGGCTGGTTCAAAGATGGTTACGGTCACGGAATGAGCGTTAATCATGGCCATAAATCCTTCCACCGCTTCATACAGTTCCCCAAAGGGAACAGTGTGAAGACACGTATGACGACGACATTGCTAAATAAATAAATGGAATTAAAAAAATTCTTTTAGGGCTTTTAAAAGTCTTTAAATTGCTTTAATTCTGTTTAAAACTACTTCAGATTCTTCAAAATAATGTAAACGTTTTTAAAAGTTTATAAAAGTTACCAAAATCTTCAAAAAACTTCCAAAAACCTATTTAAACTGCTGCTTTGCATGTAAAAATGCTTAGCAACTTGTCAGAAACATTGGGGGCGTGTCCTGTTAAACTGAGACCTCAAGGGGCGTGTCTCAGTTGCACAGCGCGCTACAGGCTTCGCGCTGGCTGCACTCCTGGGCGGCGTGACGTCATACGCTGCCCGGGATTATTCTTTTTCAAAATCGAATTCCAGGCGTCCCTGGAGGTCAACGGCCAGCGCGTCGGGTAAGTGCATATCAGGGGCTTGCACGCGCGGCAAGCCCCCGATCTGAATTTCTGGCCCATTGTATTCCATTTGCCATGTTCTTGCCCACACAGTCAACCTGTCCATATCTCTCTGCAGCCTCTTTGCACCCTCCTTGTGTCAGCTGTGGCTCAGTTAGTAGCACACTCACCTGAGTCAGAAGGTTGTGGGTTCAAGTCCCACTCCAGGGACTTGAGCACATGGAGCTAGGCTGACACTCCAGTGCAGTACTGAGGGAGTGCTGCACTGTCGGAGGTGCCGTCTTACGGATGAGACGTTAAACCGAGGCCTCGTCTACTCTCTCAAGTGGACGTAAAAGATCCCATGGCACTATTGCGAAGAGCAGGGGAGTGTTATCCCCAGTGTCCTGGCCAATATTTATCCCTCAACCAACATAACAAAAACAGATGATCTGGTCATTATCACATTGCTGTTTGTGGGACCTTGCTGTGTGCAAATTGGCAGCTGTGTTTCCTACATTACAACAGTGGCTCCACTTCAAAAGTACTTCATTAGCTGTGAAGCACTTTGCGATGCCCGGTGGACATGAAAGGTGCTATATCAATGTATGTCTTTCTTGTCTGTTTTCCTTTCTGTCTCTCTTCCTCGCGCTCGCTCTCTTCCTCGCGCGCGCTCTCTTCCTGGCGCGCGCTCTCTTCCTGGCGCGCGCTCTCTTCCTGGCGCGCGCTCTCTTCCTGGCGCGCGCTCTCTTCCTGGCGCGCTCTCTCTTCCTGGCGCGCTCTCTCTTCCTCGCGCGCTCTCTCTTCCTGGCGCGCTCTCTCTTCCTGGCGCGCTCTCTCTTCCTGGCGCGCGCTCTCTTCCTGGCGCGCGCTCTCTTCCTGGCGCGCTCTCTCTTCCTGGCGCGCGCTCTCTTCCTGGCGCGCCCGCTCTCTTCCTGGCGCCCGCTCCCTCCCTGGCGCCCGCTCCCTCCCTGGCGCCTGGCGCCCGCCCCCTCTCCCTCGCGCCCGCCCCCTCTCCCTCGCGCCCGCTCTACCTAACCATATTTTATTTATATAATTAATAAGCTAGTTTTAAGTTATTAATTTAATAAAGTAATAGCAGTCATTATTCTCCAAGTGTTCCATTCCCACTTAGACCTCACCGTCTGCGGCCTCTTGCATTGTTCCACAGAAGCTCACCGTAACCTCGAGGAACAGCACCTCACCTTCCGATTAGGCACTTTACAGCCTTCCGGACTCGATATCGAGTTCAACAACTTCAGATCATAACCTCGGCCCCTATTATATTTTTATATTTTTTATCCACACTTTTGGTTTGTGAATTTTCCTTTTTCTTTCTCTCTCCCACATGCAGCTGTCTTTCACTCTGCCAGCGCATTTCACACTTCATTTAGAGTCATTGTCTGTTTCTTTACCTATCCTATTACTATCTCGTCTCGCCTTGAATATCTCTTAATGTCATAGAGTCATAGAGTCATAGAGTTTTACAGCACAGAAAGAGGCCCTTCGGCCCATCGTGTCTGCGCCGCCCATCCATCCCTGTCCAGTCTAATCCCATTTTCCAGCATTTGGTCCAAAGCCTTGTATGCAATGGCATTTCAAGTGCTCATCCAAATGCTTCTTGAATGTTGTGAGGGTTCCTGCCTCTACCACCCTTTCAGGCAGTGAGTTCCAGCTTCCAACCACCCTCTGGGTGAAAAAGTTCCTCCTCAAATCCCCCCTAAATCTCCTGCCCCTTACCCTGAATCTGTGCCCCCTTGTTATTGACCCCCCTACTAAGGGGAAAAGTTCCTCTTTATCTACCCTATCTATGCCCCTCATCATTTTGTACACCTCAATCAGGTCCCCCCTCAGCCTCCTTTGCTCCAAGGAAAACAACCCCAGCCTGTAGAGTCTCTCTTCATAGCTAAGGCGCTCCATCCCAGGTAACATCCTGGTGAATCTTCTCTGCACCCTCTCCAGAGCAATCACATCCTTCCTATAGTGAGGCGACCAGAACTGCACACAGTACTCCAGCTGTGGCCTCACCAGCGTTTTGTACAGCTCCATCATAACCTCCCTACTCTTATATTCTATGCCTCTGCTAATGAAGGCAAGTATCCCATATGCCTTTTTAACCACCTTATCTACCTGCTCCGCTGCCTTCAGGGATCTATGTACATGTACACCAAGGTCCCTCTGACCCTCTGTACTTCCTAGGGCCCTACCACCCATTGTGTATTCCCTTGCCTTATTTGACCGTCCAAAATGCATCGCCTCGCATTTTTCCGGGTTAAATTCCATTTGCCACTTTTCCGCCCATCTGACCAACCCGTTAATATCGTCCTGTAGCCTGAGACTTTCCTCCTCGCAATTTACCACCCCACCAATTTTCGTGTCATCCGCGAACTTACTGATCATACCCTTTACATTCTCATCCAAATCGTTAATGTAGATCACAAACAGCAAGGGACCCAGCACCGATCCCTGAGGTACCCCACTGGACACAGGCTTCCAGTCACAAAAGCAACCTTCGACCATCACCCTCTGCCTCCTGCCACTCAGCCAGTTTAGGATCCAACGCGCCAAGGCCCCCTGGATCCCATGGGCTCTTACCTTCTTGACCAGTCTCCTATGCGGGACTTTGTCAAAAGCTTTCTCTTCTTTCATCCCCTCCCCCATTTCCCAGCCCCCATCTGCCTTTTGTTTAATTTCGTGCCTTTTCTCTCAGTTCTGTAGAAGGGTTTCAACCCGAAACGTTGACTCTATTTCTCTCTCCACGGATGTTGCCTGGCCTGCTGAGTTTTTACAGCATTTTCTGTTGTTATTTCGAATTTTCAGCATCCGCAGTATTTTGCTATCTTAACTTAACCCAGTTCCCTAACTTAGAGAGGAAAAAATGCTGTACTACTCGCCAGCCAATCACCTACTTGCTGTCCTGTGAGTCACACCTTGATTTTTCGATTCCACTGCTGTGCTGCTCCCGGCGAGTTTATTTATTTAATTAAACTTAAATTTAAATTAGGTAGACAGCTTTTGTTCAAAAAAAGCAAATGACTTACTGTTTACTCGGACTCAGAGCTCCTCGTGCGTGCTCTCTGTGACTTCACTTTACTGGATTTTCCCTTTCACTGCCTGCTGTTCTTAAACTATTTTTTATATTAGTTATCAATTATTCTGAATATTTAATGATTTATTTATAGTTAGGTTCAAAATAAAAAAGTAACACTAAAAAGAGTGTATAAAGTAGATTAAATACTAAGCTCAATCTCCTCCGGATCCGCCGGCGATTATGACGTCACTTTGTGATTTTTTTTTTTTCTCTCTCTGTTTGTTGCTTTGCGCTTTGCTCACTGCCCCCGCTCTTTTTAAACAGCCGCTCCGCTCACTGCCCCCGCTCTTTTTAAACAGCCGCTCCGCTCACTGCCCCCGCTCTTTTTAAACAGCCGCTCCACTCACTGCCCCCGCTCTTTTTAAACAGCCGCTCCACTCACTGCCCCCGCTCTTTTTAAACAGCCGCTCCGTTCACTGCCCCCGCTCTTCTTAAACAGCCGCTCCGCTCACTGCCCCCGCTCTTTTTAAACAGCCGCTCCACTCACTGCCCCCGCTCTTTTTAAACAGCCGCTCCGCTCACTGCCCCCGCTCTTTTTAAACAGCCGCTCCACTCACTGCCCCCGCTCTTTTTAAACAGCCGCTCCGCTCACTGCCCCCGCTCTTTTTAAACAGCCGCTCCGCTCACTGCCCCCGCTCTTTTTAAACAGCCGCTCTACTCACTGCCCCCGCTCTTTTTAAACAGCCGCTCCGCTCACTGCCCCCGCTCTTTTTAAACAGCCGCTCCGCTCACTGCCCCCGCTCTTTTTAAAAACAACCAGCTCGTACTCTGTCTCTGTTAATAAAGCCAAGAATTCCATATGCTTTTTAAACAGACTGCTCAAATTGTCCTGTCACCTTCAAAGATTTGTGTGCATACACCCCCAGGTCTCGCTGCCCCTGCACCCCCTTTAAAATTCCATAAAATTACATACAGTCTATACTGGCGTTTATGCTCCACTCGAGCCTCCGCCCATCCTTCCTCATTTAACAGCATAACCCTCTATTCCCTTCTCCTTCATATGCTTGTCTAGCTTCCCCTTAAATGCATCTATACTATTTGCCTCAACTATGGTAGTGAGTTCCACATTCTCACCACTCTCTGGGTAAAGAAGTTTCTTCTGAATTCCCTAGTTGATTTCTTGGTGACTATCTTATATTGATGGCCTCCAGTTATGCTCTACCCCACAAGTGGAAACACACTCTCTCTGTCTGCTCTATCAAAACCTTTCATAATTTTTAAGACCTCTAATAGGTCACCCCTCAGCCTTCCTTTTCAAGAGAAAAGAGACTCAGCCTGTTCATTCTTTCCTGATAGTAATAACCTCGCAGTTCTGGTATCATCCTTGTAAATCCTTTTTTGCACCCTTGCCAGTGCCTCTATATCCTTTCTATAATATGGCGACCAGAACTGTGCACAAGTGTCCAAGTGTGATCTAACCAAAGCTTGATACAAGCTTAGCTTAACTTCTCTACTTTTGAATTATATCCCTCTAGAAATAAACCCTAGTGCTGGCTAAATTGTACCATTTGGTTTATATTAAGGGATAGTAACAGAGTAAACTTTTCCTTGCAACCTGGGTATTCATTCCCATTAACAGACTTCCACTGGAACAGCAGATATTTGGCTCTGCTGTAACAAGGATGCATGCATTCCTTGAAAACCTAAGCATCGACTATTTTGTGTATCTGCGTGCTTTCATGGTGCAGAAGCTGGCTAGGACATTATTAGAAACATATGGGTAATGATGCTTAGTGACATTTAAGCTTTCCTAACATTATTATTGGCATAGGTTGCAGCCATTAATTATATCAGATCAAATCATCCCTCTAATTTGAGTAATTTACCTTTGATTTTTATCAGCCTGTATTAAAACAGCTAGTTCTATTTTTGGAGGTGGAAGAGCAAGAGGAAACCAATTCTGGAGTAGTTCTATATTTCAGGAAGTTTGCCGCTTTCCCCAGCTTCATTTCCTGGTGCAAGCTAGGAAGGTCCAAAGTCCCTTACCTGGTTCCATTTTCATAATACATGCATAAATCCTTTCTAAACTCTTGCACCCTCTGACTACCAAAATTCATCGGATATTCCTAAGGATTAGCTTGACATGTTTAGTATTTTGCCCTTGGTTAACACTCTTGAGTTCACACCACTTGGTTGGCCACGTGCCCATTCCCTGAATCATTCCTTGGCAGTGAAAATCTCTTCCCATTATCCTTTACTAGTTTTCTTATCTTTTTAATGTTACCTACCAGTTCTTGCTCTGCAGTCAGATAGTTGGTGCAAGAGCTGGATTGTGCAATATTGTGACATTCTGGCCCTCAAGTGCACAGCTTTGCCTTTCCACTTACATCATCTTTTATCATGTATTCGCCTCGTGAGAAGAGGTGATTTGTTTTAATGTGTCTTCATGAACACTAAATTGTCACCCCAATAAATTTGTTTACTCCAGATGAGCTAAATTGCTTCTCAACAGGCTCCTTTTGTAAGTGGGTGTGTTGGGACTTACCTATACATCTGTTTTTGTCCCTAAACAGCGATTTGTCACCACAGCAGCTTTCAAACACCACCTTGGATTTTTACCAATCTTGATGAATGAGTGCCAGCTCCGACACACTTCCTTTCGGCTTGTGAGGAATTATCCTACCACATGTTAGCAAATTCTGTCTTGGAACACTAATTTGTAATTTCAATCATTTAAAAACTATTAGTTTTCCACAGAAACGATAAGTCACTTCATCTCAGCAGATTCAGGGGATTCTTGTGAAAACAAGGTAGCTTGAAAATACCCATATTCACATTTCTGCATCCATAAACTGATTCTAAGTGCCTTGTAACATGATGCTTTATTAGATTGTCACCAAACTTGATGTGTAATTTTTGTTTCTTTAAGCTTTAGTTGTCTGACAAAGATGGGCTTGTTGGAAACTGTCCATGCATCAAAGTATCCTTCCTCCCATGAACATTAAGGTTATGTTGTTGTTCATCCCACCCGGGCAAATGTATTACCTGCTGTGCCCAGTAATGAATCATTGACACTGACGTTGTAATTTAATTTGCAGCAGCGTTGATCCTATTCTGCACAACAATGCCATCTGGTGTTTTCCTGGGAATAGGGACTGCAGTAAGAATGAAGCCAAATGGTGTCTTCAGAAGTGACTTAAAGGAAATATAGTGAACCCAGTGCTGCTCAACATGCCACACTTACAGATTAGCCGATTGTAGTTTCACTAGTCAGCAGGAACAGACCCTAAAGCTCATTAACACCACCGAACAAGCAGAAATCATTGCTGAAGATATTTTACTCTGCAATTCACATGGTAGTTATGTATTTCAGTACATCTTTACCTTAGAGGTTTATTTTAGTTACCATTACACAGATAGACATATTGAGTAGAAGTTGTATCTTTTTCTCAACCAATTTCTCTGGTGTACCTATAAGCAATCATCCACTTGAGTAACAGATGACAAATTTTGGTTTTTCAATTTTGTTTCCTTCCTCATTAACTTAGCCTAAATGCATGATTAATATGTATTATACAGCATTGAAGCAGAATATTTAAGAGTTTTACTGCAATATTTTGCCTAGACCCTAACTTTTGAATGCAGAGTAAATCCCCAGGGCCTGATAATCTACATCCTAGGGTACTTAAGGAAGTGGCACTAGAAATAGTAGATGCATTGCTGATCATCTTCCAACACTCGATGGAATCTGGAACAGTACCCATGGATTGGAGGGTAGCTAATGTTACCCCACTATTCAAAAAAGGTGGTAGAGAGAAAATGGGGAATTATAGACCGGTAAGCCTGACATCGGTAGTGGGGAAAATGCTAGCGTCCATTATAAAAGATGTAATAGCAGGGCACTTGGAAAACAGTGACAGGATCAGACAAAGTCAACATGGATTCACAAAAGGTAAATCGAGCTTGACTAATCGACTGGAATTTTTTGAGGATGTAACTGGTAAAATAGGTAAGGGAGAACCAGTGGATGTGGTGTATCTGGACTTTCAGAAGGCCTTCGATAAGGTCCCGCATAAGAGATTAGCGTGTAAAGTTAAGGCACATGGGATTGGGGGCAAGGTATTGACTTGGATAGAGAACTGGTTGGCAGACAGAAAGCAAAGAGTTGGAATAAACGGGTCTTTTTCCGAATGGCAGGCAGTGACTAGTGGGGTACCGCAGGGATCGGTCCTTGGACCCCAGCTATTCACAAAGGCCCAGAAATTCGGGTCGGAGGCTTCCCGCGGGTGCAAGCCCCCGACCTGCACTTACCTTGCGCGCTGGCAGTTCAGCTGTAGGGCCCCGTGAAATTCCAATCCAGGGCCTGGCCCAGCTGCCAGCGCGCAGTGCTTGCGTGTCCCAGGGGCGCAGTTAGTTCGATGCGTCCCCTGGGATCACGTGGGCCATGGGCAGCCAATCGGAGCAGGGAAATGCCCATTCATAAGTCTTGACAGGAAGAGCTGTCAAGACTTATAAATACTACGGCCCCAAAATAGCAGTAACCCTTCAAATAAATTTTTATAAAACATCAAATTTTAAAAATAAACTATAAATTACATTAAATAACTATTTTAAACAATAATTTAAATTTTTGAAAAAAATCATTTTATATTCTAACGGGGCTAAAAATAAACTTGCCTTGGTTTAACGTATTTAAAAATAATAAACCTGTGGAAAAAATGTTTTAATTTTAATTAATTGACCACTTGTAAAAAGCAGGCCTTACGCCTGCTTTTTAAATTTCTAAATTCTAAAAACTTAGGTTTTTTTTTACAGGTTTTTCCATGAGGGTAAGTTCAAAGTTCAAAGCGCACGCGCAGACTCCCCCGCGCACGCGTTCGACTTCTGAACCCCTTCATTCAGAGGAACGGAAGTGCCGGTTTCCTGCGCATGCGCAGTGCATGCACGTAACCGGCACTTCCATCGGGCTTACGGGTGAGTACCCAGCGCGTACTCACCCGTGGAGACCCGAATTTCTGGGCCAATATATATAAATGATCTGGACAAGGGAACTAGATGCAATATCTCCAAATTTGCAGACGACACAAAGCTGGGTGGGCGTGTGTGCTGTGAGGAGGATGTCGAGAAACTCCAGGATGATTTGGACATGTTGGGTGATTGGGCAGAAACATGGCAGATGCAATATAACGTGGATAAATGTGAGGTTGTCCACTTTGGTGGCAAAAACAGGAAGGCAGATTATTACCTAAATGGCAATAGATTGGGAGAAGGGGAAGTGCAACGAGACCTGGGTGTCCTTGTGCACCAGTCGCTGAAGGTAAGCATGCAGGTGCAGCAGGCGGTTAAGAAGGCAAATGGTATGTTGTCCTTCGTAGCGAGAGGGTTTGAGTACAGGAACAAGGATGTCTTGCTGCAGTTGTACAGGGCCTTGGCGAGACCACACCTTGAGTATTGTGTGCAGTTTTAGTCGCCTTATCTGAGGAAGGATGTTCTTGCCAGGGAAGGAGTTCAGCGAAGATTCACCAGGCTGATACCTGGGATGGCAGGAATGACATAAGAACATAAGAATCTACTCAAACTCTCCTCATATGTCCATCCCCTCATCCCCGGGATTAACCGAGTGAACCTTCTTTGTACTGACTCGAGAGCAAGTATGTCTTTTCTTAAGTATGGACACCAAAACTGTATGCAGTATTCAAGGTGCGGTCTCACCAATACCTTATACAACTGAAGCAATACCTCCCTATTTTTATATTCTGTCCCCCTAGCAATGAAAGCCAACATTCCATTGGCCTTCGTAATCACTTGCTGCACCTGCATACTAACCTTTTGAGTTTCGTGCACCAGGACCCCCAGATCCCTTTGTACTTCAGTACTTTCCAGTTTCTTGCCATTAAGATAATAACTTGCTCTACGATTTTTCTTGCCAAAGTGCATAACCTCACACTTTCCAGTATTGTATTCCATCTGCCAAATCTCTGCCCACTTACTTAGCCTGTCTATGTCCCCTTGCAGGTTTTTTATGTCCTCCTCACTCACTACTTTCCCTCCCATCTTAGTATCATCTGCAAACTTTGATATGTTACACTCGGTCCCCTTCTCCAAATCGTTAATATAGATTGTAAAGAGTTGGGGACCCAGCACTGACCCCTGCGGAACACCACTAGTTACTGATTGCCAGTCTGAGAATGAACCATTTATCCCAACTCTCTGTTTTCTGTTAGATAGCCAATCCTCTATCCATGCCAGAATATTACCCCCAATCCCGTGATTTTTTATCTGAAGCAATAATCTTTTGTGTGGCACCTTGTCAAATGCCTTTTGGAAGTCTAAATACACTACATCCACTGGTTCCCCTTTATCCACCCTATATGTTACTTCCTCAAAGAACTCCAGCAAATTTGTCAAACATGACTTCCCCTTCATAAAACCATGCTGACTTTGTCCTATTAAATTATGATTATCCAAATGTCCTGTTACTGTCTCCTTAATAATGGACTCCAAAATTTTACCTACCACAGATGTTAGGCTAACCGGTCTATAGTTTCCAGCCTTCTGTCTACTGCCCTTTTTAAATAAGGGTGTTACATTAGCAGTTTTCCAGTCTGCCGGGACCTTTGCCGAGTCCAGGGAGTTTTGGAAAATTATTACCAATGCATCCACAATCCCTACCGCCACTTCCTCAAGACCCTAGGATGTAAGCCATCCGGTCCAGGTGATTTATCTGCCTTGAGTCCCATTATTTTACCGAGTACCACTTCCTTAGTGATTTTGATCGTGTTTAGCTCCTCCCCCCCAAAGCCCCCTATTTGTCCAGTGTTGGGATATTCTTAGTGTCCTCTACTGTAAAGACTGATACAAAATATTCATTCAGTGTTTTTGCCATCTCCATATTTCCCACCATTAATTTCCCGGTCTCATCCTCTAAGGGACCAACATTTACTTTAGCCACCCTTTTTATTTTTATATAACTATAAAAACTCTTACTGTCTGTTTTTATATTTTTTGCTAATTTACTTTCATAATCTATCTTCCCTTTCTTAATCAATCTTTTTGTTATTTTTTGCTGTCTTTTAAAGTTTTCCCAATCCTCTATCCTCCCACTAGATTTGGCTACCTTATATGCCCTTGTTTTTAGTCGAATACTATCCTTAATTTCTTTACTTAGCCACGGATGGCTGTCTTTTCTTTTACACCCTTTTCTTCTCAGTGGAATATATTTTTGGAAGTTGTAAAATAACTCCGTAAATGTACACCACTGATCATGTATCGTCTTACCCTTTAATCTATTTTCCCAATCCACTTTGCTCAATTCCGCTCTCATACCTTCATAGTCTCCTTTATTCAAGCTTAGCACGCTTGTTTGAGATCCAACCTTCTCACCCTCTAATTGAATATGGAATTCAACCATGTTATGGTCACTCATTCCAAGGGGATCCTTTACTAGGACATTTTTAATTAATCCTGTCTCGTTACACAGGACCAGATCTAAGGTTGCTTGCCCCCTGGTCGGTTCAGTTACATACTGCTCAAGAAACCCATCCCTAATACACTCAATGAACTCATCCTCAAGGCAGCCCTGCCCAATTTGATTTGTCCAATTAATATGATAGTTAAAATCCCCCATAATTATAGATGTTCCCTTATTACAAGCCTCAACTATTTCCTGATTGATACTCCGTCCAACAGAGTTGCAACTGTTCGGAGGCCTATAGACTACGCCCACTAGTGTTTTTTTCTCCTTATTATTTCTTATCTCCACCCAAACTGTTTCATTATCCTGATCTTTTGACCCAATATCATTTCTCTGTATTACAGTGATTCCTTCCTTTATTAACATAGCCACCCCACCTCCCCTTCCTTCCTGCCTGTCCTTCCTGATCGTTAAATAACCTGGTATGTTTAATTCCCAGGCATTGTCACCCTGCAGCCATGTTTCTGTAATGGCCACAAGATCATACCCATATGTAGTTATCTCGTCTATTTTGTTACGAATGCTACGTGCATTCAGATAGAGAACTTTCAAATATGTTTTGTGACACTTAGTTCCTGCTTTTGCCCTTTTTATTACTTTACCTTTTACTCCATACCTTCTGCCCCTTCCTGACACGCTCTGGTTTTTAATTTCCCCGTCTGAGGAGAGATTGGGTCGATTGGGCTTGTACTCGCTGGAGTTTAAAAGAATGAGAGGTGATCTCATTGAAACTTATAAAATTCTGACAGGACTGGACAGACTAGATGCAGGAAGGATGTTCCCGATGGTCAGGGAGTCCAGAACCAGGGGACACAGTCTAAGGATAAAGGGTAGGCCATTGAGGACAGAAATGAGGAGGAATTTCTTCACCCAGAGAGTGGTGAACCTGTGGAACTCTCTACCACAGAAGGCGGTGGAGGCCAGTTCATTAAATATATTCAAGAAGGAGTTGGATATATTTCTTAAGGCCAAAGGGATCAAGGGGTATGGGGAGAAAGCAGGGACCGGGTACTGAATTTGGATGATCAGCCGTGATCGCATTGAATGGCGGAGCAGGCTCGAGGGGCCGAATGGCCTACTGCTGCTCCTATCTTCTATGTTTCTATTGCAATCGGCTAACATGGTCCAATTTCCAAACTGTCATGCGCTTGTGATGTTATTCATTCCTGCCACCAGCCACCCCCTGCCACCCTACCCCCCAAACCTTTCTGCTGATTAATCCCAAGAGTTGAGAGTAAATTATTTTTTGTTGTTTGTTCATGATGCTATTTTTGTTTTGGGGTATGATGTGCCTCTGTATTAAGTATCACTGTTGTTTATTATTCTAGCAAGACATAGCAGGAACACTGTTTTCATATGGGGATACCCTAGACTCCCTTACACTTGGGAACAGAAATGTATTTTTTATAATGAGAGTAGACTGGTTTCAGAGGAAAAGGAAGGCTGTGAAATTTCCCAAATCATTGTCACTAAGAACAGAACCAGGAAGGAACAGAATTATCTAATGCTGGCACATTGGAAGGGGACATCAAAAGGCATGAGTAGTATTGGAGGAATTGAGTGAAGGGGAAACTGAGTGAGAATGAGCCTAGCAACAAGTTCCAACTAACACAGTCCTTCCAAAATTAAAATGCTGACTGGCTGTACATCAGTGACTGCAGCAACATCACCACCACTTGTTCGTCTGTCACAGTAGATCACACTGAACCTTGTGTATCATTTCAAATTACACTTTTTTGTTAAATTTGTACATTTTACTATTCGATATCTTACTGATCCAATGAGAGTATACTGGAGCAGAGAAGGCTAAGAGGAGATTTGATAGAGGTGTTTAAAATCATGAAGGATTTAGATAGAGTAAATAAAGAGAAACTGTATCGAATGGCTGATGGGTCGATAACGAGGGGGCACAGATTTAAGGTGATTAGCAAAAGAACCAGAGGCGACATGAGGAAAAACGTTTTTACGCAACGAGTGGTTAGGATTTGGAATGCTTTGCCTGATAGGGCGGTGGTGTAAGTGGTTTTTGATCCTAGCCCAATTGCTAGACGGACGGTTCGAATCGCCCCCGCCTTACGAAAGTTCTATACCCGGGAATTATTATTCAGAGTGTAAATGGAATAAGTCATGGGCAGGAATGCTTCGGTGAAAAATCAAACTTATATTTATTTGGTCTAACATACACTGGCTAAAACATGCACTACTAAACAAAATCACTGTCCCTGTGGAGAATAAAATCCAGGTTACAAACAACTTACATACAGTACACGACTGGGGACTATAACAAGCAGTAATTCCCTTGTTGCTATGGTGGACTCTAATTCCACCCCTACCAACGAATTACCCAGTCGCATAAACACCTTCGCCTGGCTGAACCAAACGAAGCTCCCACCCCAGAATAGCCCAAAAACTTCACTTATGTGAAAAACCCTGAGCCTCTTTCACCTTACCCAGCTTGCCTGGGATATCTGGCTAATGGCTTGGGACACTTGAGACTATGCTTACCACCACACACAGTCGGTCTCGATCGCTCCGCTCAGCGGCTTCTTCCTCTGGTACTTCTTGTTAGGTCGATCTTGGTGGAGCGAGGGCGAGAGAGAGAAAGAATGGTGGAAAAGGATCTATCTTTATAGGAGTCTGGCTACCCCTATCTTTCCCACCAATCTTTAAAATCCTTTTGTTTCTAAGCACTCCGGTGCTTAATCAGTGATGGGTCATCATCGGACCCATGAGTATTCCGTGATTGGATTAATGGCCCTAAGTCTGGGACATATTTTTCGGTCTTTGTGTTGGGAAAAACTGGCTCCTCTTCGGCTGGCTGAGGCTAGTGGGTTCATTGTTCTGCTTCTCTTCTGAGATGGAGGTGAGAAGCGCTTTTGCATATTAGAGTGGCTTTCTAATAAGTTCAAGTTCAATGGCCCCCTTCCTTTTTCCAGGACTGTCGGGCGAACCCATACATTCTGGATGACTGACATGCGTTCTCTGGAGTTTTAACAAACCAGTCCCTCACGCATCTACACAGGGAAAACACCCTCAGCCCATAAAGTCCACAAAAATATTCTCGATTGATTCCATTCTTCAAACGGAGACTTTGCGATTTCTTCAGTGGATACAGATTCAGTAGTAGCCTTCAAAAGGGAATTGTATAAATACTTGAAGGAGAAAAAATTGCTGGGATATGGGGAAAGAGCGGGGGAGTGAGACTAACTGGATTGCACTTCAAAAGAGCCGACCCAGACTCGATGGGCCAAATGGCTTCCTTCTGTGTTGTACTATTCTGTGATGTATTTAATTCACACTGATAAACTCTTTAAATTAAAAATGCTAATGTTCCCGCTGTCAAGTAGCTACAATTTTTTTATTAATGTAAAATCCTGCCTACCAGTCTCTGAAACATGTCACTACTTTTTAAATCAATTGATCAATATGTGTGCTATAGGTATTTAAAAAATTATCATCTCAGTTTTCTTGTCACAGTTAATTGAGTACGCCTATCTAAGTAGTACTTCACTTCCTCAATGAGTAGATTAAACTACATATTTTTTATCTAACAATGGAACTGGAATAATCCCTTCCCTTTAATATCTTGAATTGAGATCACATATACAGACAACGGACCCATTAATATCAATGTTCTCACATAGAAAAATGTAATTGCAAACGTGAGCAAAATTGTTTTTAGGTCAAATTTTAGATTTCACTGAATTAGGTAGAATCACTGGATTTTCTTTCTTTCCAATAGAAATTTAGTTGGAAGCAGATGGTTGATAAAGGAAGAACTGGAAGAGATGCTGGTTGAACACATTTCTGACCATGATGTGAGTAATAGTCTTTTGTAGGTGATATATTACTTTAAAAATGTTGGCCTTTGCAGTATGAAGCAGAATTGCAAAAAATGTGATATGATTTTCTTCTAGGCTGTTTCTAAAGTTGAGAACTTGTAATTTTAAAATGTACAAATTATGAAAGTCCAATTGGACGCTACCTTTAGCAACCAGTATAAATTTGTGAGGGGAAAGGAATTTAAAGAAAATGAATGGAATGCACCCACTTTTGACAACCTGGGAAGAATCCTACCCACCATTCATTTAGACTGAAGTTATATGCGTGCTTTTGAGCTTTCTGATTCTCTTAATTACTTTCAGCTGATGAAACGATCCAGGGTCTCAAATGTTTACTTAGAGCATTTATAGACTTGTATGCTGATCATAATCTAATTCATAAATGAGGCTATTTAATTCCTTTTTCAAAGGCTTAATTTCAGAGCAATAGAACTATGTGGCAAAGTGGGTTTGTGTAATGTTGAATAAAGCCACAATACTAGCAGTTTGCATTGAACTTTGCTAGAAGATTAACTTGAACTCTTGTTGGAATCGGACCCTGAAACAGCAATTTCGCCTCCAGCCAAAGACTAAAAATATTCAAAGCTTCAGACTCCAAATTGAAGACAGGAATTGGGTTTAGACAGTTTAAAAAAAAAAAAGGGCATCATTGAACCTATCCATAATTGTCTTATCTTTCACAAGAGAACAAGAGACACACTTTTGCTTAACTTTTCTCTCATAAAAATATAGTGTTACGATAATATATATTTTTATATAATGTAGTTACATAGAGCATTAATCCCCTCAGGTACTCTGTATTTGTGTGAAAATGGCAGTTGTTGATGATCGCTAACGATTAATTTTCTTACATAATAATTGATGTCTAAAGTGCCATAGTGAACAATTCACAACACAATAGTTGATTGAATGTACAAATAATTAATGCCCACTGAGATTATTTACATTTTCATTCATATTTTTTTGGATTTTTAAAATATATTCATTCCTGGGATTCGGGCATCGCAGGCAAGGCCAGTATTTATTGGCCATCCCTAATAGCCCTTGAGAAGATGGTGGTGAGCCACCACCTTGAACCGCTGCAGTCCGTGCAGTGAAGGTACTCCCACAGCGCTGTTAGGGAGGGAGTTCCAGGATTTTGACCCAGCAATGATGAAGGAACAGCGATATATTTCCAAGTCAGGATAGTGTGTGAGTTGGAGGGGAACTTGGAGGTGATGGTATTCCCATGCGGCTGCTGCCCTTGTCCTTCTAGGTGGTAGAGGTCACAGGTTTGGGAGGTGCTGTAGAAGAAATCTTGTCGAGTTGCTGCAGTGCATCTTGTGGATGGTACACACAGCAGGCACGGTGCGCCGGTGGTGGAGGGAGTGAATGTTTAAGGTGGTGGATGGGGTGCCAGTCAAGCAGGTTGCTTTGTCCTGGATGGTGTCAAGCTGCACTCATCCAGGCAAGTGGAGAGTATTCCATCTCACTCCTTACTTGTACCTTGTAAATGGTGGAAAGGCTTTGGAGAGTCGGGAGGTGAGACATTTGCCGCAGAATACCCAGCCTCTGACGTGCTCTTGTCGCCACAGTATTTATGTGGCTGGTCCAGTTAAGTTTCTGGTCAATGGTGACCCCCAGGATGTTGATGGTAGGGGATTCGGCGATAGTAATGCTGTTGAATGTCAAGTGGTGATGGTTGGACTCTTGCTTGTTGGAGAGCACGGTGGCATAGTGGTTAGCACTGTTGCCTCACAGCGCCAGGGACCCGGGTTCGAATCCGGCCTCGGGTGACTGTCTGTGTGGAGTTTGCACATTCTCCCCGTGTTTGCGTGGGTTTTCTCCGGGTGCTCCGGTTTCCTCCCACAGTCCAAAGATGTGCGGGTTAGGTTGATTGGCTATGATAAATTGACCCTTAGTGTTAGGGGGATTAAATACGTGGGGTTACGGGGATCGGGTGGGATATGTGTCGGTGCAGGCTCGATGGGCCGAAATGGCCTCTATCTGCACTGTGGGGTTTCTGTGATTCTGTGATAGTCATTGCCTGGCAATTGTGTGGCGCGAATGTTACTTGCCACTTCTCAGCCCAAGTCTGAATGTTGTCCAGGTCTTGCTGCATGCGAGCATAGGCTGCTTCATTATCTGAGGAGTTGCGAATGGAACTGAACACTGTACAGTCATCAGCAAATCTCCTCTCTTCTGACCTTGTGATGGAGGAAAGGCCATTGATGAACATAAGAACATAAGAAATAAGAGCAGGAGTAGGCCATACGGCCCCACGAGCCTGCTCCGCCATTCAATAAGATCATGGCTGATCATCGACCTCAACTCCACTTTCCCGCCTGATCTCCACATCCCTTGATTCCCCTAGAGTCCAAAAATCTATCTATCTCAGTCTTGAATATACTCAAAGACTCAGCATGCACAGCTCTCTGGAGCAGAGAATTCCAAAGATTCACAACCCTCTGAGTGAAGAAATTTCTCCTCATCTCAGTCTTAAATGGCCGACCCCTTATCCTGAGACTATGCCCCCTAGTTCTAGACATTCCAGCCAGGGGAAACAACCTCACTGCATCTACCCTGTCAATCCCCCTCAGAATCTTGTATGAAGCAGCTGAAGATGGTTGGGCCTAGGACACTGCCCTGAGGAACTCCTGCAGCGCTGTCCTGGGGCTGAGATGATTAACCTCCAACAACCACAGCCATCTTCCTTTGTGCTAGGTATGACTCCAGCCAGTCTAACTGCTGCTTCGATGCCTTAATGGGTAAATATGTCACACAATGTGGTATTGAACTAGACAGAACAGGAAAATCTTGTCTGTACTGAGTTAGTTGCTCTCATCCAGTACAGCTCTTTGGGTGGAAAATTGCCCTCAGAACTACCGGAAGCCAGAACTTTTGCTCCTATGCACTATCAGTGCCCTTGCTTGGAGATTCTTGCGAGTGAACGTTTCGTGAATTCAGCTGTGATGACATGCATGGTTACATACATAGAAACATACATAGAAGATAGGAGCAGGAGTAGGCCATTCGGCCCCTCAAGCCTGCTCCGCCATTCAATGAGATCATGGCTGATCATCCAAATTCAGTACCCTGTCCCTGCCTTCTCCCCATATCCCTTGATCCCTTTAGCCCTAAGAAATATATCCAACTCCTTCTTGAATATATTTAATGAATTGGCTTCCACTGCCTTCTGTGGTAGAAAATTCCACAGGTTCACCACTCTCTGGGTGAAGAAATTCCTCCTCATCTCTGTCCTAAATGGCTTACCCCTTATCCTTAGACTGTGACCCCTGGTTCTGGACTCCCTGACCATCGGGAACATCCTTCCTGCATCCAGTCTGTCCAGTCCTGTTAGAATTTTATAAGTTTCAATGAGATCCCCTCTCATTCATCTAAACTCCAGCGAGTATAAGCCCAGTCGACCCAATCTCTCCTCATACGTCATTCTTCCCATCCCAGGTATCAGTCTGGTGAATCTTCGCTGCACTCCCTCCATGGCAAGAACATCCTTCCTCAGATAAGGCGACCAAAAGTGCACACAATACTCAAGGTGTGGTCTCATCAAGGCCCTGTACAACTGCAGCAAGACATCCTTGTTCTTGTACTCGAACCTTCTCGCTACGAAGGCCAACATACATTTGCCTTCTTAACCGCCTGCTGCACCTGCATGCTTACCTTCAGCGACTGGTGCACAAGGACACCCAGGTCTCATTGTACTTCCCTTTCTCCTAATCTATTGCCATTCAGATAATCTGCCTTCCTGTTTTTGCCATGAAAGTGGATAACCTCGCATTTATCCACACTATACTGCATCTGCCATGCTTCTGCCCAATCACCCAACCTGTCCAAATCATACTGGAATTTCTCGGCATCCTCCTCACCGCACGCCCACCCAGCTTTGTGTCGTCTGCAAACTTGGAGATATTACATCTAGTTCCCTCATCTAGATCATTTATATATATATTGTGAATAGCTGGGGTCCTAGGACCAATCCCTGCAGTACCCCACTAGTCACTGCCTGCCACTCGGAAAAAGAGCCATTTATTCCAACTTTTTGCTTCCTGTCTGCCAACCAGTTCTTTATCCAAGTCAGTACCTTGCCCCCAATCCCATGTGCCTTAACTGTTGAATAACTTACTGACATTTGCTCTTCAGATTAATGCATAAAGAATTTGCATTCTGGTAAAGTACTGGATGGTTACTGTCGCCCAAGGAATTGTAACCCAACAACAGGCAATGTCTTTGTGGTGGGGGAGAGGGGAACTGAGGAGAAAATTAGTGGGGGGGCGGGGTGGAAGCCAGAAAAAAGGTTCAGCCTTAGCTGGAACTGAACTATTAATGGAAAAACATGAGGATAAGATTTAGGACTGCAAATTAAATTGATTCCTGCTCAACTTATGGTGCTACCTACAGACTGATCCAGATCACCAATGGACCCATTCAATACTTCATAGAAATGCATTTCTAGCTAGGAGTCTTGACCTGGTATACTCTAGGCTGCACGCAACTGTATATTTATAACAACTTGCATTTATATAGCGCCCTTGATGTAAGAAAACTACTAGGCACTTGGTCTAAGTATTAAACAAGGCTTTAATCAACTGTTGTTCAACATGGAGACCTAGTTGTGTCCTTCACTAGTTCCTGTTAAAGAATGTCCTGAGCAAGCTGGGCCCATGCCCGAGTATTTATACTCTCCCTGGACAGCGCCACCAGCAGGCCGCTCAGTATCATTTCATAAGTCATTTCCACATGAATGACAAGATTCATGTCAGCCCTTATCATAGAAAAAAAACCAAAGGAGCTTCACGGAGAGAAAAAACTGATGGCAAGCAGCAGTGGAAGTGTTAGAAAAGGTGTCCAAAAATGTAGAGAGCCATTTATTTTCACTATTTGTATTTTTTATTTAAAGGAAAGAAATAATAAAGTGGAAGGGTTTTGGGACAGAGTTCCAAGGCGTAGAGCCGAGATGCCTGAAATCTCTGACACCCAATGTAAAATGGAGGGAGGTGGAATACATAGGTGACCAGAATCTGAGGATATAGGGTAACAGAATAAGACATAAGTCTGCAGAAAGTTGGGAGAGGAGAGGGTGTGAAAGTATTTGTACATGCGGACTGAAATTTAAAATTCAGTATGTTGAAGAACAAGTGGCCAATGTATGGGTCTGATGGGTGAACAGGACAGGATGTGGGGAACAGAATTTTGTTCAAGTAGGAATTTGTGGAGGGTGGAGTTCGGGAGGCTAGCAAGGCAGGCATTGGGGAATCCGGGTCTGGAGGTAAAAGCATAGATAATGAATTAGGGAGGTTGAAGCTCGAGTCCAGGTTGAAAAGAACACGAGGCTGCATGCAATCTGGTTCAGCCTGAGTAAACGGTAAGAGAGGACAGAGTTGCTGCCAAAACTCCAGACTTTTTGGTGAATTATTTATTTAGAATATTTGCAATTTCTTATCATAGGTGGACAGTGTTTTTAAAAATGCTTATGGGGAGAAGAACCCTAAATTTGAAGTCCACCCATTGTCATATGTATGCGTGCACTCTCAAAGTTATATTAAAGAAATTATTGGCTCATCTCTACACAAAAGGCATTGTGATATGTTTACACGATCCTCATTTAGAGAATGCTATACACGATCACTTAAAATAAAATTGAAACTCGAGTATAAATAAAGCACACTTTAGAAAATGTTCATTTAGTTGAATTCCTGTTTTCATCTATTTTAATTGGATGGCCTGCAATTTGATTTATCCTAACTAAAACTGGTTTAAATAAAATTGAAATTGATTTGAATTCAGGTCATTTCCTTTCTGCCTAATCAAAACTCTAACCTCAACAAATGGATTGTATAAATCCAACTGAAATTTAATTGTGTAAAAACTCTTCTAGATTCTGACCCCTTTCGACTTTTATTCTGGGACAAACCAAATGTAAAATCTGAAGACAAAATAACAAAAGCTTGCATGTATATGATGCCTTTACTGTAGTATGGAAGTGTTTAACATTTGTTACTACTTGAATGGAATGTTTACAGACAGTTCTTGCTTGGTATAAGATATGTGTACACTGGTTAATCAAACAGCTGAAAAATGCTACATAAATAGACCTTTGGCCTGTAATTAGGATAATTCCATTTTTACACTTGCCTAACAAGGAGGCTAATGAAGAATTAAGCACAGTCTTTTTCTCTTCCTTTGCTGTCACTTCTCCAACCATTCAAGGCATTGCTTGTAGATTGTTGGTCTGGAGGGAATGGCTGTTTTTTTTAAAAATAATTAAATGTTTACTGCTGTGCAGTTGATTATATGTTTTGCATGCGTCTGTGTTCCTTGTTTCTTATGAATAACTGTAGTCACAGAATCTATTGCCATGTAAAATTGCCAATATCTCTAATTACAAATTAATGACAGAACAATAGAGTTTGAATTTTATTTGTTACAAAGAGCTACCTGTCTGAAGTATGTAAATTATCATTTTGGCTTCTAGTTAATAAGTTTGCAACTTCTAGTTTAAAAAATATATAACTAAACAACAATTGCTTGATAGTGACACAAGAAAAGAAGGACTTGTACTTTTCTGGCAAACTATGCCTCCAGTAGGTTCACCTAGGTATGATATCCCTAGATTGATCTGCAGGCTGAACTATCCTTTCCACCAGGTCGAGGAACATGTATAACACAGAAGGTTACCTTTTTAGAGATTTTTTTTTGTTTCATGTGATGAAAACATTTTAAAAGCAGTAAGGTTTTACTTTAGCACAGGAGTTCGTAGACTTTTTAAATGTTGTGCACAACCCAGTGAGAATTCTAACTTAATTAATATCCTTATAATTGTTGAAGTCCAAAGATGTGCTGACATCCCTCCCAGATGAATTGTAGATACACAATAGCCGGTGCCAAACCACCAATCTCTATCCACATCCCACACAATTTCTATCCATCAGCTGTGATTTGAGAGTCTCAATTCTCTATGGAAGGAGATGGTTTTCAACTAGTATGCAGCTTCTATTCCAGTCATGGTGAGTAATCAAAGCCTGCTTAGTGAGTACTTCATTATTGTCTTGCTAGAAAATTGGTTCTACTGAATATTAATGCAAATTGTTCAAACCATTCTCCCAACCCAAGTCTGATCTATTCACAACCCAGTCCCAATTTTGGAACCGCTGGGACTAATGTATGACATATTAAGTGTAGGACTGTGCAGAAGATAATGTGTTTAATTGTTGATTGTCCTGTTTAATAAATAGCTGACCTCTATTAAAGTAACATTAGTCTTTCCTTTTATGCTTTAAACAGTACGTTCACTTTCTTCAGTTACTGGAGCGTATGCTGACCTTGCCATACTGCAGTATTGAGGAAGAATATGTGTTGAAATTTCGCAGAAAGATGGAGGATCAGTCGAAGAAACAAATAATTGAACCTTTACAGTTTGATGAGAATGGAGTAGCTTTCAGTAAAGGGGAAGGTAAAAAAAAAAATCTACCATGGAGTCATGGCATTCAATTCTGTTTATTCAGTAAAGTATATGTTCAGGTTCCTTTTCACTAGTGTGGTGCTCACACTCTGGCCTTCTGAAGTCTCATTGCTATGCCATTGCTCTGTTGCATGGTTAGACCCTCCATCTCTTTGTTTCATTTTTGTACACAGTTCACATGTTCAAGATCTGTTCCATTGGCCGTTAATAGAGAAAGCTAGCTTTAGAGGAAATATATTGCAAATTCTTTGTTCTTCAAATCTTTTTGTGATATTTAGGAGTTTTCTACATAATTATTTTAACAAAAATGCGGAATTATGTAACTGTAAATGCCATTCTGGTGTTCTCAGTTACTGGCATCTTACCAAAAAAACTATATCTCAGTAGAACTATGTTCTTCAGCTAAGCAGAAACCAGCTTTGAAATGTGTGTGTTACTTATAATATTACATACTTTGGGGATGTGAATTTTACTGAAGTTAAGTTAACAGACGGCAACTAATGGAAGAAAGATTGTGCAAGAAAGGAATTTGGCTGACTTCCAGCTGTTTATATGACATGCCTCATCTCGTACATAGAGTTTGCCATGTTATATATTCCAGTTATACATATGGCTCACAGATTCTGGACTCCTCAGTAATGTAAATTAAACCAGACTGCTTGAAATCTCACAACTTTGCAATGTGATGAAAACTGAATAAATGATAACTGCATTTATTGGTTTCAGGTCACAGCTGCATTACTAGAAGGCATGCACATCAGCTTGAGTATGACTGACTGCTGATGTGTACAGCATGTACAATATAAACATCACGGCAGATTTTGTCCTTGCAGCGCACGGAATACCAAATTTGGTACACATTATAGTGGCAGTTATAACCACAGAGGCAGACACGTCCAAGCTCCCAGTGCTCACGGAAACCAAGTATAAGCCCCTGAGGAGAGTCATAGAGGTGAACCCCTAACACTAAAGATCTATTACATTTTATCCTTGTAGAAAATTTAGATCACAGATTTGTACAGTTCTGTGTTCTACATAACATGGTCATTTTGAAGAGTGCTGTAGTTCCTAAATGTTATGGCTTCTTCTTTTTCTAGTTCCAGCAACTACATAAGGTTTGGCCCAGGGCACCTCTGTTGCACTGGCATTATGTTCAGTATTGGCAGAGTCAAGACCACAGACAGCATTAAGTCTTCATTCCTTCAGCTTTTCCAGACTTCTTTTGGATGAGACATTAAACTGAAGGCCCATCTGCCTGCTTAGTTCGATGTAAAAGATCATGTGGAACTATTTGAAGAGGAGCAGGGAGATCGCCCAGTTTTCAGGGCAATGTTTTTCCCTCAACCAACACCACCAAAAACAGATTAACCAGTTATTTATCTTTCTTACTGTTTGTCAGACCTTCCTGTGCACAAATTGACTGCTGTGTTTGCCTGCATAACAGTGACTACACTTCAAAAAGTAATTCATGGACATATACTTCAAAGACTCTAGTTCATAGGAACATAGGGAGTAACATAGGAACAAGAGTAGGCCGTTCAGCCCCTCAAGCCTGTTCCGCCATTCAGTTAGATCTTGGCTGATCTTTATTCCTTCGAGACCAGAAGACTTGGGGCTAGATTTTGCGGGCACTCGGGGCAGGTTTGGAGGCGGGTCAGGTGGTAAAATGGCTAAAAATGCCGTTGGGTACTGATCCCGCTGTCAACTCGCCTCCGTGCAACTTTGCCAAAGGCAAGCTTGCAGACTCCCGTTCGGTCCCATCACCAAGCGGCGGGATAGGCCCTTAAGGCAGTTAACTGGTTGTTAACTGCCTGTGTAATCTTATTTTGCCTACCCTTTTAAATTTTACCACATTTTCAGCGTGTTCCACACCGTTCCCAAACCACGCCAGCTAATTGTGCCGGGTTTACAAGTGGCTGCCTTCTTGACAGCTGCAGCTCCAGCATAAAAACGGAGCTCTCAACAAGGATCAGTTGCAGGTGACAGAACTTTGTTTTTTCAGGTCTTGGAAAACTTTTTGCAGGTCTACTGATTTTGGAAGTGGTGAAGCTGAGATCCATCTCTATTGTGGCCTCCTGGGAACACCCTCTCCCCACATTGACTGAGCGCTTCCTCAACTGAGATATCTACCAGCAGCTTGGGAACCATTTATTTCCTTTCATCCTGGTCCTCAGATTCGGAGGACGAGCAGCCGTGACAGCAGCAGAGCCAGGCACAACAGCAGCAACAACAGGAACGCCAACCTCCTCCTCACCCACCTGATGCTGCACAGGTCAGAAGGCGTCAGCGCATGGATGCACGTCGCCGCAGGAGATACCCTCAACACAGGGTTTACAGGCCGAGGAGGAGCTTCCTCAACATGACTGAGCAGCAGTGCCAAAGGAAGCTGAGACTTTCACGAGAGGTAGTCGGTGACATCTGCACAATGCTGCACCAACACCTGGAGCCCAGAGGAGTGTGTGGGCACCCCTTACCAGTGGCTGTCAAAAGTCACCACCGCACTCAATTTTTTTGCTTCAGAGTCCTTCCAGGGATCATCAACAGACATCAGCGGCATCTCCCAGTCGACCGCACAGACTTGCATCACGCAGGTAACCAATGCCCTTTTTGCCAAGGCGCACAATTGCATACACTTCTCGATGGATCAAGCAAGTGTAACCGTGCGTGCAGTTGACTTTGCAAATATGGCAGGCTTGCCAAGGGTGCAGGACGCCATAGACTGCACACATGTGGCTCTTACGGCACCCCATCACAACCCAGCTGTTTTTGTCAACCGCAAGGGCTTCCACTCCCTCAACGTGTAGCTGGTGTGTAACCACAGGAAGGATATTTTGCATGTTAGCGCGAAGTACCCAGGCAGTTGCCATGACTCGTTCATCCTGCGGCAGTCTAGTGTGCCTCCACTCTTCAATCTGCCAAACCAACTTTCCAGATGGCTACTTGGAGACAAGGGCTATCCCCTGAAGATGTGGCTGATGACACCGTTGAGGAGGCCATCGAACAAAGCTGAAGAGCGCTACAATGCCAGCCACATTTCGACCAGATCCATCGGCTTGCTGAAGATGCGATTCAGATGCCTTGACAGATCGGGTGGAGCCCTACAATATTCCGCAGCCAGGGTCTCCAGAATTGTCGTGGTCTGCTGTGCACTGCACAACATCGCACAGCATCGTGGCCTGAGGAACAAGTGGCTCAGCGCATAGCCTCCTCAGATGAGGAGAAGGAGGAGGAGGAGGAGGATCTTGCAGAGGCGGATGCGCCAGTTCCAGCAGCACGCGAGCACATTGCTGCCCAAGATGCAAGGGATGCACTAATCGTTGCCAGATTTGCTTAAGTAGACGAATGAAACAAATGTGGCTGGCACCTTCTTGACACACCATACACAATGTACAAGAACCTGTGGGTTCCTATCACTCTCACCACCATCATTACAAATGCAAGTCACCCTGAGCGCTCAATGTGGAACTTCCATTTCCGAGATCACATAGGCCAGAACTTCAACTGTTTGCCATCACTTCTGTTTAATCCATTCACAAAAGGATGACAATGTCAAAAATGATACAGAACAGAACACCCAAGTGACTAATTGTGCTTTATCTTCCTCTTGTGCGTGCTCCTGCGTAGTGGTTTCCCTGTGGCTTCAGCAGATGTGGAGGCACCTTGCTCACTTTCATGCTGCTCCTGCTTCGACACCTTTGGCGGGCATCCTCTGGGTTTGTAAGCCTGGGAGGGCTCGGCATCAGTCTGCTCCTCCTGCGTGTGTGCAGGGGCTGAGACGCCCATCTCAGTTGGGTGAGGACTCTGGTGGGGCTCTGACCGAGGGTTACTCAGTGGCATGGTTGTGTGAGCGCTTGGAGAGGAGCCCCCACTTCCTTATTGCCTGCCACCAACATCCCTCTCATGGGTCAGCCCCGCTTCAGTGCTAGCAAGTGGCTTGACAGCACCTTGCTGTACATCAGGGGGGCCATGAGGACCCGTATCTGCACTGGCAGTCCTACTCAAAAGGACTTCCATGAAGCTCTGGTTTCTCTGCTCAATAGCTGCCCATCGCTCCTCCAGAGATGTCAGTCTATTCTGAATATTCACCATGTTTTCCTGACTCTGGCGACTTATTTCCTCCATGGCCGTAGCCAGCCTTTCCACGGAGGTTGCTATCCTTTCCGTGGCGGTGCGCTCATGCGCCATTGCATCCACAAAGGCACTGCTCATGGACTCCTCCATTCTTTCCACACTCGCAGTAACCCTGGAGACAAAACCTGCCAGAGACTCCTCCATTTGTACCTGGAGTTCCAGCATCGCTCTCTTTTTGGATGGACCCAGAGGCACATGGTCCACATGCAGCTGAGCAGAGCTGGAAGCGTCCTGCAGTCTCCGAAGAGGACTCTCCACTGCTGTCCCTGTCTCCACCAGCTGCTGATGCTCACTTGTGAGCTGTGATACACCAGGTGACAACGCTACTCTATCTCCCGAAGGTCCGACCGAGGTGTGCGTTTCTGCGCTGGTGCTGTGTGCGCTTAATTCTGCTGGCGCTGCGCCCTCAGAGGTTGCAGGTTCCTCTGAGGAGTCTTCAGGCGCAGGCTCTTCCTCCTGGACAGTGGGGAGGGGGGCTGTTGATGGTCCTGTGGGGGAGTAAAGGCATGAGTTAGACATGTGATATTAAAGTTGCGTGCACATGGACTTGTGCAGATTATCATATGGCTTCTGATGCTCATACAGATTGACTTATCAGTCACTCATGCAATGTAAATGAGAAAGGTGCAAAATTATTCTGTCATCAGCTTGCTCTGATGCACCCGTCTGTCCGTCCCCCACTTCCAGAACCTTCTCGGCTCCAACAATCTCTGAGGCTGTCTCCTCTGCGCTGGTGAGATGGGCTATGGAAGGTGGCCCTCCTCCTGTCTTCACCCTTTCCCTCTTGTTGTGGGCTCTCTTTTCCTGCAATGAGGGACAAGTGGAGTTTGAGTGAGAATGATGGAGTGAGTGTAGAGAATCCATTGCATAGATGCTTAGAAGGAGACAAAGATGGAGTGAGGTCCCAATACCAAGGGCCCTCCCTGTGTGTTGTTAGTTGTTGTCATTACATAACAGTGATAGGGAGTGTGAGGGCAGCATAGTCGAATAGTGAGTGATTGTGTGCATAGAGAGAGAAGGATGGTTAAGGGTGCAAGTGATGTAAGGGTAAAGTGGGATGTGTAGGACTAGGTTGATGATGCGGAGTGCTGATGCTGCGAGGCGATGGGGAGCAGAATGAGGGTAAAGGTGCGGACAAGGTCATTGAACCTCTTTCAGCACTGCAGCCAAGTTCTGCTGCACAACGATCTGGAACTTACTTCCTGTGCCTGTTGCAGGCACACAGCTTTGGTCTGCTGGAGAGATTTTTTCCTCCCAGAGGAAGGAAAGAGCACCTCCTTTTGAGCTCTGGCTCGCTCCACCAGAGCATGGAGGGAGTAATCATCGAAGCGAGGTGAAGCCTTGGGCCTTGAGCTAGACATTTCAGGAGTATCACACACTTAGCACAGGAGTCACTCTGGAAGTACAGAGGGAGAAAATGAACCAAGGCTGTTTGGAGCCCTTAAATGCAGCTGGATAAATGACGTCAGCAGAGGTGAGTTTCAGACCCAAAAGACTAATTGGGCCAGGGGAGCGCGCACACGGAATCAATTGCCCAATTAGGGCAAAATTGCGAATTTATCCCGCCTGACAGCGGAGGCGGGAGCGGGACCCGCCGAACACCTGACCCGCACCCAACCCGCCACCAATGGCAAAATCGAGCCCTTGGTATTCCCTGCTGATCTCTGTGGGAACCTTGGGTCAGAAATATCCTTTTCCTTCTTTGAGAATAATGTGATCATCGGGACACTGAATGTACCTATACTAAGAAAGAACTTGCATTTTTATAGCGCCATATTATGTCCTCATGTCTCAAAGCCCTTCAGTTCAGCATCGACTGAGACTGGATGTGCACCTCCTTTTAAAACGTCAGGGCAAGGCATTTGGCCTCCTAGGTGAGGGAGTTCTCTTCTATAGAAATTTTCCACAGTTCAGAAAAATAACTTTTTTGAAGCAGATTGAAAGTGCTTCAATTAATGAGATATGAGCCTTAGGAGACAAGAAAACTCACCTGTCTCGGGTCGTAACTTGTTTCTTTATTCCACAAAAACAATGGATTGACTCCTACTATTTTGATATCCTTAAGCAAACTACACATTTCCATTCCATATTGGACTTGTAGACTTGAACAATTTATAGGATTTCAGATTTGTAATGGTGCTACAGAGCTTTCATAGTAACTGTGAGAGACTGGCTGATAGCTAAGGCTCTCAAAGTCTGTATAGAAATAAGATATTCCCATCAATAATACCTCAAATTCAGCATCCATCTCCCATGGCATCACACATTGGGTGTCAAGACCAAGTGGAGCTTTCATGGTCGACCAGCCTTGGAGGTTGGGGAGATAACTGGACCCAAGTGGGGGAAGGGGGGAATTTAAAGGGAAGAAGAAGGGGAGAGCAAAGAGGCTGGAGAGCCTAGAATTAGGTGGCATAGTCTCAGGATAAGGGGCCGGCCTTTTAAGATGGAGATGAGGAGGAATTTCTTCACTTAGAAGGTTGTGAATCTTTGGAATTCTCTGCCCCAAAGTGCTGTGGATGCTCAGTCGTTGAGTATATTCAAGGCTGAGATAGATAGATTTTTGGACTCTAGGGGAATCGAGGGATATGGGGATAGGGCAAGAAAGTGGAGTTGAGGTCGAAGATCGGCCATGATCTTATTGAATGGCAGAACAGGCATGGGGGGCCGTATGGCCTACTCCCGCTTCTAATTCTGATGTTCTTGTGGTCTTATGTTAAAGAAAGAGGGAGAGGTGGGAGAGGTAAGAAAGGGAGGAAGGGGGAGAGGTAAGAGAGGGAGGAAGGGGGGAGAGGTAAGAGAGGGAGGAAGGGGGAGAGGTAAGAGAGGGAGGAAGGGGGAGAGGTAAGAAAGGGAGGAAGGGGGAGAGGTAAGAGAGGGAGGAAGGGGGGAGAGGTAAGAGAGGGAGGAAGGGGGAGAGGTAAGAGAGGGAGGAAGGGGGAGAGGTAAGAGGGAGGAAAGGGGAGAGGTAAGAGGGAAGAAGGGGGAGAGGTAAGAGGGAGGAAGGGGGGAGAGGTAAGAGAAGGAGGAAGGGGGGAGAGGTAAGAGAGGGAGGAAGGGGGGAGAGGTAAGAGAGGGAGGAAGGGGGGAGAGGTAAGAGGGAGGAAGGGGGGAGAGGTAAGAGGGAGGAAGGGGGGAGAGGTAAGAGAGGGAGGAAGGAGGGAGAGGTAAGAGAGGGAGGAAGGGGGGGAGAGGTAAGAGAGGGAGGAAGGGGGGAAGAGGTAAGAGAGGGAGGAAGGGGGGAAGAGGTAAGAGAGGGAGGAAGGGGGGAGAGGTAAGAGAGGGAGGAAGGGGGAGAGGTAAGAGAGGGAGGAAGGGGGAGAGGTAAGAAAGGGAGGAAGGGGGAGAGGTAAGAGAGGGAGGAAGGGGGGAGAGGTAAGAGAGGGAGGAAGGGGGAGAGGTAAGAGAGGGAGGAAGGGGGAGAGGTAAGAGGGAGGAAAGGGGAGAGGTAAGAGGGAAGAAGGGGGAGAGGTAAGAGGGAGAAGGGGGGAGAGGTAAGAGAAGGAGGAAGGGGGGAGAGGTAAGAGAGGGAGGAAGGGGGGAGAGGTAAGAGAGGGAGGAAGGGGGGAGAGGTAAGAGGGAGGAAGGGGGAGAGGTAAGAGGGAGGAAGGGGGGAGAGGTAAGAGAGGGAGGAAGGAGGGAGAGGTAAGAGAGGGAGGAAGGGGGGGAGAGGTAAGAGAGGGAGGAAGGGGGGAAGAGGTAAGAGAGGGAGGAAGGGGGGAAGAGGTAAGAGAGGGAGGAAGGGGGGAGAGGTAAGAGAGGGAGGAAGGGGGAGAGGTAAGAGAGGGAGGAAGGGGGAGAGGTAAGAGAGGGAGGAAGGGGGAGAGGGAGGAAGGGATGGAGAGAGGTAAGAGAGGGAGGAAGGGGGAGAGGGAGGAAGGGATGGGGAGAGGTAAGAGAGGGAGGAAGGGGGAGAGGTAAGAGAGAGAGGAAGGGGGGAGAGGTAAGAGAGGGAGGCAGGAATGGGGAGAGGTAAGAGAGGGAGGCAGGAATGGGGAGAGGTAAGAGGGAGGAGGGGAAGGGAGAGGAGACGGAGAAGAGGGAGGAAGGACGCGAGGGGGAGAGGAAGGGAAGGGGAGGAAAAGGTGGGGAGGAAATGGAGGGAAGAAAGGGGGAGGAATGGGGAGAGGAAGGAGATAGAGGGTAGAGGAGCAAGAAACGAAGGGGGGAGGTGCGAGGAAGGAAGGGGAGAAGAGAGGAAGCGGAGGATGGGGAGAGGGGAAGTGAACAGGAAACAGTAAGGGGAGGGACAAGAGAGGAAGGGAAGTGAAAAGAGAGAGGAAAGGAAGTGAAAAGGGAGAGGAAAGCAGGAGAGAGGAAGGGGGGAAAGATCAGGAAGAAATGGAAGAAAGAGGGAGAGGATGTGGAGAGGAAAGAAAAAGGAAGAGGAAAATGGCAGGAGGAGAAGAAGAAGGAGGGAACGCAGAGAGTGAGGAAGAGAGGAAAGTGGGAGAGGAAGTGCAGTGGGGGATCAAAAAGAGAGTGGAAGAGAATAGCCAGAGGAAGGGGAGAAGAAAGAGAGAGATGAAGGGGAAGCAGAGAGAAAAAAGTGTTAGGGGAGGAAAGTTAAGGTGGGAGAGGAGAGGGATAGAGGAAGGGGGAAAGAGATGGAGGGGAGGAGAGAAAAGGAACAGAAAAAAGAGGAATGGGTGGAAATAGTGTGCAGAGGAAGGGTAGGAAACGGCGAGGGGGAGGGCGAGGAAAGGGACGGTGATGAGAGGGGTGTGGAGGGGAGAGAGAGGGGAAGGGGAGGGAATAGAAGAAAGATAGAGGGAGGAAGGAATGGGAGAGGAGAGGGAAGGGAAGAAGAGAGCGATAAGGGAGAAAGGGGAGAGGAGGAGATGAAAGAAAGAAAGAAACGGAGAGAAAAGGTAGAGGAAGGGGATTGAAAGGAAAGAGGGAGAGGAAAGAGACAGGAATGGGAAAAAGAGGGAGGAATGGCGAGGCGAGGGAGGAAAGAGGAAGGGGAGGAGAGAGAAAGTAGAAGGGGAGAAGTGAGAGGAAGGGTAAGTGAGGGAGAGGAAGGAGAGAAAGGGATTGAAGTAGTGGTGAGGGAAGGAATGGGGAGAGGAAAGAGGAATGGGGAGAAGGAGAGAAAAGAAAGGAGGAAGAGAAAGGAGTGGGAGAAGGAGAGACACAAAGGGGAGAAGAGAGGAAGGGAGACAAAAGAGAGAGTAGGTGGGCACAACACAGCTTGTGGAGGAGCAGTGAATGACAGACCACAACTTCAGGATTTCTGCATTAGGCTGCTCAGGTGCTAAATCCTGAAGTTATGGTCAGTTTCAAAGGTGAAATGACAGCGAACGCTGCCAGTTTGCTGTCATCAGGACCGCAATTTCTTGGCCAATTTTTTTTAATACTTTATGCTGCTGTTCTTGCAGAATAAAGTGATAAACAAATCATCTTTTCTAAATTTAGCATGCTATGATTCTATATCAGAAATGCTATATGTCAAATCATTTGAAACTCCATGGGGGAGGAATTTTAACCCTTGGGAGCAGGTGGAGAGGTTTTAAAAAGCTAGAGCAGCAGCGCAATCTGGCTCCATCTTGCTCACCCCGGGTTTAGCGGAGGCGCATTTGGATACCGACGAGAAGTCGGGGATTTCCCAATTGGATGCAGGCAGGTACTTATTGGCGCATTAATGTCCTTAGGAAATGTTAATCGGGTATTTTAAATTGTTTTTAACTTGGCTCCAAATTTTACTTCAACTGTACTGGTTTCCTGACGGGAAACTGACCAGGGAAACGGAGGCAAGTTTGATGTTTGATTCTCCCTGACCAGGAATAATGGTCCATAATTTGTTGTTTGCAAGCCATTAGACTTGCTCTTGCACGTTTAGGTTTTTAAATTTTTTGTGTAGCAAGTAGCTGAAAGTGCAAGCTGAGAATGGCGCAACAAGGGAACAGGACATCTGGAACGTGAGTGAACAGGGCAAGCAACTGTGTATCTCAACCAATCAGATTAAAGATTTGAGATAGAAACAGTGCAAGGACTGAAGGAAGAATAAAGAGCAGGTGAATTCAATGTCAAATCAGGTACAGAAAGAGAAATGAAGGCCAGAATGTTTACCTTGGAGTCGGGTTTAGTGCGTGCGGGTCGGAAACGTGATGTTTTGAGCAGCGAGTTGTTCAGAGCGACTTTTACTAATGACCCCAATTAAACCAGTCATGCGAGTTTCCTGGCCCAGTTAAATGGAGCCAGTCTGATGATGTCATCGATGACTCCTTTCCAGCGCCGATACTTGATGAAGTGTGCAAGGTCATTTCCAGAGGCCTGACTACTGTTACAAAGCTTATAAAAGTGTCGCTCATGGATACACAAAGGCAGAGGGCCGCACCAAGATTTAGCGAGGCATCCCTCGATGATCTGGTGCAGGCAGTGAGAGCAGGGAGTTCCTCTTCCCTGGTGACAGGCACAAACGACCACGCAAAGACACCAAAAGGACATGGTTGGCGATCACAGAGGAGGACAGCAGCAGGGTTGTTGTCAGGAGGATGTGGATCCAGTGCAGAAAAAGATTCAATGATCTTATGAGGTCAGGAAAAGTGAGTGCAATGCCACGTTCACCTTCATCCTGATGTGCCTGTCACCACATCCTCATCATTCTGCCTTCTCAAGCCTACTCCTGCACATCATTCCTCACACCAACCTACCTTGCAGCTCCACCCATCCCTCTCTGTTTATGTACATACTCACATCCCCATCTGATTAACCACCCTGACACTCACCCTCATCCTAATGCATTCATAGCAAGTAACACAACAGGAGGAGGCCATTTGGCAATGTCACACCACTCCCTCATAGTCACCCTTTACAGATGTAACCCATCCATTCCTTACACTCATTTCCATCACTCTCACTCAAAGTTCTCTTCATTCCCTCCATGCAGGAGAAGAGAGCCTACAACAATGAGAGGCAAAGAACTGGAGGTGGCCCTCCAATATTCATTCAATTGACTCCAGCAGAGGAGGAGGCCCTGGAGATATCTCGAGTTGCAGAGCTGCTGGCAGTGGGAGACGGAGAGAGGGGGACCTCCCAGCAACCTGGTAACAGAATTACATCTCATACAGCCACATGGCATAAAGCAGTTACTCATATGGTGACTGATGTCAGCAGCCAGTGAATTTTCATCATGTGCATAATGGTAACATTACCCATTCTTAATATAACACTTCTAAATCATCTCTTTACTCTCCCAGCAGTCCATCAAGTGCCCACCCACACCCCACCTCCACTGTCCAGCCGGAGGAGGAGGACGACTCCTCAGAGGAAGCACTGTCAGCAGACCCAAGTGCACCCAGCACCAGCACAGATGCGCACACCTCGGTGGGTCCTGTGCAAGATAGAGTAGTATTGTCACCTGATATCACACTTCACAAGTGAGTAAGAGCAGATGGTGTTGACAGGGACAGCAGTAGAGATTCCTCGCCGAAGGGCGCAGGATGCTCCAAGCGCTGCTGAGCTGCATGCAGATGCTGAGCCTCGGGGACCATGGAGAAAGAGAGTGATCTTGGAGGGGCAGCAACATTTGCATGAGGCTCTAACAGCTTTTGCAGTCACGATGTCTGCAAATGTGCAGAAAATTGAGTAGTCCATCTCGAACATGAGCACCACCATATTGCAGGCAATGGCGACGATGTGCTGTTCCATGGAAAGGATGGCCACCTGCATGGAGCAGCAAATGTGCCAGTCACACGAGAACATGCTTGCTGTGGACAATAGATGAAAGACGCTCATAGACCTCATCTCAAGGAGGAATATAAACGTAGACTTGGTTCTTCATCGCCCCACTGCTGTGCAGCAAGGTGCTCTCCTGCTCCTTGCTAGCAGGGAAGTGCGGGTGGCCCATGAGAAGGGACATGGAAGTGGAGGCTCTTCTCAAAACGCTTCCACTTCTCCCCCGTTGCCTCCCCGTCGGTCAGAGCCCACGTGCTTTCTCGGATCCCGATGGCCGAGTCTGCCTCTGCACAGTTGCAGGAGGAGCAGACTTTGGCGGGTTCCTCACAGGCTTCAAAACCCAGAGGACGTCCACCAAAAGTGTCTAACCAGTCACAGCAAGGAAGTGAGCAGCCTGCCTCTACCTCTGCTGACACAGGGGTTGCACCTCGTAGAAACACTCAGAAAAGAAAAATGACACGAAAGTAAATGCACATGGGTGTACGAACAAATGTTAGTGTTAAGTTTTATTTTTACGAGACAGATAAATGTGTTTCTTTGCCCCACTTTCCAGTCTTGTCCATTTTTGCCTGCTACCTTGGAAGGGGCCTTGTCACTTGGAGTGAATGGTGAGACATTATTTAACCTCAATGGCATGTAGACGCCATATGGGTGCATTGGAGCAAGTTAAGTAAATTTGGCCATGATGAGTCCATCCCTGGCCTCCCAGGCAGTATTGTGCGCCGCTGCTGGTGCCGTCTCCACCTCCTCCTAGTCTTCCACCCGCTCCTCCACCTCGTCCTCTGAAGAGGCTGTGCGCTCTGCGCCTTGCTCCTCCTGCAGCTCCAATCCTCGCTTCCGCGCTATGTTGTGCAGCGTGCAGCAAACGACAATGATTTATGGAGACCCTGGCTGGTGCGTACTGAAGGGCTCCTCCAGATCTCTCAAGGCATCTGAAGCGTATCTTCAGCATGCTTATTGCTTGCTCTATGACACATCTGGTGGACATGTGACTCTCATTATAAAGCCCCTTGGCCTCCTCAAGTGTGTCATGAACCACGTCTTCAGTGGATAGCCCTTGTCTCCAAGCAGCCAGCCTGAAAGTCTGTTTGGAGGGCCGAAGAGCTGAGGGAATGTGAACTGGCGCAGCACAAAAGAGCCATGACAGCTGCCAGGGAATCTGGTGCACACATGCATGATGATCTTTTATGGTTGCAGACAACAACAGCTTGTATTTATATAGCGCCTTTAACGTAGTAAAACATCCCAAGGTGCTTCACAGGAGTATTATAAGACAAAAGATTTGACACCGAGCCATATAAGGAGAAATTAGGGCAGATGACCAAAAGCTTGGTCAAAGAGGTAGGTTTTAAGGAACGTCTTAAAGGAGGAAAGAGAGGTTTAGGCAGGGAATTCCAGAGCTTAGGGCCTAGGCAACAGAAGGCACGGCCACCAATGGTTGAGCGATTATAATCAAGGATGCTCAAGAGGGCAGAATTAGAGGAGCGCAGATATCTCGGGGTGGGGGGCGGGGGCGCGCTGGAGGAGATTACAGAGATAGGGAGGGGCAAGGCCATGGAGGGATTTGAAAACAAGGATGAGAATTTTGAAATTGAGGCATTGCTTAACCGAGAGCCAATGTAGGTCAGCGAGCACAGGGGTGATGGGTGAACGGGACTTGGTGCAAGTTAGTACGAGGGCAGCCGAGCTTTGGATGACCAAGTATACGTAGGGTAGAATGTGGGAGGCCAGCCAGGAGTGCATTGAAATAGTTAAGTCTAGAGGTAACAGAGGCATGGATGAGGGTTTCAGCAGTGGAAGAGCTGAGGCAAGGGCGGAGATAGGCGTTATTATGGAGGTGGAAATAGGCGGTGTTAGTTATGCTACGGATATGTGGTTAGAAGCTCATTTCAGTGTGGTTCAGCCTCAGACAAATGTTAGGGAGAGAGATGGAGTCAGTGACTGGGGAACAGAGTTTGTGGCTGGGACCAAAAACAATGGCTTTGGTCTTCCCAATATTTAATTAGAGAAAATTTTTGCTCATCCAGAACTGGAGTCTGACAATTTAGAGACTGTGGAGGGGTCAAGAGAAGTGGTGAGGTAGAGCTGGGTGTCGTCAGCGTACATGTGGAAACTGACGCTCTGTTTTCGGATGATGTCGCCAAGGGGCAACGTGTAGATGAAAAATGGGAGTGGGCCAAGGATAGATCCTTGGGATCACCAGAGGTAACGATGCGGGAGCGGGAAGAGAAGCTTTTGCAGACGAGCTGCACATTGAGGTTCACAAACATTCCTGGGTGCTGAGGAGGTGCCTTGATGGCCACATGTGTACAGTCAATGATGCCCTGCACCTGTGGGAAGACTGCTAGAGCCACAAAGCCAAGTGCCTGCTCAGTAACACTGGCTTCATAAGTGACAAACCTGACATAATTGGCTGACTTGTCAAACATGGCATAGGTCACTGGGTGATGCATCTGTGGGCAGCGAGATCCCACAAATGTCTGCAGCAGATCCCTGGAAGAAGGCCGAGGTGAAGAAGTTGAGGGCAGAGTTGAATTTGACAGCCACTGGTAAGGCTTGTCCACCAGGTCCTCTGGGCAGCAGGTCTTGTTCTAGCAAGCTACAAATGTCTGCCACGATCTGGCACGATAGCCTGAGCCTTCTGAAGCACTGCTGCTCAGTCATTTCAAAGAAGATCACTCTGCCTGTATACCCTGTGTTGGGGGTATCGCCTCTGGCGCGGTGCAGCCCTGTGCTGACCCCTCTCTCCTGTAGCGCATCACATTGTTGAGGAGAAGGCTGCTGTTGTGGTTGATGCTGGGGCTGGTGGTGTTGGTGCTAGGGCTCATCTTGGTCCGATTCTGAGGTCCACGGTGAGAGTATAAGCGGCACCCATGCTGAAGTAATAGATGGCCGGTAAAGTGAAGATCAGAGGACCAATCCCTCAATGTGTGATAGTGACTAGCAATGTGGTGAGAGTGGTTTCTGAGATTGCAGAAATGACCTGTAAACTGCTGACAGCTGAATCTCTGCACAAAATGGAGTCAGCAAAAGCCTTTCCATTAGCCAAATAATCAGGTGTAATGTGGGAGTATTTGGCCCAGTAATTCGGGTCCCAACGCGTGAGTACGCACGGGGTACTCACGTGTGGACCCAATGGAAGTGCCGGTTTCTTGCATGCACAGCGCATGCGCGGGAAAACGGCACTTCCAGTCCCCTGAAAGCAGGGGTTAAGAGGTGAAACGTGTGCGACGTATGAGGCAGCGCGTGCACGTTGAACTTCCTTTTTTTTGATGGTTTGCCCGTGCGTGAAGGCCTCCACTTTTTATACATTAAAAAAGCAGACGTAAGGACTTCATTTTAAAAGGTAAGTGGTCAATTAATTAAAATTAGAACATTTTTTCCACAGGTTTATTATTTTTAAATACTTTACAGTAAGGTAAGTGTATTTTTAGCTCCGATTTTTTATAAAATTATTTTTTTCAAAAATTTAAATTATTGTTTAAAATGGTTATTTAATGTTATTTATAGTTGATTTAAATAGTGTGATTTAAAAAAAAATTATTTTAAGGTTATGTACTGTTTTGGGCGCCTGGAGTTTTCATGAGTTTGACAGGTCTTATGTCAAACTCATGAATGGACTTTTCCCTCCTCCGATTGGTTGCCCAGTGCTCACGTGGTCCCAGCCGACGCATCGCACTAAGTACGCCGCTGGATCACGCAAGCACAGCGTGCCGGGAGCTGGACCGGGCCACAGACAGGAAATCCACGCAGGCCCAGGCCTCAACTGTCGGCGCGCAATGTAAGTGTAGGTCGGGGGCTTGCACCCGCGGGAAGCCCCCGACATGAATTTCTGGGCCTTTGTGTTTTTCCCAGCTCTCAATTAATGCACTCGCACAATGGCCACTGAGCTTCCACTTCCCCTTCACAGGCGAGGTTCCCGAGGTGTGTGATACCCGTGCTCCTGAAGTTAAAGCCAAAAGCTACTGTTCAAAACCCTCTTAAGAGTCTCTCAATAAGCATTTAATTACTTGAATGAGGTCGCCCGCCTCTCCCATTCAGGTCCATGGTGCGCCTCCAAACACGCCCAAGTTAAATGCGGAAGTAAGCGGGTTCCCAATGCGCTGGCAATTTCGACGATTTTTACTGCCGACCTGCCCTCAAACCTGCACGCTCAGCAATGGGAAAATTCCGGCCAAAGAGAGGGAAGGAAAAATTTGATTGAGAGGAAAAAGTGACAAAAAGGAAAATTTTACATTTTTGTAATCTCCCAACAACAATCAATACATGAAAGAATGATATTTCTAATAGTTCATTTTCAATGCCAGACAGGTTGATTGGCAGTAATTAACACTTACCATGTTGTTAAATGGGTATTTACACTTGAAATGACATGGTTTAACTTTCTGCAGCGGGGATGGGAAAGAGAAAAATTAGCAGCAGTCTGGCAGCACTAAGGGAAGGTGGGCAGAGAATCACTACCTGACCCATAATCGCTTCTCCTTCAGATCTATTCCTGGTCTCTCAGGGTCTGAGATTAAATACAGCAACTTCAGCCATTCAATGCATTTCAGTGGTGAGGCAGACAGCGAGATGCAGTTTTCACAAAGCTACCGGGGAAGTGGCACAACTCAGACAGCAGCTTTTGGATGTTCGTGTTTAACCACGCATTTGCTCCTTGTACCATTTGCACATAAATAACAGCAAGTGCCATTAGCCTCTCTGTTATTTTGACAGCAAATTCTGGCCCATTCTATTTCTGATAGTTCTACCAGTTTACTGCGGTGCTATGGGGAAGGTGTTTTTACAATGTATACTTTGAGCTCTGCTTGCAGATCTGTGGAACAACATGCAGAAGTTTACAGCCCCTGCTAACTTTTTCCAGGTCTTTGTGTTAATGATAACACACTAAAAGAAACAACCTACATTAGAACAATGATAAAAGTTTGAGCTTAACACAAGAGTGAATGAACGGCCAATTTAGCAGCTTCTGAAAGAAGCATCTCTTGGCCAAAGTAGTTTGTACCTGTTAAATGAGGAAACTTGAAACAGATTTGTGTTAGTAATCATTATTGATCTTAACTTTAGGTCAAAGAAAAACAGCAAAAGCAACAGTCATAGTTCGAGATCGTGGAAGTGGAAAGATAACAGTGAATGGGGTGGACTATTTGCTGTACTTTTCATCACTACAGGAAAGGTAATCATGTCCAACTGGTTTGAAGTGGAATGGTACAAATATTTTCTTCCACAAAGCTTTGAAGTCTAAGAAAACTTGTTTCAGAGTTGTGTACCCTTTATAATGGGCAGAGTTGGGAAAAGGGAATTTAAAATTGCAAACAAATGTTATGGCCCTGAAAAACTAATTTTAATTTTGTGGAGTTTCAAATTTCTCCATGATAAATTTAATTTTTAAGAAACTTTAAGAAAATGTTTTTAACATTTTTTTAAAGTTTATTCATATTTATTTCAGGTTTATCTTTTCCCCATGTGAGAGCCCCAATCTTTGTTTTTGCTCTCTCTAACATTTTTTAAAAGTCTGTATAAAAGCAGCTTTGTACTTTCACATTATCCTGAAAGAAAGTAACAGCCACCGTAAACTTCTGAAGAACTTTATCTGAGGAGACAGGAGAATGATGTAACTAACTATATTTAAGGGTTTTTAATTGAACTTAAAGCATGCTACCAGCTCAGATTGATTTATGTAACTATAATTTGAAGGGGACAAGTTTATTTCTTCATCTACCTCAAGTGGGTGAGGAAAACACTATTTATGTACTTAAGTTTAAAAATAATAATTATCCATGAGCATTACAATTTTTTTTACACATCCAGTGCCATACATAATTACTTGTTCAAATTTCACAGGAACCAATCAAAAAACACTGAACTGCTTGAGTACATATCTCAATTTTCATTCAGTAACCATGTGCACCTCCTCCATTGCAACAGTATAAACTCTGACGCACCATGAGCAGTGCCATGGGAAATCATTTTATACTATCAATATAATATAAGTACAATAGTTTTGTTTTAACAATTTTCTCCCCTGTGATTTCCAGAGAACAGTTAATGTTCCCCTTCCAGTTCCTGGACCGACTAGGGAGCCACGACATGGAATGTACAGTATTTGGAGGTGGGGTGTCTGCACAGGCAGGAGCTATTCGTTTGGCTTCTTCGAGGGCTCTGCTTAGCTTTATCACAGAGAAAGAAGTGGAATCCATGAGGCAAGGTAACTAGAATGTCAGTTTAAATTCCAAAATAATTTGCATCTGGTACCTGCTGATTGCAAATATTACTACATGGGCAGCAACCTAGCCTTTCCTTTCCATTAAGATTGAGGTAAAGTTTAAAATCTGCACCTGAAAAAGGTACTGGCATTTCACTGAGGAATTTTTTTTCTGTCCTGTATCCTTGTGCTAATTTTAGAATAGATATACACACGTGTATTTGGTTCAGTAAGATTAAAGTTTTGGGGAAAAGGTATAAATATATATAAATAAAGGTAGGTCAAATATAAAATTCATCGTACCAACTTTATAGTCTTTTTTATTGATTTTGTTGAAGTTAAGCAAAATTGGTAGCAACTAAAGTTTGGAACTGGTTACAATAATATTAGAACTAATGATGAATGGTTTCAAGCACAAGTTACTGTAGAGCTGCCCACTTTAGTTACGTCATAGACCTTAGAGAACTGCAACCTTGGAAAATCCATTTTTTTTTAATGTATAGAAGCTGATCTTTGACATAGATACCCCTGGCGATAGTTGATTATTTTGACACCAATGTGACTTGTGCACCTTTTAAACAAAGGGATGATTTTATATTAGAAGATTTCAATCCAGGCATGGATATTAATCAATTCATAATTGTGTTCAGTTAATATACAGAATTGCTGCAAAATTGAACAATTTCAAATTTACAACTATGCTTTTTTAACAAAAATATAGTTATGATTATACAGTAGTGATTAAACCAATGTGCATTAGGTTTTTCCCCCATGTACATAATTTTGTAAGTATAAGCAAAAATTAGGATCAATACCTCTTTTGGGGGGGGGTGCGGGCGGGTGGTGGTTTAGCTGAGAAGTTAACCTTCTGCATTCACTTTCTTTTCAACTTTTTGCAGCTGGCTTACTGACTCCTGATCCTCGTGTGAGAGAGCGGAAGAAGCCTGGTCAGGAGGGAGCGCGCAGGAAGTTCACATGGAAGAAACGTTAATCAGTGGCTTTTCCTGTGAAGCAACCCTGAGGTGGTTTGAAATCAGAAGCAGAACTTCAACAAGACCTGTAGTGTGGACACCTGCTCAAACAGATTCGAAGACTTGCAAGATCATTATTGTCTCAGATCTCAATTTCCTGCATATGAGAACAAGTCTACCTATGGTTTTATTTATCTGCAATGATTCTAGGAATGAGTCCTTTCATCATTTTTTTAAAGTTCATTTATTATTAGGCTGTAAAAGTTTTTTTTGTGCACTGAGAACACTCAATATTAATTCACAAGTTCTTTCCACAGTACCTCAAGTGGTTGGTTTTGTATATTTTATGATGCTGTTTGTTCACTGGTCTGCACACTTCTCTGGGTAGAAACTGCTTTATAACAAGCAGCCGATTTGCAATGACAGTTTTATACCCGGTGGCAAGTTCAAAATCTACCCCATTGTAGTTATTTGATGAATCTTGTGAACACTTCTCAAACTTTTCCTCTTTCTCTTCCCTCCCTCCCCCATAGATTGATTCAGTAAAATCAGAGGGATACCCCTGTATCACATTTTCTTCTTGGATCCAATAAAGTTTTACCTAAGAGGCATGGTTCTTTTTAATTCCATTATTTGCATCATTGCTTTTACATTTGTTTGGTTTGCTTGAGAGGAGAATTTGTTCTGGTGTCATGCCTGGTTTCTGCTTATCTCAATTTTTTGTGTTTGCTGTACTGCAACATTGTATAAATCAAAACTTTTAATACAAACTGTCAGACTCTGCTGTTAACATTTGTATCCACTGCAGGGAGGCTATTCATATCAAGTGACTAAAATGGGGCTGAATGGTTTTCTGGTGTTTAAAAGGTAGTGACTTTTTAGACAAGAGCTTAAAAAACAGAATCTATTTTGGAACATTTCATCCCACATTAACTTCTGCCTACAAATTACACAGCTTCCAGTGTCTTGTTAAATGTTGGCTCTGCTTTTTGCAAATGTTGGTAGTGTTCCTGAGAAAGTGTTCCCAGGTCAGCCAATGCTGAAGCTTTCAAATATGATCTTCGGTTTTTTCTAGTAAATATGGAGATGTCTTGATTTTAAACTGGTCCCAGATCATTTCATAGAATCGTTACCACACCAAAGGAGGCCATTCAGCCTGTCGAGCCCATGCCGGCTCTCTGCCAGAGCTCTTCAGTTAGTCCCACTCCCTGCCCTCTCCCCTGTAACCCCTAATTCCCTTATCTGCTAGGAAAATGTCTATCTCCATTTTAAATTTATTTAATGTTGCAGCCTCCACCACCCTTTCAGGCAGTGCATTCCAGATCATAACCACTCGCTGCGTAAAAAAAGTTTTTCCTCATGTCACCTTTGGTTTTTCTGCCAGTCATCTTAAATCTGTATCCTCTGGTTCTTGACCCTTTTGCCAATGGGAACAGTTTCTCTCTATCTATTCTGTCTAGACCCCTGATAATTTTGAATACCTCTATCAAATCTCTTCTCAACCTTCTCTGTTTTAAGGAGAAGAACCCCAGCTTCTCTAGCCTATCCACGTAACTGAAGTCCATAATAACAACAGAAAATGCTGGAAAAACTCAGCAAGTCCGGCAACATCTGTGGAGAGAAATTTGAGTTGACGTTTCGGGTTTGACCCTTCTTCAAAACTGGAGAGAAAAGGAACTAGATCGAAGGCAGGGCTGCGATCGGACAAAAGAATAAAAGAACCAAAAGAAGTAAAAGAGATTAGAAGCTAGACGAGATGGTAATAGGCTGTGATTAGGTGTAAAGTGTACTGGCAGGGCAAAAGATAGCTGCCAGGTGTGAGAGAGAAACAAAAGGAAAGGGGGGGGGGGGGGGAAAGGAAAGGAGTGGAAAAATATAAGTGAAAATGAAAATCTTTTGCCCTGCCAGTACACTTTACACCTAATCACAGCCTATTACCATCTCGTCTAGCTTCTAATCTCTTTTACTTCTTTTGGTTCTTTTATTCTTTTGTCCGATCGCAGCCCTGCCTTCGATCTAGTTCCTTTTCTCTCCAGTTTTGAAGAAGGGTCAAACCCGAAACGTCAACTCAAATTTCTCTCCACAGATGTTGCCTGACTTGCTGAGTTTTTCCAGCATTTTCTGTTGTTATTTCGGATTTCCAACATCTGCAGTATTTTGCTATCGTAACTGAAGTCCATCATCCCTGGAACCATTCTTGTAAATCTTTTCTGCACCCTCTCTAAGGCATTCACATCCTTCCTAAAGTGCGGTGCCCAGAATTGGACACAATACTCCAGTTGAGGCTGAACCAGTGTTTTATAAAGGGTCATCATACCTTTCTTGCCTTTGTACTCTATATGGCTCCAATTATAAAGCCCAGAATCCTGTATGCCTTTTTAATCGATTTCTCAACCTGTCCTGCTACCTTCAACAATTTGTGCATATATACCCCCAGGTCTCTCTGTTCCTGCACCCCCTTTAGAATTGTACCCTTTAGTTTATGTCCTCTCCTCATTCTTGCTACCAAAATGTATCACTTCACACTTTTCAGCGTTAAATTTCATCTGCCACGTGTCCGCCCATTCCACCAGCCTATCTATGCCCTCTTGAAGTCTATCATTATCCTCTTCACTGTTCATTCTACTTCCAAGTTTTGTGTCATCTGCAAATTTTGAAATTGTGTATCTGTACACCCAAGTTCAAGTCATTAATATATATCAAGAAAAGCAGTGGTCCTAATAGTGACTCCTGGGGAACATCACTGTATACTTTCCTCCAGTCCGTAAAACAACCGTTCACCACTACTCTCTGTTTCCTGTTACTTAGCCAATTTTGTATCCATGCTGCCACTGTCCCTTTTATTCTATAGGCTTCAACTTTGCTGGCAAGCCTATTATGTGGCACTTTATCAAACGCCTTTTAGAAGCCCATGTACACCACATTGCATTGCCCTCATCAACCCTCTCTGTTAACTCATCAAAAAACCCTTATCAAGTTATTTCTACACGATTTGCCTTTAACAAATCCATGCTGGCCTTCCTTAATTAATCCACACTTGTCTAAGTGACAAGTTAATTTTGTCCCGAATTATCGTTTCTAAAAACTTCACCACCAAGGTTAAACTGACTGGCCTGTAATTGCTGGGTTTATCCTTACACCCTTTTTTGAACAAGGGTGTAACATTTGCAATTCTCTCGTCTTCTGGCACCACCCCCGTATCTAAGATTATGGCCAGTGCCTCTGCAATTTCCATCTTTACTTCCCTCAGCATCGTAGGATGCATCCCATCTGGTCCTGGTGACTTGTCTACTTTAAGTACAGCTAGCCTTTCTAGTACCTCTTTATCAATTTTTAGCCCATCCAGCATCTCAACTACCTCCTCTTTCACAATGACTTCAGCAGCATCTTCTTCCTTGGTGAAGACAGATGCAAAGAACTCATTTAGTAACTCAACCATGCCCTCTACCTCCATGTGTAGGTCTCCTTTTTGGTCCCTAATCAGCCCCACCCCTCCTCTTACTACCCGTTTTCTATTTATATGCCTATAGAAGACTTTTGCATTTCCTTTTATGTTAGCTGCCAATCTATTCTCATACTCTCTCTTTGCCCCTCTTATTTTCTTTTTTGCTTCCCCTCTGAACTTTCTATATTCAGCCTGGTTCTCACTTGTGTTCTCAACCTGACATCTGTCATATGCCCCCTTTTTCAGCTTCATATTACTCTCTATCTCTTTCATCATCCAGGAAGCTCTGGCTTTGGTTGCCCTACCAACCCCTCTTGTGGGAATGTACCTCGTCTGTACCCGAACCATCTCCTCTTTAAAGGCAGCCCATTGTTCAATTACAGTTTTGCCTGCCAATCTTTGATTCCAATTTACCCGGGCCAGATCTGTTCTCAACCCACTGAAATTGGCCCTCCTCCAATTAAGTATTTTTACTCTAGTTTGCTCCCTGTCTTTTTCCATAGCTAATCTAAACCTTACGATACTATGATCACTGTTCCCTAAATGTTCCCCTACTGACACTTGACCCAGCTTATTCCCCAGAACCAGATCTAGCAATACATCCTTATTGGGCCGGAAACGTACTGATTAAGAAAGTTCTCCTGAACACACTTCAGAAATTCTTCCCCCTCTCTGCCCTTTACACTATTACTATCCTAGTCTATATTGGGATAATTGAAGTCCCCCCCATTATCACTACTCTATAGTTCTTGCACCTCTCTAATTCCCTGCAAATTTGCTCCTCTATATCCTTCCCACTAGCTGGTGGCCTATAGAATGCACCTAGTAGTGTAATGGCACCTCTATTGTTTCTTAACTCTAACCAAATAGATTCTGTCCTTGACCCCTCCAGGACATCCTCTCTCTCCAGCACTGTAATATTCTCCTTAATCAATACTGCCACCCCACCACCTTTCTGTCCTTTCCTATCTTTCCTGAACACCTTATATCCAGGAATATTTAGTGGCCAATGCCCTTTTTTGAGCCAGATCTGTTATCACCACAACATCATATTCCCATGTGTCTATTTGCACCTGCAGCTCACCAACCTTATTTACCACATTTTGTGCGTTTACACACATGCACTTTAAACCTATCTTAGACCTTCTTGTATTCTCTCTTAGTCTGACCCCACCTAATATCGTACTATTTCTTACTCTAGTGCTATCTGTTTCTCTCAATCCTTTGTGCACCTTGTTGATCCTTTCTAATGCTACATCCTGGTACCCATCCCCCTGCTAAATTATTTTGTTATGTCTAGAACCTAATGGTGCAAGAATAAGTATCCATACTAGAAGCATCTTCTAAACAATTAGAAACAACTTGTCATTAAAGAAATCCTCATAGTCCTAGGTGTCAGCCTTGGCTGAATGCTGGCACTCTCGCTTCTGAATGAGAAGGTCGTGGGTTCACTTCTGAGACTTGAGCACATGAGCCAGGCTGACACTCCAGTGCAGCACTAAGGGAATAAAAGATCTCATGACAATATTTGAAGAGCAAAGGAGTTCTGGTGTCCTGGCCAACATTCATGCCTCATCCAGCACCACTAACACAGATTATCTGATCATTTATCTCGTTGTCTGTAGTTGCTACAGTCACCTACATTACAACAGTGACTACATTTCAAAAGTACTTCATTGGCTGTGAAGCATCTTGGGATGTCCTGAAAGGTGCAATATCACAAAAACCCCACAGTGCAGATAGAGGCCATTTCGGCCCATCGAGCCTGCACCGACACATATCCCACCCGATCCCCGTAACCCCTACATCAACACATATCCCACCCTATCCCCGTAACCCCTACATCAACACATATCCCACCCTATCCCCGTAACCCCACGTATTTAATCCCCCTAACACTAAGGGTCAATTTATCATAGCCAATCAACCTAACCTGCACATCTTTGGACTGTGGGAGGAAACCGGAGCACCCGGAGAAAACCCACGCAAACACGGGGAGAATGTGCAAACTCCACACAGACAGTCACCCGAGGCCGGATTCGCACCCGGGTCCCTGGCGCTGTGAGGCAACAGTGCTCTCCAACAAGCAAGAGTCCAACCATCACCACTTGACATTCAACAGCATTACTATTGCCGAATAAATGCAAATTAGTTTGTTCTATCTTTATTTTACACTTATGGCTCAACCTTATGGTATTCTGCTTTCTCTTGTATGAAGTGGTGGAGTGGCTCTGTCTCTCAGCATAACTCGGATGATCGGTAACAGTTTCCTGATGGGTATTAACCTTCCCTAATGTTTATTACACTACAGATATTCTGCCTTGTGTGAAAGTTTATTTAGTCAACGTGTTCATGGGTCCTTGTTTTTGCTGCATTGCACATGACACATGACCTATCACAGAACTATTGGAAGTCCAGCAATTCTAGCCCCAAAGTCTGCGACTCAAAAGATTTACAATAGGTGCAGGCAATTTCTTTAAGGTATCAGAACTCCGCAGCAGTGAAGCTACCAGAATAATTTTCTTTCTAGGCTATCCACATATTTGTCAGATTGGAGCTTTAACACATTAGGATGTATAGCATTTATCAACCTTGCCTGCTTCCAAACAGAGGGCATCTTTCCCAACACCCCAGCCAACCGATAGACAAGATGATGATCAAGTACCTTCCCCTTTAGAGAGCACATCACTGACATTTTATCTCCTCAGCACCTGGCCAAGGATGAATAATGCAAGATGCAAAGTTTGATAGATCTTCTGGAGCTTTGTTTGATTTACTTTTCAGGCAGAGTGTAACTCTGGATTCGTTCCTCAAAAGATAAATGAGTTGAGACTCCATGATAGAACAAATTGTATGTGGTCTCAGGAAAGCAAGGTTTTGATGATCTAAATGCCTTATTATTAGGATGTGGGTGATGCTGGCTCGGCTGTATTGATTATCCATCACTAGTAGCCCTGAGTGTGTGGTGGTGGTGCTGGACCTTCTCCTTGCATCACTGCAATCATTGTACTGATGATACTCCCATGATAGTGTTAGGAAGGGAATTCCAGGATTTTGATCCAGAGATGAAGGAATGTCTAAAATAGGGTGGTGTGTGATCTGGGGATAGTGATGTTTTCATGATTTTGCTGTTCTTGTCCTTGGTAGTACTGGTCGTAGGGCTAGGAGGTGCTGTCAAAAGTAAGTATGGTATGCAGTGCATCATGTAGATAATACATACTGCAGCCATAGTAGCCTGGTGATGGAGGGGCTTATGTGCTCAAGTGTCAGGAGTGAGGTTTAAACCCACAGAACTCTGACTTTGAGGCGAAAGTGCTACCACTGAGCCAAGGCTGACATTTGAAAAGGTAACACATTGGTGTAGTGGGCATAGGGTCAGCTTTCACATATACACTGATGATACCCAGCTCTACCTGTCCACAATTTCTTTCAACTCCTCAATTGCCTCTGTGCTGTCACAACTTTCCCCAACTTATCATTGGCAAAACCAAATTCATTGTCTTTAACTTTTGCCACAAACCCTGCTGTATTTGTCACTGACTCCATCCCTCTCCTTGGTCACACTCTCAGGCTGAACCAGATTGCTATAATCTTGGCATTCTCTTTGACCCTGAACTGATTTTTCCATCACCAAGACCACCTGCTTCCACCTCCACACCATTGCCTGCCTTAGTTCCTCTGCCATGGAAACCATATACTTTTGTTATCTCCAGACACAAGTACGTTAATACTCTCCGTGCTGGCTTCTATTCCTCCATAAAAACAACTTGTCCAAAAACACTGCCTGTCCTGCACTAAATCACAGTCACCCATCACTCCCATCCTTGCAGATTGGCACTGTCTTCTGGTCCTCCAACCCATTAAATTCAAAATTGCCTTTAATTCCCTCTTGGCCTCACCCTACCATTCTCTGCAATTTTCTCCAGCCCTATTACTTCTCCAGAACACACTGAGCCTCTGACTCTGGCCCTCTGTCCAACCCACTCTAACTTCACCCCACCATTGGAAGCAAACCCTTCTGCTGCATTCGTCCTACTCTTTGGAACTCCTTCACTCAAACTCTCGCCCTTCGAAAGTCTTCAAGATTTATCTCTTTAGCCAAGCTTTAGAGAATTTTACTGTCTATCTAGTCATTCTGTACATTCTAGTCACCAGGATTGCTAGACAGTTTCCCAAAAGTAGAAACATCTTCCTTTCCCCAGTCTTGATATCACTTGAGCAACAAAAAAAATCTAAATTGAAGTTTTTTAAATGGACTCTGGTAGTTTGGATTGTCTGGATTTTTAGCACATTAAAAGTTTCCCACTAGGTGTCACTGTATACAACCAAATATCCTTTCAATAAAGTACATCCAATGGATGCTAACCTTTCAGCAACAAAAGAAACATGAGCATTACAGATCATTTGTTCATTTTAATATTCTAATTAATGAAAATCCAGGGGAAGAAACAGTTAATCAGCCCATTGAAGCTCATCCCTCAAATAGGCCAATTTGCCCAGGTAAATAGTAAAGTCAAACACATTGGCCGGAATTTTCATCTTAGAGTCGGGGCGAGTGCATGCGGGCCGCGTATTCCTGAAGTTTTCAACAGCACATTCTGCACTGCGCGTTTAACTCAATAACATCAATTGAAACAGTCATGCGGGTTTCCCGGCCAATTAAATGGAGCGGGTCGGATGACATCACCGATGACTCATTTTCAGCTCAGATATTTAAAGGAGCCTTACGCACATCCTAGTTGGAGGGGGCATACAGGTGGTTGGGAGAGGTGGCTATTGGTCTATATAGCAGAGATTTGTGTGGGTGCAAGCAAAGGTGGAGTCACACCAACAGAAGGCTGTGCCCAGGTTCTTGGATGCCTCCCTGGAAGTCCTGGTCCAGGGAGTCAGAGCACGCAGGGAGGTCCTATTCCCTGGTAGCGGCAGGAAGCAAGCAGACAGTGAAACCAAGAAGGCATGGCTGGAGATTGCACAAGAAGTGAGCAACAGGGGTGTTGTCAGCCATTCCTGGATTCAATGCCACAAGAGATTTAATGATCTCATGAGGTCAGGAAAGGTGAGTGCAATGCCACATTCAACTACATCCTGACATGTGCATCACCCCAACTCCATCACTCTGCCTTCCCAAGCCTACTCCTGCACATCACTCCTCACACCAACCTACCTTGGAGGTGCACCCATCCCTCTCTGTCTATGCACCTACTCACATCCCCATCTGACTAACCACCACTAACACGCACCCTCATCCTAATGCAATCACAGGAAGGAATGCCACAGAAGAAGGCCATTTGGCAATGTCACACCACTCCCTCATAGTCATCCTCTACACATGTAGTCCATACATCCCTTACTCTTATTCCATCACTCTCACTCAAAGTCCTCTTTCCCTCCTTGCAAGAGAAGAGAGCCCAGAACAGGAAAGACAGAGAAAGAACCGGAGGTGGCCCTCCAATATACACTAATTTGACGGCAGCAGAGGAGGAGCGCTCAAAATAAGTGGAGTGACAGAGCTGCTGGTGAGGGGGGAGACGGAAAGAGGGGGACCTCCCAGCAACCTGGTGAGAGAATTAAATAGCCCACATGGCATACAACAGTCACTCATGGTGACTGATGTCAGCAGCCAGTGAAATATCATCATGTGCATAATGGTAATGTTACACATTCTTATCATAAGAGGTCTCATTCATGTCTTTATTCTCCCACAGGTCCATCAAGAGCCCCCCCACCCCCACCCCACTGTCCAGCCAGAGGAGGAAGATGACTCCTCAGAGGAAGCTCCACTCTCTGAGGGTGCATCGTCACCAGACCCATGCCCACCCAGCACCAGTGCAGATACTCGCACCTCGGTGGATCCTGTGAGACATAGAGTAGTGTTGTCACCTGGTGTCTCACATCACAAGTGAGCAAGAGCAGATGGTGGAGACAGGGACAGCAGTGGAGAGTCCTCACCGGAGGGCACAGGATGCTGCAAGCTCTGCTCAGCTGGATGCAGATGCTGAACATGGGGGGGGGGGGCATCGACAGCTTTTCCAGCTCTGACAGCTTTTGTAGCGAGAATGGAGGAATCCATTTGCAACATGAGCAGCACCATATCGCAGGCAATGGCAACAATGTGCTGTTCCATGGAAAGGATGGCCACCTGCATGGAGCAGCTGATGTGCCTGTCAAACGAGAACATGCTTGCTGTGAACAACAGATTGCAAACTCTCATTGACCTCATCTCTAGGAGGGATAGCAACATAGACTTGGGTATTCATCACCCACTGATGTGCAGCAAGGTGCTGTCCACTCCTTGCTAGCAGGGAAGTGCAGGTGGCCCATGAGAGGGATGATGATGAAAGGGAACATGGAAGTGGGGGTTCTGCTCCCACTTCTCCCCCATTGCCTACCCATCAGTCAGAGCCCCAAATGCATCCTCAGATCCTGATGGCCGAGTCTGCCCCTGCACAGTTGCAGGAGGAGTAGTCTTTGTCAGAGCCCTCACAGGCTCCAAAGCTCAGAGGACATCCACCAAAAGTGTCTAAGCAGTCGCAGCAGGGAAGTGAGCAGCCTGCCTCTACCTTTGCTGAAGCCACAGGGGTTGCATCTGGTAGAAGCACTCAGAAAAAAAGACACAATCATAGATGCACAAGGGTATGCAGATGGGTATTTGCTAAAATGTTAGTGTTAAGTTTCAGTTCTATTTAAGACCTACATAAATTTATTTATTTGCACCACTTTCCAGTCTTGTCCATTTTTGCCTGCTACCTCGTAAGTAGCCTAATCACTTGGAGTGAATGTTGAGAGATTATTTAACCTCAAGCAATGGGTGTTTGTTTGACAGGAATGGTTTGATCATTTTAGGACTGCTTTTTGGTGTTGGTCGGGAGTGGGCGGGGGGAAGTTGGTACAGCATCTGTGAGCCAGATGGATGCACTGGTGCAACTTAACTAAATCTGGCCATTATGAGGTCATCCCTGGCCTACCAGGCAGCAATCTGCACTGCTGCTAGTGCCATCTCCACCTCAGGTTCCTTCTCCTCCTCATCTTCCATCTGTTCCTCCTCCTCCAAAGAGGTTTGCGCTCTGCGCCTTGCTCCTCCTGCAGCTCCAATCCTCGCTGCTGCGCTATGTTGTGCAGTGCACAGCATATGACGATGATGCTGGAGATCCTGGCTGGTGCATACTGAATGGCTCCTCCAGATCTGTCACGGCATCTGAAGCGCATCTTCAGCATTCCGATTGCTTGCTCTATGACACATCTGGTGTACATGTGGCTTTCATTATAGCGCTCCTCGACTTCATTGAGTGGACCGACCTGTGAGGGAACAGGTGAAGGAGGAGCGAGGAAATAAAGCCTGAGGCTCGAGGCCCAGACCGAGCTATTGGGAGCAGCAGCGAGAGCGGACCGACCTGTGAGGGAACAGGCAAAGGAGGAGTGAGGAAATGAAGCCCGAGGCTCGAGGCCCAGACTGAGCTATTGGGAGCAGCAGCGAGAGCGGACCGCAACAGGCAACATTCAAAAGTGACGTCAGAGATTAAAACTGATGTCAGCACAAGGGAAGGAGCTGATTGGTAAGTAGGACCAGGTGAGTATTTCTCCAGTCCAGTCGTTAAAGTAAAAGTAAGGCCTCTAGTTTAGAGTAAATAGTGTTTAAAGTGAAGTAAGGTCCCTAGTGTATTTAATATTTTTTAATTTAAAGGAAGGAAAGGGAGTAAATTAAGGGTAGGACATGGCAGGGCAGCTCGGCAGCATGGAGTGCTCCTCCTGTGCTATGTGGGAAGTCAGGAACACTTTCGGTGTCCAGGGTGAACACGTGTGCAGGAAGTGTCTCCAGCTGCAGCTACTTGAAATCCGCGTTTTGGAGCTGGAGCTGCGGCTGGAGTCACTGTGGAGCATCCGCGAGGCTGAGATCTTCATGGATAGCACGTTTAATGAGGTGGTCACACCACAGGTAAAGAGTGCACAGGCAGACAGGGAATGGGTGACCGCCAGACAGAGTAAAAGAACTAGGAAGGTAGTGCAGGAGTCCCCTGGGTCCATCTCCCTTTCCAACAGATTTTCCATTTTGGATACTGCTGAGGGAGAGGGTTCTCAGGGGAATGCAGCAAGAGCCAAGTCCGTGGCACTACGAGTGGCTCAGCTATACAGGAGGGGAGGAAAAAGAGTGGGAAAGCAATAGTGATAGGGGATTTTATTGTAAGGGGAACAGATAGATGTTTCTGTGGCCACAGACATGACTCCAGGATGGTATGTTGCCTCCCTGGTGCCAGGGTCAAGGATGTCACTGAGCGGCTGCAGGACATTCTGAAGGGGGAGGGTGAACAGCCAGAGGTCATGGTCCATATCGGTACCAACGACATAGGTAGAAAGAGGGATGAGGTCCTGCAAGCAGAATATAGGGAGCTAGGGAATAAATTAAAAAGCAGGACCTCAAAGGTAGTAATTTCAGGATTACTCCCAGCGCCACGTGTTAGCGAGAGCAGAAATAGGAGAATAGACCAGATGAATGCATGGCTGGAGAGATGGTGTAGGAGGGAGGGATTTAAATTCCTGAGGCATTGCGACCGATTCTGCGGAAGGTGGGACCTGTACAAGCTGGACGGGTTACACCTCAGCAGAAATGGGACCAACATCCTCACAGGGGGGTTTGCTAGTGCTGTTAGGAAGGATTTACACTAGTTTGTCTGGGGACTGGGAACCTAAGTGTGGGCCCAGAACGGAGAGAAACAAAGCTGGAAGTGCAAGTTAGAAAAGTAGTCAGCAAAACTAGTAGGGAGCAGAAACAAAGGCCAACAGTAAAGAGGGTCAAAGTGCAGAAAAATATTAAACAGGCAAAGTTGAAGGCACTTTATCTAAATGCACGTAGCATTCGCAACAAGGTGGATGGATTAATGGCACAAAGTAATTGCCATTACAGAGACATGGTTGCAGGGTAACCAAAGCTGGGAACTGAATGTTCCTGGGTACTCAACATTTAGGAAGGACAGACAAAAAGGAAAAGGAGGTGGCGTAGCGCTGTTAATAAGGGATGAGATCGGTATGGCAGAGATAAAAGATCTTGGCTTGGCAGATCGTGATGTAGAACTGGAATCAGTTTGGGTGGAGCTAAGAAACAGCAAAGGGTGGAAAACATTGGTGGGAGTTATGTATAGGCCACCAAACATTAATGGTAATGTAGGGCACAATATCAATCAAGAGATTAGAAGTGCATGTAACAAGGGCAATACGGCAATCATGGGGGACTTTACTCTACATATTGACTGGGCAAATCAAATTACCACTAATGGTGTGGAGGACGAATTCTTGGAATGCATGCGAGATGGTTTCCTGGATCAGTATGTGGAGGAACCAACCAGGGAACAGGCTATTCTGGATCTGGTACTGTGTAATGAGAAAGGGCTAATCAATAACCTTGTGGTAAAGGGGCCTTTAGGGACAAGTGACCATAATATGATTGAATTGTACATTAAGTTTGAGAGTGATGTAGTCCAATTTTGAAACTAGGGTCTTCAATCTAAACAAAGGAAACTACAAGGGTATGAGAGACAAGTTGGCCATGGTAGATTGGGAGACTACACTGAAAGATATGAAGGTGGACATACAATGGCTAACATTCAAGGAAATAATGCATAATTTGCAACAAACATATATTCCTCTAGGGCATAAAAACCCAAAAGGAAAAGTGATCCAACCATGGCTAACAAAAGCTAGTATTAAGTCAAAGGAGGAAGCTTATAAAGTTGCCAAAAAAAGTGATCAGCCTGAGGATTGGGATCTTTTTAGAAATCAGCAAAGGGGGACCAAGAAATTGATAAAGAAAGGGAAAATGGAATATGAGCACAAACTAGCGAAAAATATAAAAATGGATTATAAAAGCTTCTATAGGTATGTGAAAAGCAAAAGACTGGTGAAGGTAAATGTAGGTCCTTTACAGTCAGAGACGGGAGAATTTATAATGGGGAATGAGGAAATGGCAGAGAAATTAAATAAATACTTTGTTTCTGTCTTCACGGAGGAAGACACAAAAAACCTCCCAGAAATACGAGAAAACCAAGGGTGTGACAAGAATGAGGAACTTAAAGAAATTATTATTAGTAAAAAAAACAGTACTAGCAAAATTAATGGGACTAAAAGTCAATAAATCCCAAGGACCGGATGACCTACATCCTAGGTTTTTGAAAGAGGCGGCCATTGGGATAGTGGATGCATTGGTTGTCATCTTCTAAAATTCTATAGATTCTGGAATGGTTCCTGCAGATTGGAGGATAGCAAATGTAACCCCGCTATTTAAGAAAGGAGGGAGAGAGAAAACAGGGAACTACAGATCTGTTAGCCTCACATCAGTAGTTGGGAAAATGCTGGAATCTATTATAAAGGATGCAATAACTGGGCACTTAGAAACTAACAGTAACATTGGGCAGAGTCAACATAGATTTATAAAAGGGAAATCCTGTTTGACAAACCTATTGGAGTTCTTTGAGGATGTAACTAGTGGAGTAGACAAAGGGGAACCGGTAGATGTGGTGTATCTGGATTTTTAGAAGGCCTTTGATAAGGTCCCACACAAGAGGGATGGCATGGATTGAGAATTGGTTAACAGACAGAAAACAAAGAGTAGGGATAAACAGGTCTTTTTCAGGATGGCAGGCTATGACTAGTGGGGTACTGCAAGGATCGGTGCGTGGGCCCCAGATATTCACAATCTATATCAATGATTTGGATGAGGGGACTAAATGTAACAATTCCAAATTTGCTGATGATACAAAGCTAGGTGGCAGTGTCAGTTGCGAAGAGAATGTGAAGCGGCTTCAAGGGGACCTCAACAGGCTCAGTGAGTGGGCACGAACATGGTAGATGGAATATAATGTGGATAAATGTGAAGTTATCCACTTTGGTAGAAAAATCAGAAAGGCAGATATAGTAATCTGGGATGTTATGATTAAGGTTATCCACCAGGTGGTGCTGTAGCCAATGCTGCTGCTAAGGTCAGTGGTTGCTTCCTGTTAAGGCCAGGGGTTAGCTTCCTGCTAAGGTCAGCAAAGGTGCAATGCCTGGAAGCAGGCCTGCCTGGTTGTCTCGCAGTCGTTCAATAAAGTACTCGTCTTAATCCTCATACCTCGCCTCTTCAAGTTCCTTGTCTCACTACATGGATTCATCACATTTGGCAACGAGGTAAAACAAGACCCTGAATAAGAGAAGTCTGCCAGGACATTTAAACAACAAAATCATGAGCTGCAGTTAGCTACCAGTTGGAATAGAGCATGGCTGCCACGGTAGGAACGGTCTCCGCTTTTGATATTCAAGCACAAACTTGGGAGGAATACTGTGAAGTGTTGGGTTATTTTTTCAAAGCAAATGAAATAAATGATGCCGGAAAAAGTAAAACCATTCTGCTTAGTTCAGTGGGAAGCCAAACCTACAGTTTGATGAAGAACTTGCTCAGTCCTGAAAAGCCTGGAGACAAATCATTTGTTGAATTAGCAGCTGTGCTAAAAGAACATTTCAACCCTAAGCCTAGTGAGATTGTACAGCGGTTCAAGTTTAATTCAAGGAACAGAAAAGAGGAAGAGAGTGTAATGGACTATGTAGAGGTGTTGCGTAAGTTGGCACAAGATTGCAATTATGGGAACAACCTGAAGGAAATGCTGCGAGATAGGCTAGTTTGCGGAATAATGGATGACCGAATGCAGCGCAGATTATTATCCGAGACTGGGCTTACTTATGAAAAAGCATTGGGACTTGCTCAAGCCATAGAGAAAGCGAACCGAGATGTAAAAGAAATACAGGGTTCAGACAGGGCCAATGCTACGCAAGTTGCAGGTCAGGTTGTTGTGCACAAGTTGAACATGCGTCAGAAACCACAACGTAAGCATGTGAAGGCATGTTATAGATGCAAGGGCGATCACCTGGCGAGTGAATGCCGGTTTCTGGAGGAAAAGTGCTACAAGTGTGGGAAACAAGGACACATAAAACGAGCTTGCAGGGCGAAATCACCTGTGGAGGAATCAAAACCAAAAGGGGGAGGACAGCAAAACCAAGGGAGAGAAGTAAAAAAACATGGAGCACACCACATCAGCGGGGAAGCTGAGGAAGAAGAGGACATGTTCATAATGTATGGCATGTTAGAGAACATTCCAAAAGTGGCTCCTATCACATTGCAACTGACAGTAAATGACTCTAAGGTGAACTTTGAAGTGGATACAGGGTGCGGCGTGACCATAATGAACAAGGCAGAGTACTCAAAATTGTGGAACCGTGCAAAAGTTCCAGAGTTAAAGCCTTGCTCCCTGCATCTTAAAACATATACAGGTGAACGAGTAGCGACATTAGGTACAGCTAATGTAACTGTGCAACACAGGTCCACAGTGGAACAGCTACCTATAGTTATAGTATCAGGTACCGGACCAAACCTGTTAGGTCGGGGCTGGATAAAAGAACTTAAATTAGACAGGGGAGCAGTACATCAAATAGATGCGGGCAAACAATTGACTTTGCAAGAAATGTTGAGTGAACATGAGAATGTGTTCAAGGAGGAACTTGGCACATTTAATGGCCCCCCAGCTAAGATTTAGGTAGGCAAGGAGGCACCGCCAAGGTTTTTTAAACAACGACCTGTGCCTTATGCCATGAAGCCAAAGGTAGAGGCTGAGCTTGACCGTCTATTGAGAGAGAACATACTGGAGCCAGTGAAATGTTCAGAATGGGCAGCTCCCATAGTATCTGTTTTAAAACCGAACAATTCGGTAAGACTCTGTGGAGACTAAATTGACAGTCAATCGGGTGTCCAAACTAGAGCAGTATCCTATTCCCAAAACAGAGGATCTCTTTGCAAACCTGGCTGGAGGAAAGAAATTCACAAAGTTGGATATGAGTCATGCCTACTTGCAGATTACACGAATCAAAGAAGTATGTCACCATAAATACACACAAGGGCTTGTTTACATATAACCACTTACCGTTTGGTGTCTCATCTAGTCCAGCTATCTTCCAGAGGACAATCGAAGGTGTACTGCAAGGGATTCCACATGTTTCCATCTATCTGGATGACATTCTGGTGATGGGAAGAACCGACCGGGAGCATCTGAGCACTCTGAGAGAGGTACTACAGAGATTGGAGAGGGCAGGGTTCTGGCTCAAGAGGAGTAAGTGCACTTTCCTGGGGAATGAGGCAGTGTTCCTGGGACACAGAGTGGACGCCACCGGGCTCCATCCACTCAAGGAGAAGGTACAAGCACTGCAGGACGCCCCTGCTCCGACAAATGTGGCTGAGTTAAAACCTTACCTGGGACTGCTGAACTATTATAACAGGTTTTTACCAAACTTGTCAACTGTGTTAGCACCGCTTCACAAACTACTGCGCAAGGAGACACAGTGGCAGTGGGGAGAGGAGCACGGGGTTTCATTTGAACAGTCCAAGAAACTGATGCTGTCGTCGGATGTGCTGGTTCACTACAATGCAGAGAAAGACATCATTCTCTCTTGTGACACTTCACCTTACGGGGTGGGGGCAGTTCTTTCACACTGCATGGAAGATGGAACTGAAAGACCAAATGGGTTTATATCCCAAACTCTAACACCAGCGGAAAAAAACTATTCCCAGTTAGACAAAGAGGGGTTAGCAGTAATGTTTGGGTTACAGAGGTTCCACAAGTACATATATGGCAGGAAGTTCACCATATGCACCGATCATAAACCTCTTCTCTCTCTTTTCAATGAAATGAAAGCAATTCCACAGATGGTGTCACCCCGGATCCAGAGGTGGGCCATGACGTTGAGGGCATATGAGTAGGTCATCGTCTACAAGGCGGGCAAGTACCATGGGAACGCAAATGCCTTGAGCCGTCTTCCACTGCCAGGCACACCTATCCGTGCAGCTCCAGAGGACAGAGTGTTGATGTTGGAGGACACTGACACGGCACTTGTGACTGCAGAGCAAGTAAGAACGTGGACAGGTAAAGATCCAGTACTGTCTAGAGTTCGAGAATATGTGGTGAGGGGATGGCCACAGCGTCCAGAAGGGGCTGACCTCACACCCTACAGTGTCAGGAAAACAGAGCTGAGTGTGCAGGATGGTTGCGTGTTGTGGGGAGCACGAGTGATTATTCCACAGCCAGCACGACAGCCTATCCTAGAGCAACTAATCAGTGTCATCCTGGGGTCTCATGTATGAAAGCCTTGGCTAGGAGTTACTTGTGGTGGCCAAAGCTAGATGAGGAGATAGAAAATCTTGTCAAGACATGCAGCACTTGTCAGGAACACCGGGAGGCACCAGCAGCGGCTCCTCTCCACCCCTGGGAGTGGCCGGATAAACCATGGAGAAGATTGCACTTAGATTATGTGGGTCCATTCATGGGGAAGATGTTCCTCATAATCATTGATGCACATTCCAAATGGATGGATGTTTATCCTGTAAATTCTGCTTCCGCCACTACTACTATAGACTGCCTGCGTCGGAGCTTCAGTAATCAAGGGCTACCAGAGATCGTGGTAAGTGACAATGCCACTTGTTTTGTGAGTACAGAGACAAAAGAGTTCTTGAGAAAAAATGGCATAGTGCCGGTGACCTCGGCCCCATATCATCCGTCCTCAAATGGACTTGCGGAGAGAGCCGTACAACATTTAAAGAGATGATGAAAAAAAGTGCAGAAGGGAGTTTAGCAGCCAAAGTGTCACAGGTTCTTACCAGGAATTTCAGTTATGGACCCAAGTGGATTCCTGGCTTCATAGACTCAATGACTGGTCCCGTATCATACAAGGTCATGTTGGGTGATGGTAGGGTAGTACGCAGACATGTAGATCACATACTCACCAGACAAGGGGAAATTGAAATGAAGGTTCCAGATGCAATGGCTGAGGACAGGGTTGCCCCCAGTTATCCAAGTGCATCTGTGGTGCCACCACCAGAGACAGAGACAATTCCACAGGAACCCATTCATCCAGAGGAAACCATCGTTGCAGAGTCAGATACTCCGAGCACTGCTCAGGAGCAGCTGGTGGCTTCACCACAAACAAGCAGGGACTTTACTGTCAGACATTCACAAAGGGCTCGCAAGCCACCAGAGAGATTGATACTGACCTGTTAGATACATCAAGTATGGAACATGGTGAATGGAGACTTCTTATGTGACCCTTAGGAATGGTTGTTTGTTAAGAAATTCATACTGAAATCTTAAGGGGGAGGGATATAGTAATCTGGGATGTTATGATTAAGGTTATCCACCAGGTGGTGCTGTAGCCAATGCTGCTGCTAAGGTCAGGGGTTGCTTCCTGTTAAGGTCAGGGGTTAGCTTCCTGCTAAGGTCAACAAAGGTGCAATGCCTGGAAGCAAGCCTGCCTGGTTGTCTCGCAGTGGTTCAATAATGTACTCGTCTTAATCCTTATACCTCGCCTCTTTGAGTTCCTTGTCTCACTACATGGATTTATCACAGCAGAGTATTTCCTAAATGGTGAAAGATTGGAGAATGCAGATGTACATGAGTCACTGAAAGTGAATTTGCAGGTGCAGCAAGCCATTAGGAAGGCAAATGGTATGCTGGCCGTCATTACAAGAGAATTTGAGTACAGGAGTAAAGAAGTCTTACTCCAATTATATAGGGCCTTGGTGAGACCACACCTGGAGTACTGTTTCCAATTTTGTTCTCCTTACCTAAGGAAGGATATACTTGCCATAGAGGGAGTGCAATGAAGGTTCACGAGATTGATTCCTGGGATGGCGGGACTGTCGTATGAGAAGAGATTGAGTAAACTAGGCCTGTATTCTCTTGAATTCAAAAGAATGAGAGGGGATCTCATTGAAGCATACAAAATTATTACAGGGCTTGATAGGATGGATGCTGGGAGAATGTTTCCCTTAGCTGGGGAGACTAGAACCAGGGGCCACAGCCTCAAGATAAAGGGTAGGCCATTCAGGACTGAGATGAGAAGAAATTTCTTCACACAGAGGGTGGTGAATCTTTGGAATTCTTTACCCCAGAGGGCTGTGGAGGCTCAGTCATTGGGTATATTCAAAACAGAAGTCGATAGATTTCTGACTAGTAAGGGCATCAAGGGATATGGCGATAGGGCCGGTGAATGGAGTTGAGGCAGAAGACCAGCCATGATTTCATTGAATGGCGGAGCAGGCTCGCGGGACCGAATGGCCTACTCCTACTCCTATTTCTTATGTTCTTATGTTCATTGCTTGGCCTCCTCAAGGGTGCCATCAGCCACGTCTTCAGTGGATAGGCCTTCTCTCCAAGCAGCCAGCCAGTAAGTCTGTTAGGAGGATGAAGAGCTGATGCAGGGTGGATGTGCAGGACGAAAGAGTCATGACAGCTGCCAGGGCATCTGGCGCACATATGGATGATGATCTTTTTATGTTTGCAGATGATCTGCACATTGAGGGAGTGGAAGCCCATTCGGTTCACAAACACTCCTGGGTGATCTGAGGGTGCCTTGATGACCACATGTGTGCAGTCAATGATGCCCTGCACTTGTGGGAAGCCAGCCAGAGCCGCAAAGCCGAGTGCCTGCTCAGTAACACTGGCTTCATCAGTGGCAAAGTTTACGTAAGTGGCTGGCTTGTGTAACATGGCATCGGTCATCTGGGTGATGCATTTGCGGGCGGCCAAGTGTGAGATCCTGCAAATGTCTGCTACAGATCCCTGGAAGGAGCCTGAGGCGAAGAAGTTGAGGGTAGTGGTGACTTTGACAGCCACTGGTAAGGCGTGTCCAACAGGTCCTCTGGGCAGCAGATCTTGTTCCAGCAAGCTACAAATGTCTGCGATAACCTGGCGCGATAACCTGAGCCTCCTGAAGCACTGCTGTTCATTCATGTCCAGGAAGCTCATCCTCTGCCTGTATACCTTGTGTTGGGGGTATCGCCTCCGGCGCGGTGCATCCCTGTGCTAATCCCCTCCTTCCTGTGGCAAATGAATTTCAACACAGATAAATGTGTGGTATTACATTTTGGTAGGAAGAATAGGGAGGTCACTTATTACTTGGAGGGTGGGAGTCTAGGTGGGGTAAAGGAGCAAAGGGATCTCCGAGTGCAAATACACAGATCGTTAAATGTAGCAACACACGTTAACAAGGCCATAAAAAAAGGCAAACCAAGCACTAGGGTTTATTTCTAGAGGGATAGAATTGAAAAGTAGTGAAGATTTGTTAAACTTTTATCGAACCTTGGTTAGACCACACTTAGAGTCGCAATATATAGAAAGGATATAGAGGCACTGGAGAGGGTGCAGAGAAGATTTACAAGGATGATACCAGAAATGCGAGGGTATACCTATCAGGAAAGGATGAACAGGTTGGGTCTCTTTTCACTTGAAAAAAGAAGGTTGAGGGGTGACCTAATAGAGGTCTTTAAAATTATGAAAGGTTTTGATAGAGTGGATACAGAGAGAGTGTTTCCACTTGTGGGGAAGAGCATAACTAGAGGCCATCAATATAAGATAGCCACCAAGAAATCAAATAGGGAATTCAGAAGAAACTTCTTTACCCTGAGGGTGCTGAGAATGTGTAACTCATTACCACAGGGAGTGGTTGAAGCGAATAGTATAGATGCATTTAAGGAGAGGCTAGATAAGCATATGAGGGAGAAGGGAATAGAGGGTTATGCTGATAGATTTAGATGAGGAAAGATGGGAGGAGATTCGAGTGGAGCATAAACACCAGCATGGACTGGTTGGGCCGAATGGCCTGTTTCTGTGTTGTATATCCGATGTAATCAGGTTGGCGAGGAGAAGGCTGCTGGTGTTGTTGTTGCTGCTGCTGGTGTGGCTGGTGGTGTTGGTCCGAATCTGAGGTCCAAGATGAAACAGCATAAGCAGCATCCATGCTGATCTAATAGATGGCAGGTAAAGTGGAGATCAGAGGCACAATCCTCCAATGTAGTGAGAGTGACGAGCAATGTACTGAGAGTGGCTTCAGAGGTTGCAGAAATCACCTGCAAACTCCTGCACAAAATGGCGTCAGCCAGGGCCTTTCCATTAGGTAAGGAAGCAGGTGTAAGGTGGGAGTATTTATGTGCTTTTTCCAGCTGTCACTTAATGAACTTGTACAATGGCCACTGAGCTCCCACCTCCCCTTCACAGGCGAGCTTCCCGAGGTCTGTGAATCCTGTGCGCAACCAGTTAAAGTTGAAACCTCACATTACAAAGACTGTTAAGGGTCTCTAAATGAGTCGTTAAGTACTTCAATGAGGTCGCTCGCCTCTCCCGAGCGGTCGATGGCGCGCTTCGAAACGCGCCCCAGTTAAATGCAGAAGTGGGCGGGATGACGACAGGTTCCCAACGCGCATTTTAACCGCCAACCCACTCCCAAACCCGCATGCTCTGCAATGTGAAACTTCCACCCATCATCTTTTGAATAAAAACAGTAATTCTTTTTACTACTTTAAGTATATGTGCTCTGGCCTGACTTACCTTGAACTAATATTCTGGGTTCACTATATTCATATGAAATACTTAAAAAAAGAAACTGCTCTTGCTTATATTCCAACATTTTAGTAGCTTTTTTAATTGATTCTCCACACAGAGGCTGTGATTTTGCTGACCTCGGCGTGTCCGTGGTGGGCGCTGTCTCCATCCCACTCTGTGAAATGAATTTCCCTTGATTGGCCCAGCGTGTTTCCCGGTCAATTAGAGGAAGCAGGTTTGGTGACGTCATTTGATGATGCATCATCAGCCGGTTTCCTTAAAAGGAACATGTCCAAATTTATTTTGACATTTGTGCTGTCAGTGTTCTACAGCATTGACTGCACAAAGGCACAGAGCTGCACCCAGGCTCTCCTATGACTCCCTCCAAAGGCTTGTGGAGGGAGTCACAGCACGTAGAGAGTTCCTCTTCCCTTCCCATGGGAAGAGAGCTCCCCAGGAGATCAACACAGCCTGGTTGCACATTGCAAAGGATGACACAAGCATGGATGTGGTCAGGAGGACCTGGGTGCAGTGCTGCAAACATTTCAATTATCCCAGTAGATCACAAAATGTTAGTACAAAGCCACACACAACCTCGTCCTGTTGTGCCTCTCATCACATCCCCATCACCCTGCCTTCCTTACCCTGCACCTGCACATCCTTACTCACACCAACTTACCTTACACCTCCACCCATCCCTCTCTATCTATATTATCATATCCCCATCTCACTAGCCACCCCTCACACTCACCCTCATCCTAGTGCAATCATACCATCTAACAACACATATGGGAAGGCACGTGGGTGTTTTATGCAATGTTCAAGTAAAGTTTCTGTTAATGTGGTGGCAAACATTGAAACCATTATTCTTGAACACTTTGCGTTCTTGGACAGATTTGTGTGCACCTTTGGAAGTGGCTAAGTGAGTTGCAATAAATGGTGAGGTCTAATGGTACCCCACGCAATGGTGATGAGTGTGAAAGGAATGGCTTGGTCATTGTAGGGATGCTTTATGGTGTTGGTGTGGGGTGGTGCCAACCTGGCACATCATGTGGCAGCCAGGGTGTACAGCATCAAGTGAAGTAAATCTGGCCATGGTGAGGTTATCCCTGACCTCCCGGGCAGCAATGTGGTCGGGTGCTGATGCCCTCTGTCCTGTGCAGCATCAGGTGATTGCGGAGAAGGTTGGTGTTGTTGTTAGTGCTGCTGGTGTGCCTGGTGCTGCTGGTGTTGGGGCTGATCGTATTGGGATTCTGAGGACCAAGGTGAGAGAGTATAAGGGGCAACTATGCTGATGGTAGCTGAAGTAGAGATGACAGATTTATGTATTATGTGTTCTCCTCCCACCTGCGGTGGCGCTGTCACAGCAGATAAATGGTTGGGTTTGTTCTCTTGGTTGGGTTTTTGTTCTCTTTGTTCTGTTCTCTCCAGAACCTTCCTTTTGAATAAAGAAACCTCATGTTTGAATCTCTGGGTTCTGAGCACTAATTGTGTCTAGGTAGAAAGGTACAGACACAATAAAGTGGCGACGAGGATCGGATGAATCTGCATTGTGGGAACTTTCTTGTTTTCAACTACAAAACACTCGGAACAGAGATTGCAGCATTACATTAACGTTACGGGTGCAGTGAGTAACAGAAATTAAAATTTGAAACGTGAGATGGCTACTATATTCAGAAACATCGGTGATTTTGATGAAAATGTTGAGCAATGGAGCGCTTATACGGAATGTTTTGACTATTTTGTTTTGGCAAATGCGGTGGCAAACAATAAGGTCGTGCCTACCTTTTTGAGTATACTGGGAGCAAAGACATTCAATTTACTGCGTAGCCTTGTATAACCAGTTAAGCCAGGAACTAAAACATATAAACAACTAGTGGAAATTCTTGGAGCACATTTTTCACCGAAACCCCTGGTTATTGCTGAGAGATTTAGATTTCACAAACAGAATCAAGAGGAGGGGGAAACAGTGACTATGTTTGTTGCTGCTTTAAAAAGGTTGTCAGAACACTGCGAGTTCAAGGAGGTGCTGAATGACACCATTAGAGACAGACTTGTGTGTGGTCTGCAAAGTGCAGCTACACAGAAGTGCCTTCTTACTGAGGACAACCTTACTCTTGAAAAGGCCATTGAAGTTAGTGTCTCCATGGAGATGGCGGAAAAGGAGGCTCACCAGTTTAGTTCAACAGGGAGAGTTCACAGGGTGCCGTCTGAGCCTAAAGGTGCACGGAACGGCACATGTTACCGTTGTGGGAAAACGGGCCATCACGCTAATGACTGCTGGTATACGGAGCTGGAATGCCAAAATTGTGGCAAAAAGGGTCACATTGAACGTGCCTGTGGAGGTAAAAAAAAGAACAGACAGAGCTGGGAAGCATGAAAGCAAAATGTCTGTATTTGGACAAGAGAAGAAAAAGAGTGTTTATTCAGTGCAGTATGATGGAACAAGCAAAACAAAGGGGAGCGACATCTCTGAGGAGGAAGAAGTGCACATACTGACGGTTGCAGGTGGTCCAAATGGCTACTGGGTGTCACCACTGGTGGAGGGACAATCAGTGCGGATGGAGGTGGACACAGGTGCGTCTGTGTCCCTTGTTTCAGACACTGTCTACAACAAAATGCTAAAGCATCTTACCCTTCAGCCAACAAACATTGTGCTAAAGACGTATACCGGCAAACCGGTGGCCATGAGAGGCGCCATTGAGGTGACAGTTAAATTGAACGGACAGACTGCAAAATTGCCACTATATGTGGTAAAGGAAAATTACCCATCTCTACTGGGACGTGCGTAGCTAGAGAAAATCACGCTGGACTGGCCTGCAGTCTGCATGATGTCAAAAGGGGAGTCAGGTCTGACTGCAGTTTTATACAAACATGCAGAACTCTTCAATGGTGAACTTGGGAGCATGAAAAAGATCAGCGTGAGACTAAACATTAAACCTGACAGCAAGCCAAAGTTTCACAAATCCCGACCTGTACCCTATGCAATTAGGCCAAAAGTTGAGGCTAACTTGGAGGCCTTAGTCGAGAATGGAGTCCTGGAGCCTGTGAGCGTGAGCAAATGGGCCACACCCATTGTTCCTGTCCTGAAAAAGGATGGATCTGTTCGAATCTGCGGAGATTTTAAAGTGACTATTAACCCGGTGCTGTCTGCAGAACAGGACCCTCTTCCCCTCATTGGTGATCTTTTTACGGGCCTGGCTGGAGGGCAAAAGTTCATCAAAATAGACTCATGCCAGGCTTATCTACAAATGCATGTCGATGACAAATCAAAGGAGTTGCTGACAATTGTGACACACAAGGGGCTATACAGGTACTGCCGCCTTCCGTTTGGAATTACGTTGGCCCCTGCTCTATTCCAAAGGGCAATGGATCAGATTTTGAGTGGACTGCCAGGAGTCCAGTGCTACCTGGATGACATCCTTGTCACTGGGACAAATGAGGAGGATCATCTTCTGAACTTGGATGCGACACTACAGCGACTGAAAGATTACGGACTCAGAGTTCGTAAGGACAAATGTGAATTCTTTCAGCCTTCAGTTGAGTACCTGGGGCATGTGATTGACGCTACTGGCCTGCATAAGGTGCCGTCAAAGGTCAAGGCAATCGTGGAGGCCCCAGCACCCCAGAATGTGAGCCAGTTACGTTCATTCCTGGGGCTACTTAACTACTATGGAAAGTTTATTCCAGACTTAGCAACATTGCTGAAGCCGCTACATCAGTTGCTATGTCAAGGCAAAACATGGAAATGGACTGAACTGTGCAATGAAGCTTTCGTCCAAGCAAAGAAAGCATTGCTGAAGTCGGAGGTCCTGACACATTTCGACCCAAAGCTACCCGTGCAGCTAGCATGTGATGCATCACCATATGGTGTGGGAGCAGTCATATCCCACATCATGCCTTCTGGTGAAGAGAAACCTATCACCTTCGCTCACGCACCTTGAACAAGGCCGAGAGTAACTATGCACAGATTGAGCGCGAGGCCTTGGGAATCGTTTTTGGAATTCGAAAATTTCATCAGTACCTGTTTGGGAGAGGGTTCACACTCCTGACAGACCACTGTCCATTGACTTCAATCTTCGGGCCCCACACCGGAATTCCGTCTCTTGCTGTAAGCAGGATGCAAAGGTGGGCTTTACTGTTGTCAGGACACACATACGACATCAAATATCGCAAATCAGACTTGCACGGCAATGCAGACGGTCTCTCGAGGCTGCCCTTGCCTGTTACTCCCCCAGAGCCTCGTCAGATAGACATCTTCTACTTTAGACAAGTGGAGGGAGCACCTGTCACTGCAGTTCAGGTGCAAAGGTACACCCGCAATGATCCAGTCCTGTCTGAGGTAATGGACGATGTCATTCGAGGGAGAGCTATAGGAGATTCTCCTAGTTTGAAACCTTACGTTTCAAAAAGAAATGAGCTCTCTGTCCAGGCAGGTTGTCTTCTCTGGGGACGCCGTGTCATCATTCTGCCACCTCTGAGGGAACCTGTACTGCAACAACTTCATACAGACCACAGTGGGATGGTTTGGATGAAGGAAATGGCAAGAAGCTACTTCTGGTGGCCAGGTCTCGATGGAAATATTGAGGAGAAAGCCAAAACATGTTCCCCATGTCAAAGGGTCCGGAATGTTCCACAGCTGGCAACCCTACACCCCTGGGATTGGCCTGCAGAAGTGTGGCAGCGAGTACATGTGGACTTCGCCAGTCCTTTCGAAGAGAAGATGTTTATGGTGGTTGTGGACACTCGTAGCAAGTGGCTGGAGGTTGCTGTGATGAGGTCTACCACGGCAGAGAAAACAATTGAGAAACTTAGTGAAATGTTCAGCCGTTACGGCTCACCGGAACAACTCGTAAGTGACAACGGTCCACAATTTGTATCACAGGAGTTTGCAACCTTCCCGCAAGTGAATGGTGTCCAGCACATCAGGTCTGCGCCCTATCATCCCTCTACTAACGGCCTGGCAGAAAGGTTTGTGCAAACTTTGAAGCACGCCTTGAAGGCATCGCAAGGTCAGGGCTCAATCCGCCAACGTCTGAACAGCTTCCTGTTGTCCTATAGGAACGAGCCGAATGCCACAACCAAAACTTCCCCCGCTTCGCTCATGATGAAGAGGCAGTTGCGGACAAGTTTTGATTTACTCAAACCTCCAAGGGCAGAGCAGGTTGTCCAATGTCAACAACAAGCTCAAATTGAAAGGAGAGAGAAAAGAGCCAAGGAGAGACGGTTTCATCCTGGAGTGCACGTCCTAGCTCGAAACTACAACACTGGACCGAAATGGGTTCCTGCTACGGTGATCGCACAGACGGGCCCTGTGTCTTACACGGTTGAGACTGCTGAGGACGTCGTCTGGAGAAGACACACTGATCAACTGTTGCTAGGAGCAGAGACAGCCACAGAGGCTCCAACGGCTGGTTGGCCTGAACTGTTTCCGGATGATACCGCAAACCAGCATCCTTTGCCACAGTGCTCTTCTCCAACACAGGAAGTCAAAGAGACTGTTCCACCTGTGCAAACCCCTGACTTTCGACTGACACAGGCACCTTCTCTATCTAGGCCTGGGTCAATGCCTACTGCTGTGGGAGCCAGCAATGACTGCCGGTATCCTGTCAGAGAGTGGCGGCCTCCAAGACGCTTGGATCTGTAGCTTAGTGACTTATCCACAAGACTGGGTCAGAATAAACCCCAGGGTAAAGTCAGGGTTTGAGGCAGTCTACCTCTACCTTGGTTAGTTGAGTGCATTGAAAGTAACTTACCTGTTGAGGAATAATGTGGACATTTCATATAAGAGGGGAGGAATATGTTATGTATTATGTGTTCTCCTCCCACCTGCGGTGGTGCTGTCACAGCAGATAAATTGTTGGGTTTGTTCTCTTGGTTGGATTTTTGTTCTCTTTGTTCTGTTCTCTCCAGAGCCTTCCTTTTGAATAAAGAAACCTCATGTTTGAATCTCTGGGTTCTGAGCACTAATTGTGTCTAGGTAGAAAGGTACAGGCACAATAACAGAAGCGATCTGTCAAGGTGAGAGCGGTAATGAGGTCAGACTGGATAGAGATATGTGTAAAGACTAGCAGCATGGTGAATCTGTTGTGAAAATGCAGTGAGGAAGAGCTTGTGGCTGAGGGAAGATATCTCTGTAAGGTGGGAGTTTTTACTTTACATTTGAAGCTGTCAACTCAACAGCTGATTCAATGGCCACTGAACTCCCACCTCAGCTTGACAGACGTGGTCCACGACCAGCATGGACCCTGTGGACAAGCTGTCAAATGCAAAAGGTAAGCTGAAAATCATTCTTAAGTGTCTTTAAACAAGCCACAATTACCTGAATTGGGTCCCCCACTGCTGCATGTCGGATCTGCTCAGCGCTGACAGGCCCGACATTGGGAATGGTGGCGGGGTCACAGCAGGGTCCCGACCCACTGTGAAAACAAAACACTTTCCCACCCAACCCGCCACCAATCATGCCCGCTGACCCCCCGCAAAATTCCAGCTGAGACTCCATTATTATTCCCAGGCCCTTTTCTAACTCTTCCTTTGCTAATTCTATTTCCTCATTATGTACCTGTGTTGCTTATGTTTTTCCCCAATATACCGTACTTCATAATTGTCTACCCGGTCACATATCTGATCTCAATATTTCTGTAAATTATTTACTCTGTCCCTACTATTCTCCCTATCTAAGTGTTATCTGCAAACTTAACAACCATTGAGGTCATTTATATTTAGAATATAAGAAACACAGTTCCAAGCAGTACATCACTGAGTACTTGCTTCCATCTCTCATAAATACTACTTACTATTTTTTAATCTAATTTCTTATCCAGTTCCATGTTCTAATAGAATCATAAAATGATACAGCACAGAAAGAGGCCATTTGACCCATCATGCCTGTGCCGGCTGTTTGGTAGAACTATCCAATTAGTCCCATTCCCCTACTGTTTCCCCATAGCCCAGCAAATTTTCTCTCTTCAAGTGTTTATCCAATTCTCTTTTGAAAGTTATTATTGAATCTACTTCTACCACCCTTTCAGACAGTGCATTCCAGATCATAACAATTAACTACGTAATTTTTTTCCCCTTCATGTCGCCTCTGGTTCTTTTGCCAATTATCTTAAATCTGTGTCCTCTGGTTATTGACCCTTCTGCCACTGGAAACAGTTTCTTCTTATTTACTCTATCAAAACCCTTCATGATTTTGAACACACCTATCAAATCTCCCCTTAACCTTCTCTGCTGCAAGAAGAACAACCCCAGTTTCCCTACTCTCTCGACATAACTGAGGCCTTTCATGCCTGGTACCATTCTAGTAAATCTCCTCTGCACCCTATCTAAGGCTTCCTAAAGTGAGGTGCCCAGAATTGTGTCAAATTTCATTTTCCATGTATCTGCCCATTTCACCAGTCTGTCTATGTCTTCCTGGAGTCTGTTACTATCCTTCATATTGTTTAGTACATTTCTGAGATTTGTGCCATCTTCAAACTTGAAATTATACCCTGTATACCCAAGTCACTCAAAGGGTTGACGGTGGATAGACAATGGCAAACATTCAAAGACCGCATGGATGAACTACAGAATTTGTTCATCCCAGTTTGGCATAAAAATAAAACAAAAAAGGTGACTCAACCATGGCTATCAAGGGAAATTAGGCATAGCATAAGATCCAAGGAGAGGACATATAAATTGGCCAGAAAAAGCAATAATCCTGAGGATTGGGAGCAATTTAGGATTCAACAAAGGAGGACAAAGGGATTAATTAAGAAGGGGAAAATAGAATATGAGAGTAAGCTTGTAGGGAACATAAAAACTGACTGTATAAGCTTTTATAGATATCTAAAAAGAAAAAGATTGGTGAAGTCAAGCATAGGTCCCTTGCAGTCAGAATCAGGGGAATTCATAATGGGGAACAAAGAAATGGCAGACCAACTAAATACATATTTTGGTTCTGTCTTCACAAAGGAGGACACAAATAACCTCCCAGAGATGCCGGGAAACATAGGGTCTGATGAAAGGGAGGAACTGAAAGAAATCAGTATTTGTAGGGAAATGGCGTTAGGGAAATTAATGGGATTGAAGGCCGATAAATCCCCAGGGCCTGATAATCTACATCCTAGGGTACTTAAGGAAGTGGCCCTAGAAATAGTAGATGCATTGCTGATCACCTTCCAACATTCGATGGAATCTGGAACAGTACCCATGGATTGGAGGGTAGCTAATGTTACCCCACTATTTAAGAAGGGTAGTAGAGAGAAAACAGGGAATTGCATCGGTAGTGGGGAAAATGCTAGAGTCCATTATAAAAGATGTAATAGCAGAGCACTTGGAAAACAGTGACAGGATCGGACAAAGTCAACATGGATTCACAAAAGGTAACTCGTGCTTGACTAATCTACTGGAATTTTTTGAGGATGTAACTGGTAAAATAGATAAGGGAGAACCAGTGGATGTGGTGTATCTGGACTTTCAGAAGGCCTTCAATAAGGTCCCGCATAAAAGATTAGCGTGTAAAGTTAAGGCACATGGGATTGGGGGCAAGGTATTGACTTGGATAGAGAACTGGTTGGCAGACAGAAAGCAAAATGTTGGAATAAACGGGTCTTTTTCCGAGTGGCAGGCAGTGACTAGTGGGGTACCGCAGGGATCGGTCCTTGGACCCCAGCTATTCACAATATATATTAATGATCTAGACAAGGGAACTAGATGTAATATCTCCAAATTTGCAGACGACACAAAGCTGGGTGGGCGTGTGTGCTGTGAGGAGGATGTCGAGAAACTCCAGGATGATTTGGACATGTTGGGTGATTGGGCAGAAACATGGCAGATGCAATATAACATGGATAAATGTGAGGTTGTCCACTTTGGTGGCAAAAACAGGAAGGCAGATTATTATCTAAATGGCAATAGATTGGGAGAAGGGGAAGTGCAACGAGACCTGGGTGTCCTTGTGCACCAGTCGCTGAAGGTAAGCATGCAGGTGCAGCAGGCGGTTAAGAAGGCAAATGGTATGTTGGCCTTCGTAGCGAGAGGGTTTGAGTACAGGAACAAGGATGTCTTGCTGCAGTTGTACAGGGCCTTGGTGAGACCACATCTTGAGTATTGTGTGCAGTTTTGGTTGCCTTATCTGAGGAAGGATGTTCTTGCCCTGGAAGGAGTTCAGCGAAGATTCACCAGGCTGATACCTGGGATGGCAGGAATGATGTATGAGGAGAGATTGGGTCGATTGGGCTTGTACTCGTTGGAGTTTAGAAGAATGAGAGGTGATCTCATTGAAACTTATAAAATTCTGACAGGACTGGACAGACTAGATGCAGGAAGGATGTTCCCGATGGTCGGGGAGTCCAGAACCAGGGGACACAGTCTAAGGATAAAGGGTAGGCCATTTAGGACAGAAATGAGGAGGAATTTCTTCACCCAGAGAGTGGTGAACCTGTGGAACTCTCTACCACAGAAGGCAGTGGAGGCCAGTTCATTAAATATATTCAAGAAGGAGTTGGATATATTTCTTAAGGCTAAAGGGATCAAGGGGTATGGGGAGAAAGCAGGGACTGGGTACTGAATTTGGATGATCAGCTATGATCGCATTGAATGGCAGAGCAGGCTCGAGGGGCCGAATGGCCTACTCCTGCTCCTGTCTTCTATGTAAGTCCTGATCATTAATATATGTTAAAAATAGCAGTGGTCCCAACAACGACCCCTGGCAGACATCACTGTATATTTCCCTCCAGTCTGAAAAACAACTGTTCACCACTACTGTGGTATCTTGAGGTGGCCATAGATGGAGACGGACACTGGTTAACTCCGTAACATGGTTTAATCAACACTTGCACATAAAAGCTTCTGCCATGAGGCAGCAAAAACAAAGAGTACAACAGTACAGACCAGACTTAACTCAGGAGACCAATTGCCACAGCACCACCTGGTGGATCAGGTTGCTCATAACCTCCCAGGTTACTACACTCCTCCCCCCTTAAGATTGCCGTATGCAATTCTTAAACAATAACCCTTACTAGGTACTACGTTTTAATTAACCAGTATGTTCTAACCATGGATAACCCCTGACTAATTTAATAGGTTTGTATAAGTCTTTCTGGTTGCTTGTGAATCCTTTGTGAACGTCTTAATTCCACTTGTGGTGGATTCTCAGATTCACTCGCACTTGATATTGGAGTAGTCTCTGATGTTGGTTTTACTCTGTCCCGCTGTGGCCTGGCAGTACCTGTGTCCACTGGCACCTTATAAGCCGTGCTGGGTCCTGGAACAGCCTCCTCTACTGCCCTTTGTTCCATCTGAGGCAGTTCCCCCTGCTGCCGGCTGAAAAGCTGATCCACATGCCGACAAACCCCTCGACCATCCCCTAGTAACACGGAGTACGACACAGGTCCTGTAATGTCCTGGATTAGTCCTGGTATCCATTTAGGTCCATAGCCGAAGTTCCGGGTGTACACAGAGTCCCCTATGGCGAAATGGCGAGCTTTAGTATGTTTGTCATGGTACGCTTTTTGGTTTGTTTGTTTTGTCTCAACCTTGCTTTTGAGATCTGGGTGTATCAGGTCTAACGTGCACCGCAACTTTCTCCCCATCATCAACTCAGCCGGAGAAAGCCCCGTGGTAGCTTGGGGTGTTATACGATAACTAAACAAGGCTCTATTGAGCTTGGTCTCCAGGGTGTCACCTGAGCTCTTCCTCATGAGCTCCTTAAAAGTCTGCACGGCTCGCTCGGCTAACCCATTTGAGGCTGGGTCATATGGAGCCGAGGAGACATGTGTGATTCCATTCCTTACCATGAATTCTTTGCTCCCTTCACTAACAAAACATTGTGCATTGTCGGATACAATCATTTCTGGAATACCATGCGTGCTGAAGCTGTTCCTGAGACAATCCAGTGTGGCATCAGTCGTTGCAGAGCTCACTGGATAAACGTCGATCCACTTTGAGTTAGCGTCAACCAGCACCAAAAACATTTTGCCCATAAAAGGTCCCGCATAGTCTATGTGAATTCTCCTCCAGGGTTTGCTGGGCCACTCCCAGGGATGGAGTGGTGCCCCGGCAGTTGCTTTCCTCTGTTCCTGACATATAGTGCATGACTTTACCTTTGACTCAATTTCAGCATCCAAGTTAGGCCACCACAGGTAGCTCCTAGCCAGTCCTTTCATTCTAGTCATTCCTGGGTGCGATTGATGCAACTGGTCCATCAAAGTAGAGTGTCCCCGCTCTGGGACTATGATGCGTGCTCCCCATAGCACACATCCATCTTGGACACAGAGCTCGTGCTGTCTCTGTCTGTACGGCGCGAACTCCGGTCCCTCACGGTGATCTGGCCAGCCTTTCAACACATACTCACGGACCCGTGACAGAACAGGGTCCTTGGCTGTCCAGCCCTGGATTTGCACTGAAGTCATCAGGGGACTGATCTCCTGATCCAGCATCAGGACGTGCTCCTCAGGGGAAGTACTGCAAGGAGATTTTGAGAGGGGCAGGCGGCTGAGAGCATCAGCGTTCCTGTTTTCCTTGCCGGCTCTGTACGTGATCACATATTCATAGGCTCTTAGTATTACTGCCCATCTCATTGTTCTCTGTGATGCCATTTGAGGCACTGCTTTCATCTCATTCAGTAAGCTAATAAGAGGCTTGTGGTCAGTACTGATTACAAACTTCCTCCCATATATGTACTTATGGAATTTCTTTACTCCAAATATAATGGCTAACCCCTCTTTATCAAGCTGTGAATAGTACTTTTCCGCAGCTGTGAGCGTGCGTGAAACAAACCCGATGGGCCTTTCCGCTCCATCTGGCATGCGGTGGGCCAACACTGCCCCCACTCCATAGGGTGATGCGTCGCAGGACATTATCAGCTCCTTCTTCTCGTCGTAATGCACTAACACCCTGCTGGACTGAAGTAGCTCCTTTGACTGCTGAAACGCTTTCGCTTGCTCTGGCCCCCAACGCCATGGCTCCTCCTTTCTCAGCAGTTTGTGCAGGGGTGCCAGCAGCATCGATAAGTTTGGAAGAAACCGGTTATAATAATTCAGGAGCCCTAGATAGGCTTTCAGTTCAGTCACTGAGGTGGGTGCAGGTGCATCCTGCACTGCCCGCACTTTCCCTGGTAATGGATGGAGGCCTGTGGCATCCACCCGATGTCCCAGGAATGTAACTTCCTTCTCCATGAAACTACACTTACTTCGTTTCAGGCGTAGCCCCGCCTCTTCCAGCCGCTGTAGCACTTTGTCCAGTGTTTTTACGTGATCCTGATCGTCACTTCCTGTTAGCAGAATATCATCTAAGTACACGGCCACCTTTGGAATGCCCTGCAGAATGCCCTCCATAGTCTGTTGGAATATTGCTGGGCTAGAACTGACACCAAATGGTAACCTGGCATACGTGAACAGCCCCTTGTGCGTGTTCACCGTGACAAACTTTTTTGATTCTTCATCTAGCAATATCTGCTGATACGCATGACTCATGTCCAGTTTGCTGAATCTTTCTCCCCCAGCGAGCGGAATGGGGTACTGTTCCAGTGATGATACTCTGTTCACTGTTAACTTATAGTCACCACACACCCTTACGTTACCGTCGGGCTTCAATACCGGGACTATTGGTGCCGCCCAGTCTGAAAATTTCACTGGTTCTATTACTTTGTCCTTTAGCAGGCGATCTAGTTCCGCCTCAACCTTGGTTTTCATTGCAAAAGGTACCGACCTTGGTTTAAAGAAACGAGGCGTGGCATCACTGGCTACATGAATCTTGGCTGTGGCTCCCCTTAAGGTACCCAGTTCGTCCTTGAACACTAACTCATGCTTCATCAGCACTTCTTGCAGTGCCTCTGTACCGTCTTCCATTTTATTCATTGCCTGCCAGTCCACACTCAACTCACTGATCCACCCTCGCCCTAACAAGTTTGGCCCTGACCCTGCTACCACTACCACTGTAAGCTCTTTGGTGACTCCTTTGTGTTCCACTTGTACTTCGGCCGCCCCCAAAATGTCCACCTTCTGTCCTGTGTAGGTTTTGAGACTAATGGGGCATGTACCTAGCTCTGGTACTTTTGCTTCCCCCCATAGCTTGGCGTACTCAGTCTGCGACATTATGGTTACAATACATCCGGTGTCAATCTCAAACTTTACTTGACCTCCGTTCACTATCAAATACTGAGTGAGAGGGGGTACGTTGGGCCTTGAAGTGTCTATACTGTATATAGTGAAAACCTCCTCACTAGACTCAATAGACTGTTCCTCTTGTATGTAATTTGCCCGCTTTGTGTACTTCTCCCTCCCCCCTTTAGCATGCTTTGCCCCTTTAGCACTGCTTCTCTCACTCACTGCCCTTTTACAGACTTTCTTTAAGTGCCCTATTTTTCCACAATTGTGGCACTTTGCCTTTGCAAACCTGCAGTCCTTTGCATAATGGCTCATCCCGCCACATCGGTAGCAATCCCCAACCCCGACTGGTGGACTTTTCTCGCCAGCTTCCATCTTGAAAACAGCTCCTCCCACTGGTTTACTCCATTTCTCCTTGCTCATACTGTTTAAGTCCTTAATGTCCTTGTTAGCCGTCTCCTTGGCTTGTGCTTTTTTAAGTGCCGTCTCAAACATTAATCCTTCTTCTGACAGCAACCTTTGCTGTATACTGTCGTCGTTAACTCCGCATACTAGTCTGTCCCTTAACATGATTGTGAACGTATTTCCAAAATTACAGTCCTGTGCGAGCTTCCGAAGATCCTCCACATACTCAGTAACGCTTTCTTCCGGCCTCCTAATCCTCGAATTGAATTTCCATCTCTGTACTATTTCACTAGGTTTCGGATTGAAATGATTCTTTAGTAGACTCACCAACTCGTCAAAAGATTTTTCTCCTGGCCGCTCCGGGCTCAGCAGATTCCTCATCCAAGTACAGGTTTGCGCTCCCACACAACTCAGTAAAATGGCCCTTTTCTTTTCAGCACTGTCCACCTCGTTTGCCATAAAGAAATGGCTCAGTATTTCACAATACTCCTCCCAAGACTGCGACTTGCTGTCAAAAGGTGCCACGGAGCCTACCGTTCCTGCCATCCTTGGAGTCCGGTCACTTCAGCCAAAAAATCAAACTCCGTTTCGACTCCCGCGGCCTAGCCTCGTGCTTTTCCGACTAGTTTGCTAACCAACCCGAGCACCTCTTCCGAATACTCCATAACTATGACTGATCCACCAAAACTTTTCCGTCCTTTATTTTCATCACCATATGTGGTATCTTGAGGTGGCCATAGATGGAGACGGACACAGGTTAACTCCGTAACATGGTTTAATCAACACTTGCACATAAAAACTTCTGCCATGAGGCAGCAAAAACAAAGAGTACAACAGTACAGACCAGACTTAACTCAGGAAACCAATTGCCACAGCACCACCTGGTGGATCAGGTTACTCATAACCTCCCAGGTTATGACAACTACTCTCAGCTTTCGGTCCCTTAGCCAATTATGTTTCTACGCAGCCACTGCCCCTTTAATCCCATGGGCTTCAATTTTACTAACATGTCTATTATGTGGTACTTTATCGAGCACCCTTTGCAAGTCCATATACACAACATGAACTGCACTACCCTCATCAACCCTCTCCACTACTTCATTAAAGAACCCAGCCAAGTTAGTCAAACACAATTTGCCTTTTAGAAATCCATGCTGGCTTTCATTTATTAATCCATATTTTTCCATGTGCCAATTAATTTTGTCCCAGATTATTGTCTCTGAAAGTTTCCCCACGTTAGGCTGATTGGCCTGTAGTTGCCGGGTTTATCCATCTCCCCCTTTTTTTGAACAGGGGTGTAACATTTGCAATCCTCCAGTCCTCTTTCACCACTCCCATATCTAAGGAGGATTGGAAGATTGTGGCCAAGGCCTCCACTATTTCCACCCTTACTTCCCTCAGCAATGTAGGATGCATCCCATCTAGACTAGGTGACATTTCTACTTTGAGGACTGCCAACCTTTTAAGTACCTCCTCTTTATCTATTTTTATCCTATCCAATTTCTCTACTACCTCCTCCTTTACTGTGACATTGGCAGTATCCTCTTCTTTAGTGAAGGCAGATGCAAAGTAATCATTTAATACTTCAGCCATGCCCTCTGCCTCCACAAGATCTAATTTTTGGTCCCTAATCTGCCCCACCATTCCTTTGACTACCCTTTTACTATTTAATATGTTTATAAAATTCTTTTGTCTTCCCTTTTATGTAAATCTGCTAATCTATTCACATACATTCTCTTTGCCCCTCTTATTCCCTTTTTAAGTTCTCATCTGTACTTTTTGTATTCAGCTTGATTCGCTAATGATTTATGAACCCAACATTTATCATAAGCCTCCTTCTTCTGTTGCATTTTAATCTCTATGGGGGGAAAATTGGGTATAGCCCATTTTCGGGCTCTAATCTCACCCCTAATTTTAGCACCCCCGAAAAACTTAGCGCCCCTACCCTGTAAATTCAGTAGTAGCGCCCTAAGAAGAAGGCGGAGCACTACTACTGCGTGCAACAGCGCCACGAGCGGCGGCATGTAGCGCTGCGTCATTGCAGGCTTCTTCCCATGATTAAAGGGGCGGGGCCTAGCTCTGCGCGCACCGGGGCCCTGCCGGACCAACGGGGCCCTGCCGGACCACCGGGGAGCGGGGTGCCGTGGAAACAGCCCGGCACTCAAGAGGAGTGCCGGGCTGAATGATCGCGGTCGACACCCCGCAGACAAATGTGAAAGGGGGCAGGTGCTAGCAGTCAGCCAAAATAAAAATGGAAGCCTGACACCTGCCCTTTAAATTGTGCCACCGCCCGCTGCAAGACCGCCCCCTGATCCTGTCACACATATCACCCGGTGATAGGTCAGGGGATGTAAGGGAAGTTTGTGGCCGAGGCACAAATGGGACACTGTGCACGGCGATGATGTCATCATCGCTGGCGCAGTGGTGCGGGGTGCTACCGGCTACCGCCACTGCTAACCTCCCACTGAATTTCGCTGGAGGCATTAGCAGCGTCGCACCCGGGTGCTAGGGCATTTGCACCCCATAACAAGAGGCGCAAAGCAACCCGATCTTTTGTCATCCAGAGAGCTCTAGCTTTGGATGCCCTTACTTTCTCCCTCATCAGAATGTACCTAGTCTGTTCCCAAACTATCTCTTCTTGGAAGGCCTCCCATTATTCATTCACTGTATTACCTGCCAATCTTTGTTTCCAATCCACCAGATCCCTTTTCAACTCACTGAAATTAGCTCTCCTCCAGTTGAGTATTTTGATGTTTGATTTTCCCTTGCCCTTTTGCATGACTACTTTAAACCTAACGATATTATGATCACTGTTTCCCAAATGTTCCCCCACTGAGACATGCTCTACTTCATTCACCAGAACTACATCCAGCACTGCTTCCTTCCTTGTTGGGCTGGAAACATACTGATCAAGAAAGTTCTCTTGTACACATTTCAGCAATTCCTCCCCCCCTTTGCGCATTACACTGCTATTTTCTAGGTTATATTAGGATAACAAGTCCCCCATTGTCACTATTCTAAAGTTCTTGCATCTTTCTGCAACTTACCAGCAAATCTGCTCCTCTATCTCCTTCCCACTATTTGTTGGCCTATAGTATACACCCAGCAGCGTAGTAGTTCCTCTAATGTTCCTTTGTGTGAAGAAGTTCTTCCTGACATCACCCCTGAATGGCCTAGCTCTAATTTGAAGGTTATGCCCCCTTGTTCTGGACTCCCCCAGCAAAGGAAATAGTTTCTCTCTATCTACCCTATCAACTCCTTTAATCATCTTAAACACCTGAATTACATCACCCTTTAATCTTCTATATTCAACGGAATACAAGCCTAGTCTATGCAAACTGTCCTCATACTTTAACCTGGTATCTTATCATAGACTTTCTGAAAATCCAAATTAACTATGGAACTCTGCATTAATCGAGGAGTTTTGTCAAGTAGGACCTTCTTCTAAACCCTTGCTGGTGATTTCTTATTAAGCTATTACTATATGTGTACAGCTCCAGCTAACTCTTTAGAATGGAGCTTATCTTCCTTTATCCTCAATTGATGCACCACGTTTATCCTTTAGAGTTCGAACTTGCTTCTTGACCTTTTTTTGTACTGTTAGTGTTATGTTCATTAATAACTAGACATTCTTATTATGAGCAGCTAGCTTCTAGCTAGACATTTATTCAGTACACGTTCTCTAGGTACAGCATCTGTAGAGATTCAGCATGTATGCTTCTGTGTGCAGGCTTCCATCTTGACTACTGCCTTCTGGGTAGCCTAGTGCATCGTGGGTAGTGTAGTCTTAAACACATACAACTAAATATACAGCTCTATACAGCTCTATGGCTCCATCTAGTGTACCACTCCAGAATGACATGTTATTGATCATTACAGTTAGGATTTTGTAAAAGTTCATTCTTGGGATATGGGCATTGCTGGCAAGGCCAGCATTTATTGCCCATCCTTAGCTGCCCTTGAGAAGGTGGTGGTGCGCCTTCCACTTGAACCACTGCAGTCCCTGTGGTGAAGATGCTCCCATAGAGCTGTTAGGAAGGGAGTTCTGGGATTTTGACCCAGCGACGATAAAAGAACAGTGATATATGTCCAAGTCTGGATAGTACTTTGAACTTTTTATTACTGTACTTTACATCCTTTTTCTATATTTATCTCGTACCTACTTAGTATATCTAATATAACTGATGTGCCTCAATAATTCCGAGACTCGATGTTAGCGAAACAAAACAAGGCTTTTATTAACTTAGAAGGTAACACGTAGTGGAGAGAGGTATCTTCCATCCGGAGGGCTACAGTACTGGATATGAGGCCAGACTGAGCTTGCTTACATAGGGGCCAGGTATGGGCGGAGCCCTACACACAACACATTCCAATATACAATACAATGGTGAGGAAACGGAACTGGGGGAAGGGAAATGAAACTGAAACCGACCACAGTCACAGGCAGTGATGAATGGAATATTTCATCACATTCACCCCTTCTATAGATTTAGTCTGTTCGGGGGTTTGATAGTCCTCTGCGACCGACGTGGCTGTTGCGGTGCCGCGGGTGTCGGCTGGGTGTCCCCGGTAGCCTCCTGGGTCTCTGCCGGGGGTGCCGCCAGGGTTGTTGAAGGGGTAGTTGGTGGGGGTGCCGTTGGTCGATGTTCTTCCGGGGGTGATGAAAGAGTAGTGGGTGGGTAAGAGTTGCTGCGATCGTTGTCGCTGCTATCGCCGTGGTTGTTGTTGTTACCGGCTGGGGCGACGTCTTTTATGGACACGGTGTCCTCCCTTCCATCGGCGTGCCGGACATATGCGTATTGGGGGTTGGCGTGGAGTAGGTACACTGGCTCCACGAGAGGGTCCGTCTTGTGGCCCCTCACATGCCTTCGCACGAATACCGGACCTGGGGTGGAGAGCCATGACGGCATGGATACGCCTGAGGTGGATTTCCGGGGAAAGACAAACATTCGTTCATGAGGCATGGCATTAGTGGCAGTACACAATAGCGACCGTATCGAATGGAGCACATCCGAGAGGACTTCCTGCCAGCGGGAGATAGGGAGGCCCTTGGTCCTTAGAGCTAGAGTGACTGCTTTCCATACTGTCCCATTCTCTCGCTCCACTTGGCCGTTACCCCGGGGGTTGTAGCTGGTGGTACGGCTCGTGGCGATCCCCCTGGACAGCATGTACTGGCGTAGCTCTTCACTCATGAAGGACGCCCCCCTATCCGTATGGATGTAGCTCGGCATACCGAACAGGCAGAACAGGCTGTTGAGGCATTTAATGACCGTGGCGCTGGTCATGTCTGGGCAGGGGAAGGCGAATGGGAACCGGGAGTATTCGTCCACAATGTTCAGGAAGTAAACATTGCGGTCGACGGACGGGACGGGGCCCTTGAAATCTAAGCTGAGCTGCTCAAAGGGCCGTGTAGCTTTGATTAAGTGGGCTCTATCTGGGCGGTAGAACCGAGGCTTGCACTCAGCGCAAGTGCGGCAGTTCCTGGTCAGAGACCGAACTTCCTCAATCGAGTAGGGTAAGTTATGGGACTTTATGAAGTGGAACAGCCGCATGACCCCTGGGTGGCAGAGGTCGTTGTGGAGGGTCTGTAGCCGATCCCCGGTGGCGCTGGCACACGTCCCTCGTGAGAGGGCGTCAGGGGATTCGTTAAGGGCCCCTGGCCGGTAAATGATGTCATACTCGAAGGTGGATAGCTCGATCCGCCACCTAAGAATCTTATCATTTTTAATCTTCTTCCTCTGTTTATTATTGAACATAAACGCTACCGACCGCTGGTCGGTAAGTAGGGTGAAGCGTTTGCCGGCTAGGTAGTGGCGCCAGTGGCGCACTGCCTCCACGATGGCTTGGGCCTCCTTTTCCACGGAGGAGTGTCTGATCTCGGGCCCTTGGAGGGTCCTCGAGAAGAAAGCTACGGGCCGCCCCGCCTGGTTGAGGGTGGCCGCCAAGGCGAAGTCAGACGCATCACTTTCCACTTGAAATGGAGTGTTCTCATCCACTGCCTGTAGCGTGGCCCGCTCAATATCCTGCTTAATGCTTTTGAAGGCGGCGTGGGCCTCAGCAGAGAGCGGAAAAGAGGATGCTTTCAAGAGGGGGCGGGCTTTGTCGGAGTAGTTGGGGACCCATTGGGAATAATAAGAAAATAACCCCAGGCACCTTTTCAGGGCTTTGGGAGTGTTGGGCAGGGGCAGCTCCCGTAGGGGGTGCAATCGGTCGGGGTCTGGTCCGATTTCCCCATTCTCCACCACGCTGCCTAGTATGCAGAGGCGCGTGGTGTTGAAAACGCACTTGTCCTCGTTGTAGGTGAGGTTGAGTTTTTGTGCGGTTTCCAGGAACCTCTCGAGGTTCGAGTCGTGATCCTGCTGGTTGTGACCGCAGATGGTGACGTTGTCGAGGTAGGGGAAGGTTGCCTGCAAGTGGTGGTCATCGACCATGCGGTCCATCTCCCTCTGGAAGACCGAGACCCCATTCGTCACCCCAAAGGGGACTCTGAGGAATTGGTAGAGGCGTCCGTTCACCTCGAAGGCGGTGTACGGGCGGTCCTCTGGTCTGATAGGGAGCTGGTGGTACGCTGACTTAAGGTCGATGGTGGAGAACACCCGGTATTGGGCGATTTGGTTCACCATTTCTGATATGCGGGGTAGCGGGTAGGCGTCCAGTTGGGTGTACCTGTTGATCGTTTGGCTATAGTCGATCACCATCCGTTTCTTCTCGCTACCCCTTACCACTACCACTTGGGCGCGCCACGGGCTGTTGCTGCATTCAATAATGCGCTCTTTCAGGAGCCTGTCTACCTCGGTCGCGATAAACCGCCTGTCCTCCCAGCTGTACCTCCTGCTTTTGGTCGCTATTGGCCGGCAGTTAGGGGTAAGGTTCGCGAATAGCGAAGGCGGCTTTACCTTCAGGGTAGCCAGACCGCACACTGTGAGGGGCGGTTGGGACCCACCGTACTTGAGCGTGATGCTTTGGTGGTTGCACTGGAAATCCAGGCCCAAGATCACGCTCGCACATAGATTCTTCATGATTAATACTTTAAAATTATCATATACAGTTCCGTTAACGGACAATTGTACCGTGCAGTAACCCAGAATGGTCGATGTCTGGGTTTTATCGGCCATAGAGATGGTACCCTGAGTAGGGACCACCTTTAGGGAGAGTTGTTGTGCCAGTTCAGGGTGGATAAAACTCTCCGTGCTTCCACTGTCAATTAAACATTTAACCCTGCACCCGTTTACCTCGATGTCCACCATTGATTTGGATAGCGGGTGCGGCCTGGTCTGGTCCACTGTGACCGATGCCACTGTAGGGCCCTGATCGAGACAAGATGGCGTCCACGCTGTCTGCTCATAAGATGGCGGACCCCACGAGGTCGGGCAAGATGGCGTCCAAGATGGCCGCTCCCAAGGCGCGCACGCGGCGGTGGCGGGTTTTCCGGCGGTTGGTTTTCCGGCGGGGTTCCCTCTGCACACCTTCCCGAAGTGCCCCTTCTTACCGCACTTAAAGCAGGTGGTGCCTTTCGCCGGGCACAGGTTTCTGGTGTGCTTTGGCTGCCCGCAGAAGTAGCAGTTGGGTCCCCGACGCGTCGCGGCTGTCGTAGGGCTTCTGGGGGGAGAGCGGGGCCCCGACGGTGTCGGGCTGCCGGGCGGGGAAGATGCCTTCCAAGATGGCAGCGCCCTTGGTGCACACGTGGCGGCGTGGATGGCGCGGGCTGAAGAGTAGGCGTCCGAGTTTCTCTGGGCCACATCCAGGGATCGCGCGGTGTCCGCAGCCTGTTTCAGGTCCAATCCCGTTTTTTCCAGCAGTCTTTGCCGGATGTAAGTGGAGCTGAGGCCTGTGATAAAGGCATCGCGAATAAGCTCGTCAGTGTACACTGCGGCTTTTACATCTCGGCACTTGCAGTCTTTGCCAAGCATTTTCAGGGTGCCTAGGAACTCCTCCACCGATTCCCCAGGTCGCTGTGCGCGAGTAGCGAGCAGATGCCTAGCATACACCTCATTCGTAGGCTGCTGGTAATGCGCCTTTAAGATGTCGCAGGCGGCCAGGTATGTGTCGGCATCTTGGATGAGGGGGTAAACCCGGTGGCTTACCCAATTCCGCAGAATTCCGAGTTTCATACTCGCAGCGTCCGTAGCGTCTTTGACGGCTGCGGAATTGTCCAGGAAGAATTCCATACACATAAACCAGTGTCCGAAGCATGCTGATGCGTCCGGAGCATGCTGATCCAAATCCAAACGTTCGGGTTTCAGGAGTTGATCCATTGTGTTGAAAAATAAGTTAATAAAATTGATGTGCCTCAATAATTCCGAGACTCGATGTTAGCGAAACAAAACAAGGCTTTTATTAACTTAGAAGGTAACACGTAGTGGAGAGAGGTATCTTCCATCCGGAGGGCTGCAGTACTGGATATGAGGCCAGACTGAGCTTGCTTACATAGGGGCCAGGTATGGGCGGAGCCCTACACACAACACATTCCAATATACAATACAATGGTGAGGAAACGGAACTGGGGGAAGGGAAATGAAACTGAAACCGACCACAGTCACAGGCAGTGATGAATGGAATATTTCATCACAATAACAACATAAAATGCTGGAAACACTCAGCAGGCCAGGCAGCATCTGTGGAGAGAGAAACAGAGTTAACATTTCAGGTCTGTGACCCTTCGTCAGAACTGGAAAAAGTTAGGGATGTAACAGGTTTTAAGCAGGTGCAGAGGCAGGGAAGGCAGGGGGAAAGGGGAGGAAGGAACTAAAGGGACGGCCTGCGCTAGAATGGAAGGCAGGAGAAATTAAATGTTGCAAATGGGGATGGCAGAATCATCAACAGCTGCCGCCTGAAAAAATGGGGGTAGAGGTTATGGTCTAAAATTGTTGAACTCAATGTTGAGTCCACAAGGCTGTAAAATGCCTAATCGAAAGATGAGGTGCTGTTCCTCAAGCTTACGTTGAGCTTCATTGGAACAGTGTAAGAGGCCAAGGACAGAGAGGTCAGAGTGGGAGTGGAGCTGAGAATTATAGTGACAAGCGACCGGAAGCTTGGGGGTCACCCTTACGGACTGAACGGAGGTGTTCCGCTAAGTGGTCACCCAATCTGCGTTAGATCTCCCCAGTGTAGAGGAGACCACATCGTGAGCAGCAAATACAGTATACTAAATTGCAAGAAGTACAAGTAAATCGCTGTTTTACCTGGAAGGGGTGTTTGGGGCCCCGGACAGTGGGAAGGGAGGGGGTAAAAGGGCATGTGTTGCATCTCCTGCGCTTGCCGGGAAGGTGCCGTGGGGAGGGGAGGGGCTGTTGGGGGTGGTTGAGGAGTGGACCAGGGTGTTGCAGTGGGAGCGGTCCCTTTGGAATGCTGAAAGGGGAGTGGAAGATGCATTTGGTGGTGGGATCACGTTGGAGGTGGCGGATCTGGCAGAGGATGATCCGTTGAATGTGGAGGCTGGTGGGGTGAAAGGTGAGGACAAGGGGAAACCTATCGTAGTTCTGGGAGGGAGAAGGGGTGAGAGCAGAAGTGCGGGAAATGGAACGGACATGGTCGAGGGCCATGCCAACCATGGTAGAGGGGAATCCTCGGTTGAAGAAAACGGAAGACATATCGGAAGCACTGGTATGGAAGGTGGCATTGTCAGAACAGATGCAGCAGAGACGGAGAAACTGGGAGAATGGAATAGAGTCCTTACAGAAAGCGGGGTGGGAGGAAGTGTAGTCCAGGTAGCTGTGGGAGTCAGTGGGCTTGTAGTAGATGTTTGTCGATAGCCTATCGCCAGAAATGGAGACAGAAAAATCAAGGAAGGGAAGGGAAGAGTCGGAGATGGACCATGTGAAGGTGAGGGAAGGGTGGAAATTAGAAGCAAAGTTAATTAAATTTTCTAGTTCAGGGTGAGAGCAGGAAACGGCACCAATACGGTCATCAATGTACCAGAAAAAGAGGTGAGGGAGGGGACCTGAGTAGGACTGGAACAAAGAGTGTTCCACATAACCCACGAAAAGGCAGGCATAGCTAGGGCCCATGCGGGTTCCCATAGCAACACCTTTAATTTGGAGGAAATGAGTGGAGTCAAAGGAGAAGTTGTTTAATGTGAGTATAGTGAGTATAGTATATCTAATACTTTTTTTTAGGCTCCCGTAGCAGTTTTTCCCCAAAATATTTTCCACTCCCTTTTCCCGGTGAGCTTTATATAGATTGTTTATCTTCCTTATTACTGTTTTAATCTACTCTTACCTATTACAGTTGCTGAAGATAGCCTTTTTCTACCAGGCTAGACAATACAGTAACTTTTGAATACTGTAATGTATAGAAGATGAAACATTAATGTGCATACTACTCATTATAAATAAGAACTCACTCAAATACACTGAATGATGTAACTGAAATTGGAAGCTCACTTTGTTGGGCACAAAACTGTTTCCTGCTGCTCTGTGGCACAGCGTGCTAGCCTAGAGCTCCAAACTGGTGCACTTCTGCACCTTTTCTGCTATCAGAATGTCTTGTTTATATGGCTTATGTGTCTCGGTGTCAAATTTTGTTTGTTAACGCTCCTGTGAAGCGCCATGAGATGTTTTACTATGTTAAAGGCACTGTATAAGTGCACATTGTTGTTGTTTATACTGGACTTGGGTAAAGAAGTTCCTTCTGAATTCCCTATCTGATTTCTTGGTGACTATCTTATATTGATGGCCTCCAGTTTTGCTCTTCCCCACAAGTGGAAACACTCTCTCTGAATCTATCAAAACCTTTCATAATTTTAAAGACATCTATTAGGTCACCCCTCAGCCTTCTCTTTTCAAGAGAAAAGAGACCCAGCCTATTCATCCTTTCCTGATAGGTATAACCTTGCATTTCTGGTATCATCCTTGTAAATCTGTTTTGCATCCTCTCCAGTGCCTCTATATCCTTTTTATAATAAGGCAACCAGAATTGTACGCAGTACTTCAAGTGTGGTCTAACCAAGGTTCAATACAAGTTTAGCATAACTTCTCTACTTTTCAATTCAATCCCTCTAGGAATAAACCCTAGTGCTTGGTTTGCCTTTATGGCCTTGTTAACCTGTGTTGCTACTTTCAGTGATTTGTGTATTTGTACTCGGAGATCCCTTTGCTCTTCTACTCCACTTAGATTCTCATTTTCCAATATGTGACCTCCCTATTTTTCTTACCAAAATGTATTACATCACATTTATCTGTGTTGAATTATATGCGCATTCTTCAAGCTTATTAATGTCTTCTTGTAATTTGTTGCAGTCCTCCTCAGTATTGAATATCCCACCCCACCCCCCCTCACCAATTTGGTGTCATCTGAAAAGTTAGAAGTTGTGTTTTTGATTCCAAAGTCTAAATTGTTAACATAAATTGTGAAGAGCAGTGGTCCCAGCACTGATCATTGTGGAACACCATTTCCCACCTTCTGCCACTCTGAATAGCTACCCTTTACCCCTACTCTCCGCTTTCTGTCTTGAAGCCAGCTAGCTATCCATTCTGCTACTTCTCCCCTGACTCCGCATGCTCTGACCTTATTCATTAGTCATTAGTCAATTATTTTTACTTTTTTATTTTCATTTTCTTAAGTAGTTTCAAGAGTTTTTTTGTGTGTGAACTTTAGTGCTGAACACGAGGGAAAACAGTGCTGGAAGAATGGAACATGCTCTAGTTTAGGCACCAGTCTGATGTAGCATGGCTATATATAAAATATAAATGTCCCTCTGCTTTGTCCCACCAACAGGTCTCAACCTCTACCCCAGAAGAGTGCCTCCAATTCTTTAGTGACATTTTTCCAATCCCTGAACCAGCCATTATGTGAACTTTCCGTCAAAATTGTGCTGAATTACAGATTTTTCATCTAATTTTATTTCTGAAACAATATAGCATGACTGGAGGTAAATATATTACACACATTACTGAAAGATACAAGCTTTGCAGGTATATTTGTAATACTATTCACTGTTCTTCACAATTTATGTTAACAATTTACAAAAGATGCAAGTAACTTTGTTTATTCTTCCCTCCTAAAATCTCTTATTCCCAGTTATTTATATTATCAAATATCTTTTCTGTTTTACCTACCATGGTGATTTGCAGCATTTTCTTAAAATGTAAGCATTTTATTTAAGTTACATGATTTTAAAAGATACTTTCCCCCTCTCAGAGGTGCCCATTTCGGCCTCCACACCCCCAATTCCCTTCCTTTGTGTAAACGTAAATACATTTTATTTTAACTCCTATTCCCAGCCAGGCACCACTGATACCTCAACACCAAGTTGCAAGGCCTCAGCTCACCTACAGGTGTTAACCACACAAAGGAAAAAAAAGCATGGCACTGAACTATTCCCCATCTTTTCAACACTGGAAGAGATAGTCCACCGCTGAGGCAGATGGTGTCTGCTCCAATAGCATTTAGACCTGCCACCATCATTGAATGGGATCTATCAGAAATCCACCTGGGTGCCAATTAGACCACTGGCTGTTCTCCATTTGACACAACCTGAGATAAGCACTCTGGAAATACTACAGCCTTTCAGGTCAATGGGAAGATGAGGAAGAGTTAGAAGATGCTGAGAGTCATACTTTCAATTAGAGTGTCAAGCTGTCTCACATTTTGAGAGCCAAGATGGTACAGAGTTTAAATGTTTTGATTCTGATTACATCCAGGGGTGAAGCCTTTGCTCAGTCTCCCAAAACTTGCCTTCATTAGCTTTAGAAGGGATCATCATGCTCACCTCCCTTTGGACCACTTCCAAAGGAATCTGGGCTGGGGCTTAAACAACCAAGGGTTATAGCCAGAGTAAACAGGACCTACTGAATCCATCATCCACACACCTCTATGGTCATTATCTCAATGATCATTTTCCAAATGATCTTACAATATAAGGATACAACACAGGAAATGAACCTGATCCACCTGGCAGAAAATTCATGAGGCTGAATTCAGTGTCTGCAATTAGTACAAATTTGCATTATACCTTTCCAGTTCCACTGGGCCAACTTTTCTCACCAGAAGGCTTACTGACTACAGCCTGTGATAAAGACTATCAAGGTCATTCTGGAGCCAGTTCCTTCTACAGACTGAGAACTAATTCCAGATTGCCTTACTGCAGAGAAGATGGAGACTAACACGAATTGCCCCATTTTCTGTCTTAGGCTCCTATGTGAGAATATCCAACTCCCACTGAGGTACAAAATAAAATTGGCCAATACCGTGCTAGGTCGCGATTGCTTTTTCTTTCTTGCCAATTTTCTCCCCACTTCTCCTTTCCTGGAAGTGTTGACTTCTTCTGAGGTATGATTTTGTGAGTACCAGTCATTCTCCATTACCTTGTTTAAATGGCCATTAATCATGTGTCAACGCTGCAACTTGATGCAAACTATTAGCATTTGTTTGGCAGGCAGCATTTGATCGTGTATGGCAGCAAAGAGCCCTAGAAAAGCAGGTCAGTGGGAATCAAAGGCTATGGCTGGAGACATGTCTAATGCTAAGGAAGCTGGCCATGGTTGTTAGTAGCTGTAGCTCCAGGATATCACCACAGGAGTTCCTCAGGGATGTGCCCTTGGCCCAATTATCTTCAGCTGCTTCATTAATCACCTTTCTTCTTTCATAAGGTGAGGAGTGGAGCTGTTCATTGACAATTCCAGTGTTCAGCTCCATTCACACCTAGTACGATAGCAAAATACTGCAGATGCTGGAAATCTGAAATAACAACAGAAAATGCTGGAAAAACTCAGCAGGCCAGGCAACATCCATGGAGAGAAATTAGAGTCAAAGTTTTGGGTCAAAACCCTTTGTCAAGACTAAAGAGGCACAGGGAATGAAATAGATTAAGAGGCCAGGCTGGGAGAGAACAAAAGAGAAGAGACATTAAGAGGTATTCAAAACGAGACGAGATGGTGATAGGACTAGTGGAGACAACAGACGGCTCTAGATTAGGTGTGAAATGCGCTGGCAGAATGGGAGACAGCTGCCATGTGGGAGAGAGAAAAAAGAAAGAAAGGGGGGGTGGGGGAAAGGCCAAAACAAAGGTGTGGATAAAAAATATAAGTAAAAATGTAATAGGGGCCGAGTTTATGATCTGAAATTGTTGAACTCAATTTTGAGTCCGGAAGGCTGTAAAGTGCCTAATCGGAAGATGAGGTGCTGTTCCTCGAGTTTACGGTGAGCTTCCGTGGAACAATGCAAGAGGCCGAGGATGGTGAGGTCCGAGTGGGAATGGGGCAGTGAATTAAAATGACAGGCGACCGGAAGCTCGGGGTCACCCTTACGGACTGAACGGAGGTGTTCTGCAAAGCGGTCACCCAATCTGCATTTGGTCTCCCCAATGCAGAGGAGACCGCATCGTGAGCAGCGAAGAGTATACTAGATTGCAAGAAGTACAAGTAAATCGCTGTTTCACCTGGAAGGGGTGTTTGGGGCCCTGGACAGTGGGAAGGGGGGAGGTATAAGGGCAGGTGTTACATCTCCTGCGCTTGCACGGGAAGGTGCCAGGTGAAGGGGAAGGGGTGCTGGGGGTGATAGAGGAGTGGACTAGGATGTCTCGGAGGGAGTGGTCCCTACGAAATGCTGAAAGGGGAGGGGAGGGGAAGATGCGTTTGGTGGTGGGATCACTTTGGAGGTGGCGGAAATGGCAGAGGATGATCCATTGAATGTGGAGGCTGGTGGGGTGAAAGGTGAGGACAAGGGGAACCCTATCGTGATTCTGGGAGGGAGGGGCAGGGGTGAGGGCAGAAGTGCGGGAGATAGAACGGACACGGTCGAGGGCCGTGTCAACCACGGTAGAGGGGAATCCTCGGTTGAGGAAAAAGGAAGACATGTCGGAAGCACTGGTATGGAAGGTGGCATCGTTGGAGCAGATGCGGTGGAGACGGAAAAACTGGGAGAATGGAATAGAGTCCTTACAGGAGTCTCCCATTCTGCCAGCGCATTTCACACCTAATCTAGAGCTGTCTTTTGTCTCCACTAGTCCTATCACCATCTCATCTCGTTTTGAATACCTCTTAATGTCTCTTCTTCTCTTTTGTTCTCTCCCAGCCTGGCCTCTTAATCTATTTCATTCCCTGTGTCTCTTTAGCCTTGACAAAGGGTTTTGACCCGAAATGTTGACTCTAATTTGTCTCCACGGATGTTGCCTGGCCTGCTGAGTTTTCCAGCATTTTCTGTTGTTATTTCCATTCACACCTACTCTGATAAAGAAGCCAATCTACAAGGGGACTTGGAGAACATCCAGGCTTGGGTTGAGACCAAATTCTGTTTTAAATTACGTGACATCTGTATTTTGTTGTGTCTGTGTATAATAAGACACAGACTGCAGGAGAACGGTACAACAGGTGTTTACTCAACGTGGCTCACACGGGAACTGATCTGTACAGATTACTACTCAGTGCTATATACAGGTGTGGCCACTGCCGGTACTACAGTATACATGAGCTGTAAAAAGTAGTTCCCCCCTTTTAGATTAACAGTACCATAACACTCATTTAACAATTAAATATCAAACTAATTACAATGAACACTTTTAACATGCAACATTAGCTGAAAATAGTCTATTTATATATTCAGTCTTTGGGGAGGCTTCCTGATCCTTTCTGGATAGCGCCTTTCCCGAGTGTCTTGCTCTTGGTGCGGAGGCGATTCTGGCCCCCTGTCGTCGGTTGGTTCATCAGCTTCCGATGCTACTGTTTCTGGGGTAGATGCGACCTGTAGGTCGGGTTCATCACCAGGTACGTATGGGCGAGGCATGGGGTTGACTTGTTCCTGTGACTCTAGGATCTGGTCAGCATGGCATCTCACGATGCTCTCCCCAACGTCCACTGTGTACATTAGTGGGCCCTGCCGTGTGCATGTCGTTCCTGGCTGCCATTTTTCTGTTCGGTAGTCGCGGGCCAAGACTGGTTGCCCTACATTGAAGCTCCTTGTTGGCTTCTCATGGATGTGCTGGAATTGCTTACTCTCAACATCTCTTTGTACGTTTGGTCTGAGCAAATCCAGGCGAGATCTTAACCTTCGGTTAAAGAACATCATGGCTGGGGCCTGGTTGGTGACTGCATGTGTCGCATTCCGGTAGGCGAACAGCAAATTGTCCACCTTGTGCTGCAGCGGAATGTTGTCATTGTACATAGCCTTTATTGCCTTCTTAAAGGTTTGTACGAACCTCTCAGCCAATCCATTTGTGGCTGGATGATACGGGACGGATGTGTAATGCCTTACCCCATTCTTTTTCAAGAACCTCCGGAACTCTTCGGACACAAACTGTGGTCCGTTGTCGGAGCAAATCTGTTCTGGCAAGCCATTCCTGGCAAAAATGGTCCGTAGGACTGCAATAGTTTTCTCCGTGGTGGTGGAGGACATTTTGATGACCTCAGGCCATTTCAAGTGCGCATCCACGGCTATTAAAAACATTGAGTCCATGAATGGACCAGCATAATCAATATGCACCTGTTGCCATGGAGATGAGGGCCACTCCCATGGGTGTAGAGGGGCCTGTGGTGGTGCATTTTGGACTTTCTGGCATCCTGAGCAGCTCTTGGTCAGGTCCTCGATTTGTTTATCGATTCCCGGCCAACACACATAAGCCCTGGCTAGGCTTTTCATTTTTACCCCTCCCAGATGACCCTCATGAAGCTCATTGAGCACTCTATCCCTTAACTTGGGTGGAATTACCACTCGGGATCCACACATCAAGGTCCCCCGGCACACTGACAGCTGTTCTCTCCTTGTCGAGAATGCTGGCTACAGTGAGTCGCCATGTGCTGGCCATCCCTTCACCGTCAAATCATATACCCGAGACAGTGTCGGGTCATTTCGGGTTTCCTTTTCGATACAAGCGTTAGTTACCGGTAGGTATTCAACTATAGTCGAATGGAATATTTTGACAGGATCCACTGCTGGTGCTTCCTCCGCAGTAGGCAGTGGCAGGCGTGATAGCCCATCAGCATTTCCATGCTGTTTCGTGCCCTTATATTCAATCTCATAGTGGTGCGCCCCTAGAAAAAGTGACCATCTTTGTAGTCGTTGTGCAGTCATCACCGGAACGCCCTTCTTCGGATTAAAAATGGAGACAAGAGGCTGGTGATCAGTCAGCAAGGTGAATTTCTGCCCGTGCAGATAGTGATTGAACTTTTTCACTCGCCACACTAGGCTGAGGGCCTCCCTGTCAATCTGGGCGTAGTTACGCTCGGCTGAGGTTAGTGATCGTGACGCAAATGCTATTGGCCTCTCTGAGCCGTCTGAGAATTTGTGCGACAGCACCGCTCCAATGCCGTAGGGTGACGCATCACATGCCAACCGAATTGGTAATGCTGGGTTGTAATGGGCCAATACCTCTTTCGATGTGATTAGTATTTTGCTCTTCTGGAAAGCTCATCTACTTTCATCACTCCACTTCCATGGCACCCCAGTTTGCAGTAGGGTGTTCAGTGGGTGTAGTATTGTCGACAAATTTGACAAGAACTTATGGTAGTAGTTTACCAGCCCGAGGAATGACCTCAGTTGTGACACATTTTCCGGTGCTGGAGCCTTAACTACTGCCTGAATCTTCTCTGGGGATGGTTAGCTCGGAGCCCATATTCCTGCAATCTAGTGAGCACCTGCTCCAGGTTGGCAAGGTGATCACTGTCATTTTCGCCCATGACCAGGATGTCGTCCAAATAACACTGGGTCCCTGGGATCCCTTGCAGGACTTGTTCCATTGCCCTCTGCCAAATAGCGGAGCTGATGCTACCCCGAATACCAGCCAGTTGTATTGGTAGAGACCTTTATGGGTGTTGATCGTGAGGTATTTTTTTGATGCTTCTTCTACCTCCATTTGCAGATACGCCTGGGCCAGATCAATCTTCTGAAGCGTTTCCCTCCAGATAGCGAGGCGAAAATATCATCAACCAGCGGAAGTGGATATTGTACGGTGTGAAGGACCGGGTTCACTGTTACCTTAAAGTCCCCACAGATGCGAACCTTCCTTGGTTCCCCAGGCGTGCTGCTCAACGACTTTTTCATCACAGGGACGATGGGTGTAGCCCACTCGCTCCAGTCTACCTTGGACAGTACACCTGAACGTTCCAGACTCTCCAGCTCTGCTTCGACGGCTGGGCGGATTGCATAAGGTCTGGCCTTAAAAAATTTTGGGGTTGCGTTTTCTTCAATTTTAATCATCGCTGTCATGCCTTTTAGTGTTCCGAGTCCTTGCTGGAACACTTCTTTCGCGTCAGTTAGGATCTTTGACAGTCGCCCAGGTGTGACGTCGTCATCCTTTTTGTCAGCCACAGTCAGTGCCTGTATGGAATGCCAATCCAGTTGTATTTTCCGGATCCATTCACGTCCCAGTAATGGTGGTCCTCCATCTTGCAATACATACAGGTCTAGTTTTGGTGTTTCCTTACCGTTATATATAATGGTCACCCTTATTTTTCCTTTGGGGTAGACTTTTTGCCCCGTATACGTCCTCAAAATAATTTTTGTGTCTCTCAAGGGTATGTGTGAGAATAGCCGCTCATAGTCCCGTCGGTTTATGACTGTTAGGGCTGATCCTGTGTCCAATTCCATCTTTACCTGGACTCCTGCTATCTTGAGAGTGGCCCAAATGGTTTGGTGATCCTCCGTTGTGATCACATTATGTAGTTTCAGACAACTCAGTTCCCTGCTTTCAGAGTCGTTATCACTCTTTTGTTCATCTGAACTATTCTCCGTCATCTTATGTACCTTCTTGTACTTTTCTTTGGTAGGTTTCTTATTGCTGGTTTTCTTTCCAGACCTGCAGACTCGTGCTATGTGCCCTACTTTTCCACACTGTGCACAGTTTGTCTTTGAACCAGCAATCATTCTGGTCGTGTGTTGTTCTGCTGCAGCGATAGCACTTCTCTGTTCTATATGACATTTCGTTTGTGCCATATTCTTGCAGTCTCAGTTGTATCTCTGCAGCGCCCCGTGCTGCTGCTTCATATGATAGCGCAATGCTGAAAGCCTTTTCCAGCGTAAGGTCCTTTTCAGATAAAAGCCGTTTCTGGGTTCCTTCACTTTGAAGCCCACACACAAACTTGTCCCTTAAGGTATCTGCCAGTCCCGCTCCAAACTGGCAGTGTTTCGATAGTTTGCGCAGTTCTGTTAAATAATCAGCATTGCTTTCATCCTTATGCTGGTTCTGTTTGTGAAACTTGAATCTTTCTGCTATTAGCAGCGGTGTGGGGTTTAAATGTTCCTGTAGTATCGTTACTATGTCTTCAAAACTCTTTTCCATTGGCTTCGTTGGGGTTACTAGATTTTGTAATAAACCATACGTCTTTGCACCCATTAAATTTAACAATACCGACGCTTTCTTGTCATCTGACACCTCATTTGCCTTGCAGTATACCTCTATTCGTTCGACATATGTAGTCCAATCTTCAACTTCATTGTCAAATGCGGTGATACTGCCACTCTTCGGCATTTTGGGTGTGGTTTAAAATGGCGTCTCCCAATGGCTTAAAATGGTGTCTTCCACGCTTTCCTTCCTCCCCCGCTGCTGCCAACGGCGCTCCCGGCGGTTCTCGTGGCAATGGCGGCGCCCTGTAGGTTTCTGCGCATCTCTCTCTCCCTCTCTTCGACGCTGCTCAGCCCCTGAACACCGGCTGCACCCTGTGCACTCTGCCCTCTCTCTCACTCCCCCGTCGACGCTGCTCAGCCCTTTGCTGTGCTGCTTGGTCGGGCTCCAGCCCGCCGCTGTCCGGGAAGGGTCTGTGCACTACCTGTTGCCAGCCCGTTTCGCTGGACCTCCTCGACTGGAAAGCCAACCCTAGCTCTCGACAGCCTCCCCCGCAATTCTCGTGTCTCTGCTGGATGACTGGGCGGTTGCCCATGGTCGACGCCCGAGTCTCTGGCCTTGACTTCCAATCCACTGATCTCCAGTAACGAATCCCCGGGAGGTGATGCAGAGTTGCAGGTAGGTTCAAACTTGCCTTGTCGCCAATGTTGTGTCTGTGTATAATAAGACACAGACTGCAGGAGAACGGTACAACAGGTGTTTACTCAACGTGGCTCACACAGGAACTGATCTGTACAGATTACTACTCAGTGCTATATACAGGTGTGGTCACTGCCGGTACTGCAGTATACATGAGCTGTAAAAGATAGTTCCCCCCTTAAAGGTATATACATTACATATTTCACCTTCAAGCTTAAAGGGTCAAAGAAGGTTGTCATTCTTTTCGAACCCACATGTTTATTGTTACTCCCTTCAAGAAATGGTTTTCTTTGCTGTGTCCTTTACATGAAACCACTTTCCATATCAGCACTTTCATTAGAAAAACTCTTGTTTCATAACCTTTGGCATGCTGCTTACTAATTATTTGTTGAATGAAATGTATTGGTAATGGAAAATTCTGGCTCTCATTACTCAGGATTTCTATCATTTGCTTTGCTCTTGCTCATGGTACGGTAGAAATGCTCAGCTGCTCATTTTCTCTTGCAGGAGAGCTGAAACCTTAGTTGAACAAACTGATGTAGCTCTGTAGTTAAATCCGTGCCACAATCTATCGCTGGTATAGCTCACTACCTATTCTCTTTTGTAAAATCAAAGAAGAAAGCTGGTCCAGACCCAATCTGACAAATATACCAATATTGGAATGTAACATGAAATTGTACCAGGTAGCATTACACCTTTGCAAAATGAAGATTTACACTAAAACTCTTTTTTAATCATATGTTAAGTGAAAATAGCTTTTATATGATTAAAATATATGCCTTTCTGATCAGTTTCTATAGTTAGTGTACTTCACAGCAATTGGCATGGGACCATGGCCAGGAAATTCTTTGGAGGTGCTCCCACTCCGCCAGTGTTACTTTGCCAGAAGTGCGGTGGAAACCCCATTTATGCGCGTAAACAGGGTTTCCACCACGCTTCCGCTGAAGTAATGTCGGCGGAGTGGGAGCAGCTCTGAGAAATTTCCTGCCCAATACTTGTAGAAATGTGGACCTGACTGGGCATGACACACTCTTAGTTTAAGGTGTGTTGTACAGTCAGGAACTATTCATTGAGGATCCTTTTCAATTTCGGCATGGGCGGTAAACTGCAGCATGCAATCAGCCACCCGTTATACACCTCATCCAATTTTCCTTTCAATTGACTTTAATAGAACTGAAAAGCAGGCAGGGCACATAACCGGCGGCCGACCCACAACCACCAGTTTACTACTTAAGCTGAAAGTGAAAATCAGCCCCATTGCATGAATGTGGTATGATCAATTTCACGGCTTTCTCTTCCTAGCATTAGAAAACCAAAGCAAGTCATAGTGCCCCTCTTAACTGGCCTGGCTGTAATCAGCTAACGCAGCACAGACCAAGGATTGAGCTTGGGATATTCCTGGTTTATATGTATTAGCAGCACATACGATGGTGCATGTACCCATTAAGTCATTGAGGAGAACCACTTATTCTTTTAACAGATCTTATTATTAAAAGAAAAGTACAATTATATCTTATTTACAGAAATTAATGGAATGAAAATCAGTCCAGTTCTATAATTATTGGGCTGGTAATCCACGCCACCAGAACTCCATCCAATCTGTAAAGATGAAAATCTACCCCAGTGGCTCAGTGATTGCCAGTGGCTCAGTGATGGCCAGTGGCTCAGTGGGTAGCACTCTTGCCTCTGAGTAGAAGGTTGTGGGTTCACAGTCCCATTCCAGAGACTTGAGCACAAAAATCTAGGCTGACACTCCAGTGCAGTATTGAGGGAGTGCTGCACTGTTGGAGGTGCTGTCTTTCAGATGAGATGTTAAACCGAGGCCCTGTCTCCTCTCTCAGGTGGATGTAAAAGATTCCATGGCAGTATTTTGAAGAAGAGCAGTGGAATTCTCCCCGGGGTCCTGGACAATATTTATCTCTCAATCGACATCACTGAAACAGATGACCTGGTCATTATCACATTGCTGTTTGTGGGAGCTCACTGAGTGCAAATTGACTGCCGCGTTTCCTACATTACAACAGTGTCTGTACTTCATTGGCTGTAAAGTGCTTTGGGACATCTGGTGGTTGTGAAATGTGCTATATAAATGCAAATATTTCTTTCTTTTTACTGGGGCGAAATTCCTCCTGTACAAATGGGTGAAATCCTGTTTTGTACTGGCACTGCTGTTTCAATAAAATGATCACAGAATGAATTTAAATTCCAACATGAAGTGCCACCCTTTCACCATTGTACTGTACTGACATTTTTACTAAAATTATCAAAAGGAGAAATGTTGGCCTTATTATTGGATCAAAGTATTAAAGGATTGCTCTGTATCTAATCCATGTTATATATGACCCAGGAGTTCTTGAGGCTGATATTGGGTGCAAAAACTGAGAAATCGCATCACTTCCCCAGGGATTGAAGACTATGTTAATGTCTAACATTTCAGTAAGAATGATCAAAACTGTGACCTTGCCAGAGCATTGGGAATCAAAACATATTACAGAACTGCATCAAATAGAAGCAATTTTACGATATAAACATTGTATTAAATGCGTAGAAAAACTAAGATGAAATATGGGAACAATACAAGTATGTCTGCAGGGAAAGTCTGATCAGGAACATAATGAATAAGAATATAAGAATCTTTTGGAACAGAAAAATGTCATTAGGCCCAACCAGTTTGACCTCTCCTCCTAGTCCTGTTTCTACCTGAGTCCAGCAGTGAATGCCACAGACCAGATACTTCCTTTCTCTCAGCAGGCATCCCAACGAAAATGACAGGGATCGCGGCCTCTGTAAGCTGTAGGCAGAACCTTGCAATAACAGGAGTTCCTGTCCACAGTACGCAAAAGATGCAATCCCTACCACTAGCATTAGCAGTGGTGCTGAGAGGAGAATGTGACCCGGTCCTGTGCATTAGTAGCTCGGCTCAAGTAGGTGCAGGACTGAAAAGGTAAAGGGAATGTAGGGGAAGGCGTGGTAATGGATGGAAATGAAAGGGTGGGAAATGGATAGCAATAGAGAAAAGCGGGGAATTGGGTGGTAATAAAAGAGATAGGAAAGGGGGCAGAAGTTGGAAACAGCGCTTTGGTGTAGGGAGGAAGGAGAGTGCCAGCATTAACTGAGAGGGAGTGGAAAGGAAGGGTGCCACTACGGACTGGAGGAGGGAAAGACTGCCAGCTTGAACTGGAGGGGTGGAAGAAGATTACTAGTCTAAATGGATTGGAGGGGAGGAAAGTGTCATGTTAAAGTTGGGGGGAGCGGGGGGAGGAAATAAGTGTCAATATAAACGAGGCAGGTTGGAGTTTTCCAAGTGTCCCTGTGAAAGAGTAGCACGTTGGATGGGGTACAATGTCTCTATGAACAGGGTCTGGAAGAGACAGAGTGCCTTTGTGAACTGGGGCAGTGTGGAGTTAGATGTAGGATGCTGTTGAGGTAACTTTTGGGCGATTGATGGTCTGGTTGGTCTGTTAAACATTCAAAAGTACCTGTTTTGTCAGATTGAAAATCTATCAACTGTGAAGTGTAAAGTGTATATAATTAATCAGAATATATCATTTATAAGATAAAAATTAAAACATTTTGTTCACCCCTAAAGATGCACCACCAATTTTCTGCTACCAGCCTCCATATTCAGTGGATCATCCGCCACCATTTCCACCATCTCCAGCATGATGCCACCACCAAACACATCTTCCCCTCCCCTTTCAGAATTCCGAATTGACCATTCCCTCCGCGACACCCTGGTACACTCCACAATCACCCCCAACACCCCTCCCCTTCCCACGGCACCTTTCTGTGCAAGAGCAGAAGAAGCAACACCTACACTTTTATCTCCTCCCTTTGCACTGTCCAGGGCCCCAAGCACTCCTTCCAGGTGAAACAGCGATTTACTTGTACTTATTTCAATTTAGTACACTGTATCCGCTGCTCACGATGTGGTCGCCTCTACACTGGGGAGACCAAAGACAGATTGAGTGACGGCTTTGCAGAACACCTCTGTTCTGGCTGCAAGCGTGACCCTGAGCTACCGGTCGCTTGTTATTTTAATTCTCCGCTTCACTCCCACTCTGACCTCTCTGTCCTCGGCCTCTTACACTGTTCTAATGAAGCTCAATGTAAGCTTGAAACAGCACCTCATCTTTCGATTAGGCACGTTACAGCCTTCCGGACTCAACATTGAGTTCAACAATTTCAGATCATAACCACTGCTCCCATTTTTTGGACAGCAGCTATTGGTAATGGTTCTGCTGTTGCCATTTACACCTCCTCTAGACCCATCTTTTGTTTCTTTACTTATCCCATTACCACCCCCTTGCCTTGCACCATCATCCATCCCTTTTGTCTTTCAATCTCTCCTGCCTTCCACCCTCTCACAGACCTTCCCTTTTGTTCTTTACTTCCCTCTTTCCCTGCCACTGTACTTGCTTAAAACCTGTTACATCACTAACTTTTTCAGTCCTGATGAAAGGTCACAGACCTGAAACGATAACTCTGTTTCTCTCTCCACAGATGCTGCTTAATCTGTTGAGCATTCTTAACATTTTCTGTTTTTATTTCAGATTTCCAGCATCTGCAGTGTTTTGTTTTTGTTGGGTTTGCCGACAGTTTAAGTCACCACAACTGCCATGTCACATACCAAGGCCCTTCATGCGCTATCAGCCTTTCAAGGGTTTTTTTTAGCAGCTGTTGCTCAGCTTTTTAATTTGATGTGCATAAATTCGGGGGGAAAAATGAAAGTGTTTGTTTATTTTTGCTCTCCCCCATATGCCGAGCTGGGACTATGGGAGAGCTGTAGGCGGATTTTCACCGAGGAATTTAGAAGTTTGGGATGCGAGAGAAAAGAAAGACTTGCATTTACAAAGCACCTTTCACGACCACCAGACATCTCAAAGCGCTTTACAGCCAATGAAGTACTTTTTGAAGTGGAGTCACTGTTGTAATGTGAGAAACACAGCAGCCAATTTGCACACAGCAAGCTCCCGTAAACAGCTATGTGATAATGACCAGATAATCTGTTTTTGTTATGTTGATTGAGGAATAAATATTCTCCAGGACACAGCGATAACTCTCCTGCTCTTCTTCGAAACAGTGCCAGGGTTCTTTTACATCCACTTGAGAGCAGATTAGTTTTAACTTCTCATCCGAAAGAGGACACCTCCAACAGTACAGCACTGCACTCCACTGGAGTGTCAGCCTAGATTTATGTGCTCAAGTCCCTAGAGAAGGGCTTGAACCCACAGCCTTCTGACTCAGAGGCGAGTGTGCTACCCACTGAGCCACAGCTGACAGAGAGGCAGAAAATAACCATCAAGTCCTGCACTGCATTTGTCTTCCTTTCTAAAGACATGAAGAATCCATTCCCGTCAAAGGGTCGTCCCCCCGCGGCACAATTCGTACTGGCAGCTGCCCCTTGGCTTTAGGGCAATCTTTGTGCACGATTGTCGCGGTCTCTGCTGTGTAGCAGTGTTCTGGCAGGCTGGGCGCTGCACTCAGCCTCCCGTCTGCCGTCTCCCACACACAATGACTTGGGCAAAGTGTTCGCGTTTCTCTGACAACCGCTGCGGAGCCATTGGTGCTCGGAATCGGATCACAAGGTGCGTTTCTCACTCGGGAGACTGGCCTCCCGTTTGAATGCGGCAACTCTTGTTCTCATTTAAGCAAACTAGCTACACCATCGGCCCGAATCTGAAGCGATTAGTCGCATCTACACTTGTTGTATTTTAGTCTTTCCCCATAATCTCTGGTTTTCATCCAGTCTTTTTTCTTTTTTTGCAGCGCCGCGGTGATCCTATTTTGTCATTTCGATTCGCCTGGTGGTCGTGACGAAGAACAGTCGAAGGTATTTAAATGTTTTATTTACAGACGCTTCTTCAACGCGTTAGTTGTGTGTGCTTTTCTGTTGGCTATTGTCACACTGTAAATCTCAGCGCTTTCCTGAGTTATTGCACACCGAGTGAAGGAGAATGGACACTTTTTTTGCAACAAGGGAGGAATAAGATGGAAGAGGTGTGAAGCAGTTTAAACCCGTGTTTAGCTGGGGTCTGATCGGTACTCAGCACTGGAGGCACTAACTGATTTATTACAGAATAGTTTCACTTACCAATAGAGATTGGAGCAACTACCCAGAACAGTTTTAATCAAAGTACTTAATCTTGCCAAAGCACTCTTTATGTTTATAGTGAAGTAAGAGTATCGGTAATTAAAGGCACACTGTCATCACTGAGGAATATTTGCAAACCTTTTCCAGTGGTATTTGTGATATCCATACTGTGGTACAATTCACACCACCAGTAATCTGCATAAATAATGTAGATTTAACGCTTAACGCACCTTTTGAAAAGTTGCATTATAGAATTTCTCCTGGAGGAGATACTGCATCTTGCCACAGTGTTCAAGCTCCATAATTAGCTATTCCTGGGTTCCCCAGGAATTAAATCATTCTGAAAATAGCCTGTAAAGGTGATTTAAAAATCCTATAAAGGAGCTTTATCGTTTTCAAGTGGCAATGACTATATGCAATGATCGTTAAACATCAGAACCCTTTTACAGGAGTAACCTTATGCATTTAGTATATCAAATATACCTACTGGAGTGAAAACAAACCTCCCGTTTGTTTTAAACTTACCACTTAGATAGTATGCAAGATTCCACGGCACGTCACGTCATAAAATATCGGCCATGCAAAACATTTTTCATAGCAGACTAAACTATTCCACAGATTAAATAGTAAATGGGATTATTTATAGAAGCAAGCAATAGACATAAGGTATTGGACAGTCGAATACAGCATTCAAAGTCTGGAAAGAGTTCACAAGGAGTGAAACATCAAGCAGTGGCTCAGTGGTGGTGCTCTAACTCTGAGCCAGAAGGTTGGTGTCAGCAGACTGTGGGTTCAAGTCCCACTCTGGAGATGTGAGTACACAATCCAGGCTGACATTTCAGTGCTAGTACTGAGGAGTACTCAACTGTCAGGTGCCATCTTTCAGATAAAATGTTAAACCAAAGGCCTGTCTGCCCTCTTGGGTGGACACACAATATCCCTTGATACTATTTGAAGAGGAGCAGGGTATCCTGTCATATATTTGACACAGGTACTGGACTAGTAATTATAGCGGTCAGAAAATGTGAGTTAAAATCCCAATGTGACAGGTTGAAAATTTGAATTCAGGTTAAAACATTTTACCACAGGGAGTGGTTGAAGCGAATAATATAGATGCATTTGAGGGGAGGCAGACAAGCATCTGAGGGAAAAGGGAATAGAGGATTATGCTGATAATTGTAGATGAGGAAAGATGGGAGGAGGCGCGAGTGGAGCATAAACACTGGCATGGACTGGTTGGACCGAATGGCCTGTTTCTGCCCCGTATATTCTATGTAATCCTATGTAAACAAAAATTCTGGAAATAAAAAGCTGGTATCGGTAAACATGACCATAGATTGTCATAAAAACCGAACTGATTTACTAATATCATTTAAAAAAAAGGAAATCTGCATTCTTATCCAGTCTGGCCTAAATGTGACTCTAGTTCCAAATGAATGTGATTGAATCTTAACTGTTCTCTGTAAGTGGCCTAGCCACTCAGTTGTATCAAACCGCTACCAACAGTTCAAGAAGGTGGCCCACCAGAACCTTCTCAGGGCAACTACAGATGATAAATGCTGGCCTTACCATGAAAGGATATTTACTAGTCCCCGGATCAGGTGTATTTCTCTGATGTTCACTTTCAACTAAAGGTTGAGGTAGCCAAATCCTAAAGGCGCTTAATTGGGTCTAAAGGTCTAGACTATCTCTCCCTAAAGGAAAGGAGCAACCCGAGAATGTTACTGTCTTCCAGATAGCACTTCTAATAAGTTTAGCCAGACTGTAATGTACCGGATATTATGACGGTCCGGAGATCTCCCCTCAGAAATGTACCTCTTCACCAAAGAGTGTACAGAGATTGGGTTCGCGAGTTATTGATACAGAAGACTTATGTGAGACAATTCTAAAAATATATAGAGATTTATTAAAAGAACCAACATGCAATTTACTTGAATCAGTCAATCGAAACGTTAACAGTTCTAAAAAGAGAAAAAAATACGATCTTATTTTTAACAGAGAATCTTACTTTTAAATTTTAACTTCATTACAGAATTACAGTTCTTAAAATTTTCTATACCGGATATCCATCAATATCAAATTACATTCGATCCCCGAGGTACAAAGAGTGAAAGAGCCACCTCTGTAGTCAAGAATCGCTTTGCCCGATTAAAGCGACTCTGCTATCTCATTTGAGACTTCAATATTTACACCCTTTTTCAGTTGTATTCCATAAGATTTCTGTTGATCCAAGTTAATTATCACTATTCATCTTTCTGCTGACTTCTGTAATTCTTACTGCCACATCAGCAATAGTTATTGGGAGTTTACCATATAGGTGTGAAGGGCAGATGTCCCTTATCTCATGTGTCATCTTTAAGAGGTTTAATTTATAATGGGGAACAAAGAAATGGCTGACCAATTAAATACATACTTTGGTTCTGTCTTCACAAAGGAGGACACAAATAACCTCCCAGAGATGTCGGGGAACATAGGGTCTAATGAAAGGGAGGAACTGATAGAAATCAGTATTTGTAGGGAAATGGTGTTAGAGAAATTGATGGGACTGAAGGCCGATAAATCCCCAGGGCCGGATACTCTACATCCTAGGTTACTTAAGGAAGTGGCCCTAGAAATAGTAGATGCATTGCTGGTCATCTTCCAAAATTCGATAGACTCTGGAACAGTACCCATGGATTGGCGGGTAGCTAATGTTACCCCACTGTTCAAAAAGGGTGGTAGAGAGAAAACGGGGAATTACAGACTGGTAAGCCTGACATCGGTAGTGGGGAAAATGCTAGAGTCCATTATAAAAGATGTAATAGCAGAGCACTTGGAAAACAGTGACCGGATTGGACAAAGTCAACATGGATTTACAAAAGGTAAATCGTGCTTGACTAATCTACTGGAATTTTTTGAGGATGTAACTGGTAAAATAGATAAGGGAGAACCAGTGGATGTGGTGTATTTGGACTTTCAAAAGGCTTTCGCTAAGGTCCCACATAAGAGATTAGCGTGTAAAGTTAAAGCACATGGGATTGGAGGCAAGGTATTGACTTGGATAGAGAACTGGTTGGCAGACAGAAAGCAAAGAGTTGGAATAAACGGGTCTTTTTCCGAGTGGCAGGCAGTGACTAGTGGGGTACCGCAGGGATCGGTCCTTGGACCCCAGCTATTCACAATATATATTAATGATCTGGACGAGAGAACTAGATGTAATATCTCCAAGTTTGCAGACGACACAAAGCTGGGTGGGCGTGTGTGCTGTGAGGAGGACGCCGAGAAACTCCAGTATGATTTGGACAGGTTGGGTGATTGGGCAGAAGCATGGCAGATGCAATATAATGTGGATAAATGCGAGGCTATCCACTTTGGTGTCAAAAACAAGAAGGCAGATTATTATCTGAATGGCAATAGATTGGGAGAAGGGGAAGTGCAACGAGACCTGGGCGTCCTTGTGCACCAGTCGCTGAAGGTAAGCATGCAGGTGCAGCAGACGGTTAAGAAGGCAAATGGTATGTTGGCCTTCGTAGCGAGAGGGTTTGAGTACAAGAACAAGGATGTCTTGCTGCAGTTGTACAGGACCTTGATGATACCACATCTTGAGTATTGTGTGCAGTTTTGGTCGCCTTATCTGAGGAAGGATGTTCTTGCCATGGAAGGAGTGCAGCGAAGATTCACCAGGCTGATACCTGGGATAGCAGGAATGACGTATGAGGAGAGATTGGGTCGATTGGGCTTGTACTCGCTGGAGTTTAGAAGAATGAGAGGGGATCTCATTGAAACTTATAACATTCTAACAGGACTAGACAGACTAGATGCAGGAAGGATGTTCCCGATGGTTGGGGAGTCCAGAACCAGGGGTCACAGTCTAAGGATAAGGGGTAAGCCATTTAGGACAGAGATGAGGAGGAATTTCTTCACCTAGAGAGTGGTGAACCTGTGGAATTCTCTACCACAGAAGGCAGTAGAGGCCAATTCATTAAATATATTCAAGAAGGAGTTGGATATATTTCTTAAGGCTAAAGGGATCAAGGGATATGGGGAGAAAGCAGAGACAGGGTACTGAATTTGGATGATCAGCCATGATCGCATTGAATGGCTGAGCAGGCTCGAGGGGCCGAATGGCCTACTCCTGCTCCTATCTTCTATCTTCTATGTTTCTATTTCTCTATGTAATCAAGATAATTTATCCAGGGTTGACCATTGTTCTGTTCCAACAAGGCCACCCATTCGGAGCCACCCATTCTTCTGTTTTAATAAGGTTATTTATTCAGAGTCAACAACTGTCTCATCTCAACAAGGCCATAATTCTTTCATAAGGTAGTGTATTTTTCTAAAAAGGTTATATAGTTTATTCCTTCACAACCAGCAATGCCTGAGAATGTACAAATAAAAACAGTCAAATAAGAGCTTTTGGATTCTTCGTATAAAACTTGAGATGAAACACTTCTCAGAAGGAAATAAGCAATCTTGTTCCTAAGCAAACATAGAATACACTATTTTACTAATTTTTACAAATGACCTAAGTGTAAGCTAATTCATACCCATGCTCTTTGGCAAGATAAACCAAATTGCTAACACACAAAATTGGGCAGATTTTCCTGAAGCTGTCAGGAGGGAGGCGGGACTACAACTTTCGGGTTTTAGTACCGCCTACGTCGACGTCCAGCCAATCCGCGCGATTTTCCCTTGATTGACCTTGTTGAGCCCGCCCAGCGGGCTCAGCAGGCCAATTAAGGGCCACCTGGCAACAGGTGACGTCACAGACTGAAATTTCATCTGTCAAGAGTTCTTGACAGATGAAATATCAGTGTTTCACAGCTGTTTGAAGCTGTCAAACACTGACAGTCTGACTTCTAACCTGAGTCCTTCTACACAGACTCAGTTAGAACTGTCACCGGCAATGAAAGCTGAAGGCTGTCACTTCTAACAGATCGCAGCCATTTTGCTTTCAGTGCCGGCTGAGTGATGGACTCCCGAAACCTCGAGGAAGAAAGGCTGTTAAGGTAAGTACAGGTAATTTAAACTTCTTTACACACTTTAGACACATAAACACACTTACCTTTGCACTTATGCACCCATCACTCACCTGAACACCGACATCGCGACCCCTCCAAGTCCTTCAACCCGCTGGCCCGACTGCTCTCACCTGGCGTGGTTTGGAGCCGTCGGGAATCCCACACAACACCCCTCAAAATAGGGATTAGGCTAAAAGCTGCCTGTTAACTACCTGTTAACAGGCAGTTAATTGGCACTAATCCCTTCCCGCCTCGGGTTGGCGGGTCCCAGTGCGGGGCGGGTGCCCGCCTCCTGTGAAACACGTGGAGGCGGGTTTTGGGCAGGATGGTGTCGGGACCCCCGAATTCAGGATTTCCCCCCCCCCCCCGCACAGGCCTGAAACCCCGCCTGACGGCTCCAGGAAAATCTACCCCAATGTGGTTTTTTTTCATATACTCAATTCCTGTGAAGAGACAGCATTTGCTTTCAAGGCTGTCTGTCAGATAAAGCTATCAGCTGAACATAACAAACAATCTGTACAACTAGGGTTGCAAAATTCTGGGAATTTTTAAAAGAGGAAACTTTCCATGGGAATTTTCGTGAATTTATGAGAATTTTGGGAATTTATGGGAATTTTGAGTTTTTTTGCACACTGATGGTTTTTGTCTCTGACCCTTATATTATCTTTGTCGCCAAAATAGACATACTGTTCCATACAAATAAAAACAGGCTTTCAAAACTTTATTTAGGTTATAATTTTGAACTTTATTGAACCCCCACAAAAAAGACCCATCTAAAATAAAATAAAAAGAGCGTCAGCTTATTTAGCCTGTAATTTGTCCTTATTTTGTCCCTTTGAGTCTTCTACTCCTCATTGCTCCTCCTGATTCTCTGACTCTGGCTCTGACGTGTCCATTTCCTCCTCTGTGTCAGTGTCTAGCTGTGTGGTGGACACTTCTGTATCTGGCTCAATAAGTTGTAGGTTCGCCCGGATAGCCACCAGTTTCTCCACTCTCTTGTTGGTCAGCCTGTTGCGCACCTTTGTATGTGTATTCCCAAAAAGTGACCAGTTTCGTTCAGAGGCCGCTGATGAAGGTGGGATTTGGAGTATCACCGATGCAATTTGTTGCAGCGACTCCTTACCCTCCAGAAGGCTGTTGTACATTATGACAACACCACCCCATCTAGTGTTGTTGGGCAGCTTCAGTGTGGTGTTCTTGTTCTTTGTCATTTGCTTGGAGTTGTAGGTTGCTGCAACTACCTGTTTTCCCCTGACATACTTAACAACTTGCTTGGCTCTCTTGTACATGAGCTGCGCACCCAATAGACGTAATATGAGGGTAGGCCTCCTCCACTTGAGCCCAAGCAGCCTTCATATTCGCAGCATTGTCAGTAACTACTGCAAAGACCTTTTGTGATCCAAGATCGTTGATGACCGCTTTCAGCTCATCAGCAATGTATGTGCCTGTGTGTCTGTTGTCCTTCGTGTCTGTGCTCTTGAAGAACACTGGGAGAGGAGTGGAGACGATGTAGTTTATGATGCCCTCCCCTCATACATTTGACCACCCATCTGAGATAACTGCAACACAGTCTGCCATCGCTATCGTTTCTTTGAGCTTTCCTTGGACTCTGTTATACTCAGCCTCCAGCAAATAAGTAGACAAAGCATGTCTGGTGGGAGGACAGTATGCAGGGCGAATAACATTGAAAAATCTCTTCCAGTACACATTGGCTGTGAGCATGAGGGGTGAGCCTGTTGCATATACAGCTCGAGCAAGGCACTCATCTGCATTCTTCTGGCTATGGTTATCCATTGTATCAAAGAACCTTCCAAGTGGGCCAGGAGTTGCTGATGATAAGGAGCCTGATGCTGAATGAGAACCATCATCTTCTTGAATGGAAGCAGAGGAACTCTGGGCTGACTGCTGTGAGCTTTGAGTGAAGTTGTTGCATTTGGATAAATGCTGCTGCATCTTTGTGGCATTCTTTACATATGGCTTGCTACAGTGTTTGCACATGTACACAGTCTTTCCATCTTTAATGCCTGGGGTAAAATCCTTCCACACATCCGACGGTAAACGTGGCATTGTTCTATGCAGAGAAATAAATGGCATTCATCTCTGTGTCGAACTGCGGTCGATCAGCACGATTGCAACAGGGTGAGTACATTTTTGCTGATGCTCCATGTGATGGAAGCATGACCTGTACACACACGACGCTACATCACCAATAGTGTATTATTTTGTATATTTTAAATTGAAGGACAACAGAGTTCAACAAGTAACTGGTTTATTTGGTATAAAGTCTGATTTACTTACTGCATCATCACAACATCAGCAGAAAACAAAATGACTTCCCTCAGGACCCCTAACCCGGACCTTAAAAAAACTATAGCAGTCTTACAGATGCCTGCAGGCCAATCACAATTCGATATGCAAATATTACAAATAGAGGGAGCTAATCGCTCATCCACTCATGCAACCAATCAGGACACATTTGTTCACAGTCACACACAAAACTTGTAATTATTAAAACAAGCCAAGTAAGAAGATAAACATTGATTAAGAAATTCCTTAATAATTAAGATTCCATCTCTGTTAGTAATTTTAAGAGAGGACCTGTGGAAAAAAAAGAAAGAAATACAAAAAACAATATTATGCTAGCATGTGCTTTTTTGGGCAAAATTCCCAAAATTCCCAAGCTAAACTTCCCGTGGAAAATTTCCGGAAATTTACCGGAAACTTTCCACCCCTTTGCAACCCTATGTACAACCTATAGACACAAATGCCGGGAATTTCCTCAGATAGATGTGTAAATGGGGTTTCCATTGATCTTCTGCTGAAGTTACGGTAGTCGATTGGCAGAATGCCTGAGGAAATACCAGTCAAAAGTCTTAAGAATGGCTACATGGTGAATGTTGACAGAGCCCACAAATATACAACATCTGGGTTTGAGCATACTGACAAAATGAAAGTCCCCCAATCAATGTTAAAACACATTTTATTCACACCAGTTCAAAACATCTTTAACTTAGTTGATTTTTCTGATCAGAAGCAAGCAGCCTGGGATTACAGAGGTGTTCTTGTCGTACATCAATTCTTAACAACTTTGCAATGAAAATACTGGGAACTTAAAGTGCTTTGTCCCCTTCTAAGAGGTATTTTGGCAGTAAACTAGATGATCCAGAATTTGCGGTCCTGATGTCGGTGAACTGACAGTGTTTGCCGTATTTTGCCTTTGATACTCACTGCAATTTAGCGCATGCACAGCCTAAAGCGGAAATCCTGAATTTGTGGTCTGTCATTCACGGCTCCTTGGCAGGTTGTGCTGTGAGTCCCCGTTTCCCCCCCCCCCCACCCCCCCCCACAGAGCTGGCAATCAGTGTAATCTCTCAAATCTTAGAAACTGATGAAAACTTCGGCTCTTCTGCAGTAATTACGCTGTTAAATACCCCACTAAAAGTTAGACCCAAAGGGATTAGGTGTAACTGGGGTTTTAACAGCGTATTGACTGCTAAGCAAAGGTTATGGCCCTGAAAAACTAAAGTTAATTTTGTGCAGTGCCAAATTTATTCATTTTAATAAAACTTTTAATTTTGAAGAAACCTCAAAATTAAAAAAAAATTAAAAGTTTGTTCATCTTTATTTCAGGTTTGCCTTTTCCCCGTGTGAGAGCCCCAATCTTTGTTTTGCTCTCTCTAACATTTTTAAAAAGTTAGAATTTTCCGAGCTTATTCACTTTCTGGTTTGCTGTCTGTGAGAATTCTGTGTTTTGATTGGTTGCTTAGATGGCTTGTTGGCATCAAAGCAGCTCTTTGCTGGGAATCCCCATTAACTTCCATTGATTTCAACTACACATCGGAAAACCCGATATTCTCACACACAGATCACGAGATCTTAATAAGAACATAAGAAATAGAAGTAGGAATAGGCCATTTGGCCCTTCGAGCCTGCTCCGCCATTCAATAAGATCATGGCTGATCTTCTACCTCATCTCCACTTTCCTGCACTATCCCCATATCCCTTGATTCCCTTAATATTCAAAAATATATCAATCTCTATCTTGAATATAATGAATGACTGAGCCTCCACAGCCCTCGGGGGTAGAGAATTCCAAAGATTCACCACTCTCTGAGTGAAGAAATTTCTCCTCATCTCAGTCCTAAATGGCCGACTCCTTATTCTGAGACTGTGACCCCTGGTCCTAGACTCCCCAGCCAGGGGAAACATCCTTCCTGCATCTATCCTCTCAAGCCCTGTAAGAATTTTGTATGTTTCAACGAGATCACCTCTCATTCTTCTAAACTCTAGAGAATATAGGCCTAGTCTACTCAATCTCTCCTCATAGGACAACCCCCCCATTCCAGGAACCAGTCTGGTGAACCTTCATTCATCAGCAAACTTGGATATTGTTGTGTATGTACCTTTAAGAGAATAACTGGTCTCAGACTGCAGTACCGGCAGTGACCACCCCTGTATAAAAGGCGCTAGAGAGCCTCTGTTGTTTAGATTCGTTATGGACTTCCACCAGTAAACATCTGTTGTTTTCACTCCTGCTAGTCCGTGTCTAAATCATTCACGGACTTAACACTGGCGACGAGTAAAGAAACGAACTTACCTGCAACTCAGCAGCTGCTCCGACAACGTTGTTGAAGGTCGGAGCCAGAAAAAAAAATAGAGGCCATTGAAACTCGAGAAACGGGCGTCGACCGTCAATCATCGGGTTCAAGGCTTTGCAGGAGCGACTTTCCAGAGCCAGGCTGGGTTCCTCGGTCCGTGGTTTCCCAGTTAATCGGGCTGGTGGCAGGTAGTGCTCTGATCCTTCCTGGGCTGCGGCGGGCTGAAGCTCGAACGGGTGGCCTTTCAACGGGGCTGGGCAGCGAGTCGGGAAGCAAGGAGAGAGAGAGAGGGTGGAGCACACAGGGTGTTTCAAAGCTGGGCAGCGTTCGGACCTCAGAAGAGGGAGGGAAGTGTCCCAGAGGGTCCGCGCCACGGCGGGAAGATAATAAAAGAAAACGAATTAATATTTAACGCGCAGGAAACCATGGAAAGCTGTGCTAGCAACAGCGGGGAAGAAGACAAAGCGCGGGAGGCGCCATTTTGTTAAATCGGGGAAGAAGGCAAAGCGCGGGAGACGCCATTTTAGATTTGCAAGATGCCGAAGACTGGCTGTATCACTGCTTTTGATAATACATTAGAGGACTGGACCACGTATGTGGAAAGAGTCGAGGTATATTTCGAGGCAAATGAAATAGCGGAGGGGAAAAAGGCACCAATATTGCTAAACGTAATGGGCGCTAGAACGTACGGCCTATTGCGGGATCTGATTACTCCAGCCAAACTGAAGGCGAAGAGTTTTAATGAAATTGTTGCTGTTCTACAGGAGCACTTAAACCCTGCACCGCTGTTGATAGCAGAAAGATTTAAATTCCACAGGAGAACTCAGCACAAAGATGAGAGCAATGCTGAGTATCTTACGGAACTACGCAAGCTATCAAAGCACTGCCAGTTCGGAGCAGGACTGGCAGATACCCTGCGGGACAAATTTGTCTGTGGACTCCTGAGTGAAGGAACACAGAAGAAGTTACTCGCAGAAAAAAAGCTGACGCTAGATAAGGCTTTCAGCGTGGCAGTATCGTATGAAGCAGCAGCCAGGGGAGCTGCAGAAATTCAACAAAAACCACAGGAATACGGCACCCACGAAATGACATGGGGATTTGTAAAATGTTATCGCTGCGGCAGAACTAACCATGACCAGAAGGACTGCTGGTCCAAAGACAAAATATGCAGACAATGCGGGAAGATTGGACACATTGCACGAGTTTGTAGGTCTGGGAAGAAGACCAGCAACAACAAAAAGGCTACTAAGGAACCGTACAAGAAAGTACAAAAGATGACGCACAGTAGTTCCGAAGACCAGTTATTCTCTTAAAGGTACATACACAGCAGATATATTACATTTGGTCCCCTCATCCAAATCATTGTGTAGATTGTGACTAGCTGAGGTACAAGTACTGATCCTTGCGGTACACCACTAGTTACAGCCTGCCAACTGAAAATGACCCATTTATTCCTACTCTCTGTATTCTGTCCGTTAACCAATCCTCAATCCATGCTAGTATATTACCCCCGATCTTTGTGCAAAACTTACTTCGGGGCCAGCGGCGAACGCCTTTGCTTCACTGCTGACCGCAAATTCCGGGCCATTATGTCTTGGCTTCCTCCTCTTTCTTATCTACATGCTAAAGCTCATAGATGTTGTCTGAAAGCGAGGGATCAGCTGCCATACGACACCAGGCTTTACGTCTCCATCACCTCTTTTGACCCACAACCACTTGAGCTGTCAGACTGTCCGTCTAACAATAAGTAATGGATGATTCACAACTTTCTCGAACTGAACATTGGCAAGACCAAAGCCATTGTTTTTGCCCCCTCCATAAACTCCACTCCCTTACCACTGACTTTGTCCCATTTACTGAGACTCACCTAGACTTTACAAAACTTTGGCATCCTGTTCAACCCAGAGCTGAGCTACAAATCCCACATCCTTTCCATCACTAAAACTGTTTATTTTCACCTTTGCTCCTACCTCAACCCCTTCACTGCTGACACCGTCATCAACATTTTGTTCTCTGCCTGCCTCCACACCATCTCTCGTGTAGGATCAACATGCTTGGCTCACACTATCCAGACACCCCTTGGCATCTGTATACTGAACTAAAACCTTCCCCAGCACTGCATCATACTTCAGTCAGGCTAAAGCTTCCACTTTTTTTTTACCTAAGATGGACATTAGCCACACATTGGTTGGGGTAGATGTTCCACCTTTAAACTGGCCATGACTACAGGCACTTCTGCCCTGTAGAAACTGATTACATCCCAGGTGTTCCAGAGTGCAAGCTTTCTGTTGACCATTCACAGCGATTGTAAGTATCGTACCAAATTCTGTGAATTAGGAGCTACCACACAACACCTGCTAATCTCATGTCTTTGGGTAGTGTTCGATCTCCCCGACTGTCCCCCAACTCCCTTTTAGATCAGCAATTGTTTCTGTCCCACTTATATTGCATTTATAACATTTGATTCCCCTTGAATTCTTCCTTTATGACCTGTTGGTTTGCATTGACACAGGCTCACTGGGTGACAGCTGCTCATCTGCTTTGCTGAGCTGCCTGCTGGTTAATTAATGAAGAGACTGCCTTTCACCATGTTTGTTGGCTCCCCAGAGCTCAGGACCACAAAATGATTGGCTTGCTGGCTATCTGGCTTAGGCTTTTGATTCTTTGACTAGGCAATCATACCCTTAAATCATCTTGAACCATTTCCGGAAAATAATATTAATTGCCCTGTTTCAATGTAGTAGGATGTTACATTCCCCCCCCCACCCCCGCCCCCCGGTAACTGCATTTTCAATATTTCATCCATTTCTATTGGAAATTCCCAATTGCTATTGTCCGGCGCTTTACCATAACATTTTAAACTTGCACTATACATTTCTAGTGTCAAGTCAAAAGCAGCGATAATTGCTTATTTTAGAACATCAGAATCTGCACTGTACATTGGATCTACATATGAAAACTCAGTAAACACTTTACCACAAAATCATGGTGCCAGCCTTTCTGCTCCTACTTCTCTATCTCTACCATTTGTGATTCTTTGCTGTGCACATATTGCGATTAAAAAAAACATTTATAAAGTGCCTTTCATGATCTCAGGACATCCCAAAGTACTTTACAACCAAGTACTTTTTGAAGTGTAGTCGCTGTTGTAAGGTAGGAAATGCGAGCTCCCACAAACAGCAATGAAATAAATGACCAGATCATCTGTTTTAGGTAGAGGTTCTGGGATACACGTTGGTCAGGATCCCGGGAGAACGCCCCTGCTCTTCTTTGAATAGAGCCACCCGAAAGGACATTAAAGGCGCTATATATATATGCATTTTTTTTTACACTAATACACTTTACAATATTACAGCATTATTAATATTACAATATAATACAGAACTTTGAATACAGATTGTACATAATAAATTTATTTTTCATGTTGAGTAACAGGCCTGCCATTCTATAATCTATACTCTTGTGTCAGCTGTAGCTTAGTTGGTAGCACCCTCACCTCTGAGTCAGAAGGTTGCGGGTTCAAGTTCTGCTCTAGGGACTTGAGCACAAAAATCTAGGCTGACACTCCAGTGCAGTACTGAGACAGTGCTGCACTGTCAGAGGTGCCATCTATTGGATGAGACGTTAAACTGAGGCTCCATCTGTTTTCTCAGGTGGCCGTAAAAGAGCTGGGGAGTTATCCCCGGTCTCCTGGCCAATATTTATCCCTCAATCAACATCACTAAAACAGATTATCTGGTCATTATCACATTGCTGTTTGTGGGAGCTTGCTGTGAGCATGTTAGCCAACGTGTTTCCTACTTCATTGGCTGTAAAGCGCTTTGGAACATCCGGTGGTCATGAAAGCCGCTATATAAATGCAAGTCTTTCTTTCTTTATAACTGCTGCTATAAAAGGGGAGGGGCTAGTGCGGTGCACGGAGTGCTTTGTGCATTGAGTGCTGCTGGAGTTTTGCTAAGTGGGAGAAAAATCATTTAAGTGTATTTTGTGAATTTTAGTGTGTTAAGAAGTCAATTATTTGAAGTAAGTTTAATTTTTTAAGGGTTTTTTAAACTCTTGGGCAGTTTAAACAGGAAGTAGAATCCAGGTATAAAAGGGGAGGGGCTAGTGCGGTGCACGGAGTGCTTTGTGCATTGAGTGCTGCTGGAGTTTTGCTAAGTGGGAGAAAAATCATTTAAGTGTATTTTGTGAATTTTAGTGTGTTAAGAAGTCAATTATTTGAAGTAAGTTTAATTTTTTAAGGGTTTTTTAAACTCTTGGGCAGTTTAAACAGGAAGTAGAATCCAGGTATAAAAGGGGAGGGACTAGTGCGGTGCACGGAGTGCTTTGTGCATTGAGTGCTGCTGGAGTTTTGCTAAGTGGGAGAAAAATCATTTAAGTGTATTTTGTGAATTTTAGTGTGTTAAGAAGTCAATTATTTGAAGTAAGTTTAATTTTTTAAGGGTTTTTTAAACTCTTGGGCAGTTTAAACAGGAAGTAGAATCCAGGTATAAAAGGGGAGGGGCTAGTGCGGTGCACGGAGTGCTTTGTGCATTGAGTGCTGCTGGAGTTTTGCTAAGTGGGAGAAAAATCATTTAAGTGTATTTTGTGAATTTTAGTGTGTTAAGAAGTCAATTATTTGAAGTAAGTTTAATTTTTTAAGGGTTTTTTAAACTCTTGGGCAGTTTAAACAGGAAGTAGAATCCAGGTATAAAAGGGGAGGGGCTAGTGCGGTGCACGGAGTGCTTTGTGCATTGAGTGCTGCTGGAGTTTTGCTAAGTGGGAGAAAAATCATTTAAGTGTATTTTGTGAATTTTAGTGTGTTAAGAAGTCAATTATTTGAAGTAAGTTTAATTTTTTAAGGGTTTTTTAAACTCTTGGGCAGTTTAAACAGGAAGTAGAATCCAGGTATAAAAGGGGAGGGACTAGTGCGGTGCATGGAGTGCTTTGTGCATTGAGTGCTGCTGGAGTTTTGCTAAGTGGGAGAGTTCGGATAAGTGGGAGGTGAGGGTGTGTTTTTTGCTCTGTTTTATTCCCCACTCCCAGGCTTAGACAGCACTGCGGAGGCGGAGCAGCGAGACGAGTCAACCAAACAGGCTCCACAGACAGTATTCAAGGAGGAGGTTGGTGATCAGCTGGTTGGTTGGTTTTCTTCCTTCTCTTCTCTTTCATACCTTTAAGTTGGTAAGTCCTATTGAATAGTGGTGTGATATTATCATATATATCCGGGCAGGGTCTTCATAACTAATAATAAGAAATTTAATTAATTATATAGAATGGAGCAGGTGATGTGTTACTGTTGCGAGATGTGGGAGCCGGTGAACCCCATTGAGGCTAACGGTGATTACATCTGCGACAAGTGTTTGCTGCTAGAGGAACTCAAGTTCCATGTTATGGAGCTTGAGACCGAGCTTCGGACACTGCGACACATCAGGGAGGGGGAGAAGTTCCTGGACTCTATGTTTCAGGAGATGGTCACACCTATGAAGTTAATTACTGCAGATGTAGTCCGTGGTCAGGGACAGGACGGTGTGACTACGAGTGAGGAAGGTACAGGGATCCAGGATGTAGTGTTGAAGGAGACGCAGCCCTTGTTCTTGTCCAGCAGGATCGAGGTTCTTACTCCCTGTGAGGGCGGGAGCGGGGACTGCAGGGAGGATGAGCAACCTGGCCACAGCACCGTGGTACAGGGGGCCATTCAAGTGGAGGGAGTAAAAAGAAATGTTGTAGTGGTAGGGGATAGTATCATTAGGGGGATAGATAGGGTTCTCTGCAGTCAAGAGCGGGAGTCCCGAAGGCTGTGTTGCCTGCCTGGTGCCAGGGTTAAGGACATCTCTTCTGGGCTGGAAAGAAACTTGCAGTGGGAGGGGGAGGATCCAGTTGTCGTGGTCCATGTTGGTACAAACGACGTAGATAGGACAAGGAAGACGGTTCTGTTAAAGGAGTATGAGCAGCTAGGGGTCAAATTAAAAAACAGAACCTCAAGGGTAATAATCTCTGGGTTATTACCTGAGCCACGAGCGAATTTGGCTAGGATAAATAAAATTAAAGAGTTAAATGCGTGGCTCAAAGACTGGTGTGGGAGAAATGGGTTTTGCTTCTTGGGACACTGGCACCAGTACTGGGACAGGAGGGAGCTGTTCTGTTGGGACGGACTCCACTTGGCCAGTGCTGGGACTAGAGTCCTGGCGAATCATATAACTAGGGCTGTAGAGAGGGCTTTAAACTAATTAGTGGGGGGGAGGTTTCTAGAGAGCAAATAATAGAAATGACAACAGAGAAGGTCATAGACTTAGGTAGCAGTGGGGGAATTAAAAAACAGAATGTGTCAGGAAGGGACAGAAGGTATGAAGTAAAAAGTAAAGTACTAAAAAGGGAAAAAACAGGAACTAAGTGTTACAAAACATATTTGAAAGTTCTTTATCTGAATGCACGTAGCATTCGTAACAAAATGAATGAGTTAACGGCACAAATAATGACATATGGGTATGATCTTGTGGCCATTACAGAAACATGGCTGCAGGGTGACCATGACTGGGAATTAAACATACCAGGTTATTTAACAATCAGGAAGGACAGGCAGGAAGGGAGAGGAGGTGGGGTGGCTATGTTAATAAAGGAAGGAATCACTATAATACAGAGAAATGATATTGGGTCAAAGGAGCAGGATAGTGAAACAGTTTGGGTGGAGGTAAGGAATAATAAGGGGAAAAAAACACTAGTGGGTGTAGTCTATAGGCCTCCGAACAGTTGCAACTCTGTTGGACGGAGTATTAATCAGGAAATAGTTGAGGCTTGTAATAAGGGAACAGCTATAATTATGGGGGATTTTAATTATCATATTAACTGGACAAATCAAATTGGGCAGAGCAGCCTTGAGGAAGAGTTCATTGAGTGTATTAGGGATGGGTTTCTTGAGCAGTATGTAACTGAACCGACCAGGGGGCAAGCAACCTTAGATTTGGTCCTGTGTAATGAGACAGGATTAATTAAAAATGTCCTAGTAAAGGATCCCCTTGGAATGAGTGACCATAACATGGTTGAGTTCCATATTCAATTAGAGGGTGAGAAGGTTGGATCTCAAACAAGCGTGCTGAGCTTGAATAAAGGAGACTATGAAGGTATGAGAGCGGAATTAATTAGAGTGGACTGGGAAAATAGATTAAAGGGTAAGACGGTACATGACCAGTGGTGTACATTTAAGGAGTTATTTTACAACTTCCAAAAAAAATATATTCCACTGAGGAAAAAAGGGTGTAAAAGAAAAGATAGCCATCCGTGGCTAAGCAAAGTAATTAAGGATAGTATCCGACTAAAAACAAGGGCATATAAGGTAGCCAAATCTAGTGGGAGGATGGAAGATTGGGAAGTCTTTAAAAGACAGCAAAAAATAACAAAAAGATTGATTAAGAAAGGGAAGATAGATTATGAAAGTAAATTAGCAAAAAATATAAAAACAGACAGTAAAAGTTTCTATAGTTATATAAAAAGAAAAAGGGTGGCTAAAGTAAATGTTGGTCCCTTAGAGGATGAGACCGGGAAATTAATGGTGGGAAACATGGAGATGGCAAAAACACTGAACAATTATTTTGTATCAGTCTTTACAGTAGAGGACACTAAGAATATCCCAACACTGGACAAACAGGGGGCTCTAGGGGGGGAGGAACTAAATACGATTAAAATCACTAAGGAAGTGGTACTTGGTAAAATAATGGGACTCAAGGCGGATAAATCCCCTGGACCTGATGGCTTGCATCCCAGGGTCTTGAGGGAAGTAGCGGTAGGGATTGTGGATGCATTGGTAATAATTTTCCAAAACTCACTGGACTCAGCAAAGGTCCCGGCAGATTGGAAAACTGCTAATGTAACACCCTTATTTAAAAAGGGTAGTAGGCAGAAGGCTGGAAACTATAGACCTGTTAGCCTAACATCTGTGGTTGGTAAAATGTTAGAGTCCATTATTAAGGAGACAGTAACGGGACATTTGGATAAACATAATTTAATAGGGCAAACTCAGCATGGTTTCATGAAGGGGAAGTCATGTTTAACAAATTTGCTTGAGTTTTTTGAGGAAGTAACATACAGGGTGGATAAAGGGGAACCAGTGGACGTAGTGTATTTAGACTTCCAAAAGGCATTTGACAAGGTGCCACACAAAAGATTATTGCTCAAGATAAAAAATCACGGGATTGGGGGTAATATTCTGGCATGGGTGGAGGATTGGCTCTCTAACAGAAAGCAGAGAGTTGGGATAAATGGTTCGTTCTCAGATTGGCAACCAGTAACTAGTGGTGTTCCGCAGGGGTCAGTGCTGGGTCCCCAACTCTTTACAATCTATATTAACGATTTGGAGGAGGGGACCGAGTGTAACATATCAAAGTTTGCAGATGATACAAAGATGGGAGGGAAAGTAGTGAGTGAGGAGGACATAAAAAACCTGCAAAGGGACATAGACAGGCTAAGTAAGTGGGCAGAGATTTGGCAGATGGAATACAATACTGGAAAGTGTGAGGTTATGCACTTTGGCAGGAAAAATCATAGAGCAAGTTATTATCTTAATGGCAAGAAACTGGAAAGTACTGTAGTACAAAGGGATCTGGGGGTCCTGGTGCACGAAACTCAAAAAGTTAGTATGCAGGTGCAGCAAGTGATTAAGAAGGCCAATGGAATGTTGGCTTTTATTGCTAGGGGGTTGGAATATAAAAACAGGGAGGTATTGCTGCAGTTGTACAAGGTATTGGTGAGGCCGCACCTGGAATACTGCATACAGTTTTGGTGTCCATACTTAAGAAAAGACATACTTGCTCTCGAGTCAGTACAAAGAAGGTTCACTCGGTTAATCCCGGGGATGAGGGGGTGGTCATATGAGGAGAGGTTGAGTAGATTGGGACTCTACTCATTGGAGTTCAGAAGAATGAGAGGCGATCTTATTGAAACATATAAGATTGTGAAGGGGCTTGATCGGGTGGATGCGGTGAGGATGTTCCCAATGATGGGTGAAACTAGAACTAGGGGGCATAATCTTAAAATAAGGGGCTGCTCATTCAAAACTGAGATGAGGAGAAACTTCTTCACTCAGAGGGTGGTAGGTTTGTGGAATTTGCTGCCCCAGAAAGCTGTGGAAGCTACATCATTAAATAAATTTAAAACAGAAATAGATAGTTTCCTAGAAGTAAAGGGAATAAAGGGTTACGGGGAGCGGGCAGGAAATTGGACATGAGTCTGGGTTCGGAATGGTCATGGCCCTGTGGGTAGTGGAGCGGGCCCAGGGGCCGTGTAGCCTTGTTCTGCTCCTACTGTGTTCTAATTCTGTTAGATTTCAGGAGATGGTTTTATTCCTGTTCCTGGCTGGGGTGGAGATCGCCTTTACAGAAGGTAAGTACTGTAGAAAATATAGGGACAGAGTGATCTCCTGGAAGAATTTCGATCGCCTAGATGGGTCGGAGAGGAATTTCCCAGATTCTTTTCTCCCAAATTGGCCATTGGGTCTTTATCTGGTTTTTCGCCTCTCCCGGGAGATCACATGGGTTCGGGTGGATGCAGAGTGATAGAAGATTTGAGGTTAGGATCAGATCAGCCATGATCTTATTGAATGGTGGAGCAGGCTCGAGGGGCCGATTGGCCTACTCCTGCTCCTATTTCATATGTTCATATGTTCATATGTTCATTCTGAATGTGGGTGGCCGACTGATGTGGAACATTTCTGCCAACCTGTACATTGACCACCTTTTCCCAGGAACATGTGATACTATTCAAGGTGCATTAGCTGGCATGATGAAATTGGGAGAACAGTGCTAACATAGTTGACAAGGCTATAGTTGAGCACAAAGAACTAAATGGGTACATGTAGAATAATTATACATTTCCTGTAAAATAAAATTCAATGTGTATATTGCATCTGCATGCAGGTTTTTATGACACGTGAACCTGGATTTTGGGTTGATTTATGCATCTGTGTAAGTGATCTTTTGTCAGACCATAAAATTTGTAAGGAATAGGGAAGTTTCAGCTAAATTAATTGGCCTATGGAAGTCCATCTGTCATTGAGTTGACTGCAATATAGACAGACTAGCTGGGGAGCCCCGCGTTGCGAGGGCAATTTTGGGGCGCTTGGTCTCCCTGCCCCTGTGTGTCCCCCCTCTCCCTGTCATGTCCTCTCCCTGTCCTAGCCCTCCCTCCCCTCCCCTCCTCTCCCTCCCCTCCCCTGTCTCCCTCCCTCCCTCCCCTCGCCCACCCCCACCCCCGCTCCCCCACTCCCCTCTGTCCCTCTCTCCGGCCCCTCCCCCTGCCTAGCGCCTGAGGTCCGGAGCTGAGGTCCCCCGCGTATGGCGCGGCTGATGGACGGCCGCTGTGGGCGGGCGGACGGGCGGCGCATGCGCGGTCAGTGGGCAATTTTGGGGCGCTTGGCCTCCCTGCCCCTGTGTGTCCCCCCTCTCCCTGTCATGTCCTCTCCCTGTCCTATCCCTCCCTCCCCTCCCCTCCTCTCCCTCCCCTCCACTCCTCTTCCTCCCCTCCCCTCCTCTCCCTCCCTCCCCTCGCCCACCCCCTCCCCTCCCCCGCTCCCCCACTCCCCTCTGTCCCTCCCTCCGGCCCCTCCCCCTGCCTAGCGCCTGAGGTCCGGAGCTGAGGTCCCCTGCATATCGCGCGGCTGATGGACGGCCGCTGTGGGCAGGCGGGCGGCGCATGCGCGGTCAGTGCGGGCGGCGCATGCGCGGTCAGTGCGGGCGGCGCATGCGCGGTCAGTGCGGGCGGCGCATGCGCGGTCAGTGCGGGCGGCGCATGCGCGGTCAGTGCGGGCGGCGCGAGCGCCCCGCGATTTCCCGAGGCTCGCCCCCCCCCGCGATTTCCCGAGGCTCTTCCCCCCCCCCCCCCCCGCGATTTCCCGAGGCTCTCCCCCCCCCCCGCGATTTCCCGAGGCTCTCCCCCCCCCCCGCGATTTCCCGAGGCTCTCCCCCCCCCCGCGATTTCCCGAGGCTCTCCCCCCCCCCCGCGATTTCCCGAGGCTCTCCCCCCCCCCGCGACTTCCCGAGGCTCTCCACCCCCCCCCCCGCGATTTCCCGAGGCTCTTCCCCCCCCCTATTAAATTGCTATTTAATTCCCTAACACATCATTAAAATATGTACCTTAGTTCCCTAACACACAGAAAGTGTGGGGGAAAAAATTGTGAAAAATCAAGATGGCGGGCCACTCACCTCGGTTCAGAAGGATAAGGCCCGCCCACACACGCACCGATTGGTCGACCGGTCAGGTCACCGAAGCATAGGATTGGTCAATCGTCGAGTCACTCGACACTCAACTGTAGGAAGGAACCCGCCGTCCGATTGGTGGACCTCGACGTCACACGGTCGCTAATGAGATGCTAATGAGCGGAACGCTGAACGTTTTTGGGATACCGCGGGTGGGATTTTTGTCCGGCCGAAACGTAAATACGCCTATGACCGGTCCGGAATCGCAAGCTTTCTTTTGAGGCGACGCGCGCGTCGGTACGCTCTGTAACTTTCAAACGTATAGAGAACGGACAGACAGACATCGGGACAGACAGACATCAGGACAGACATATGGACAGACAGAAGAGCCGCTTTATATATATAGACTAGCTGGGGGGAGCCCGGCATTGCCGAGGCTTTTTCAAGGGCATGTTGTTGTTGGAAGAGAGAGAGCGAGCGAGTGGGGGGGGGGCGGGGAAGAGAGAGAGAGAGCGGGGGGGGGGAAAGAGAGAGAGAGAGCGGGGGGGGGAAGAGAGAGAGCAAGCGGGGGGGAAAGAGAGAGAGCGAGCGGGGGGGAAAGAGAGCGAGCGGGGGGGAAAGAGAGAGAGCGAGCGGGGGGGAAAGAGAGAGAGCGAGCGGGGGGGGAAGAGAGAGAGCGAGCGGGGGGGAAAGAGAGCGAGCGGGGGGGAAAGAGAGAGAGAGTGAGCGCCGAGGCTTTTTTGAGGGCATGTTGTTGTTGGAAGAGAGAGAGGGAGCGACTGGGGGGGAAGAGAGAGAGGGGAGGAGAGAGAGAGAGAGGGAAGGAGAGAGAGAGAGAGAGGGAAGGAGAGAGAGAGAGGGAAGGAGAAAGAGAGAGATTGGGAGTGTGAGAGAGAGAGATTGGGAGTGTGAGAGAGAGAGAGATTGGGAGTGTGAGAGAGAGAGAGATTGGGAGTGTGAGAGAGAGAGATTGGGAGTGTGAGAGAGAGAGAGATTGGGAGTGTGAGAGAGAGAGAGATTGGGAGTGTCAGAGAGATTGGGAGTGTCAGAGAGAGAGAGATTGGGAGTGTCAGAGAGAGAGATTGGGAGTGTGAGAGAGAGAGAGATTGGGAGTGTGAGAGAGAGAGATTGGGAGTGTGAAAGAGAGAGATTGGGAGTGTGAGAGAGAGAGAGATTGGGAGTGTGAGAGAGAGAGAGATTGGGAGTGTGTGAGAGAGAGAGATTGGGAGTGTGAAAGAGAGAGATTGGGAGTGTGAGAGAGAGAGACTGGG